>NC_091979.1:294721336-295066791 GCF_044704955.1 Pristiophorus japonicus | reverse complement strand
GGGAGAAGGGAGCGAGGGGGAGAGAGAGGGGAGGGGAGAAGGGAGGGAGGGAGGGAGAGAGAGAGAGGAAAGGGAGGTTAAATGGGCCGAGCCCGGCCGGGCCCCAAGACTTCGGGCCCAGCACCGGATTTACAGGTCGGTGGCCGGGGGTCATAGAAACATAGAAACATAGAAAATAGGTGCAGGAGTAGGCCATTCGGCCCTTCTAGCCTGCACCGCCATTCAATGAGTTCATGGCTGAACATGCAACTTCAGTACCCCATTCCTGCTTTCTCACCATACCCCTTGATTCCCCTAGTAGTAAGGACTTCATCTAACTCCTTTTTGAATATATTTAGTGAATTGGCCTCAACAACTTTCTGTGGTAGAGAATTCCACAGGTTCACCACTCTCTGGGTGAAGAAATTCCTCCTCATCTCGGTCCTAAATGGCTTCCCCCTTATCCTTAGACTGTGTCCCCTGGTTCTGGACTTCCCCAACATTGGGAACATTCTTCCTGCATCTAACCTGTCTAACCCCGTCAGAATTTTAAACGTTCTATGAGGTCCCCTCTCATTCTTCTGAACTCCAGTGAATACAAGCCCAGTTGATCCAGTCTTTCTTCATAGGTCAGTCCCGCCATCCCGGGAATCAGTCTGGTGAACCTTCGCTGCACTCCCTCAATAGCAAGAATGTCCTTCCTCAGGTTAGGAGACCAAAGCTGTACACAATACTCCAGGTGTGGCCTCACCAAGGCCCTGTACAATTGTAGCAACACCTCCCTGCCCTTGTACTCAAATCCCCTCGCTATGAAGGCCAACATGCCATTTGCTTTCTTAACCGCCTGCTGTACCTGCATGCCAACCTTCAATGACTGATGTACCATGACACCCAGGTCTCTTTGCACCTCCCCTTTTCCTAATCTGTCACCATTCAGATAATAGTCTGTCTCTCTGTTTTTACCACCAAAGTGGATAACCTCACATTTATCCATATTATACTTCATCTGCCATGCATTTGCCCACTCACCTAACCTATCCAAGTCGCTCTGCAGCCTCATAGAATCCTCCTTGCAGCTCACACTGCCACCCAACTTAGTGTCATCCGCAAATTTGGAGATACTACATTTAATCCCCTCGTCTAAATCATTAATGTACAGTGTAAACAGCTGGGGCCCCAGCACAGAACCTTGCGGTACCCCACTAGTCACTGCCTGCCATTCTGAAAAGTCCCCATTTGTCGGTCCGGGGGCTGGGGTGAGCAGGAGTCGGTCGGGTCTGGTCGGGCGGGGAGCGAGAGTCAAGTCGGGTCCAGGGGGCTGGGCTCGAGTCGGGTCGGGAGGAAGCAGGAGCTAGGCGTGGGAGGTGCAGCCTGATCCATGCATCCCAGTGAGGACATTCGGCCAGGGCTAGGGGCTGCGTGCTTTGGGCCCCTCCCACACAGCTTTGGGAGCCTGGAGCTATTGCACATGCGCGCACACTGTAGCGCACCTGTGCAGAGGTCCCGGCACTGTTTTCAGCGCAGGGCCTGGCTCCGCCCCCCACAGCTCGTGCTGTGCCACACCCAGCTCCAGAGGATGTACAGGGAGCCGGAGAATCGCTAAGTATTTTTAAGGCGCACTTTCTGGCGCGAAAAACAAGCGTCCAGGTCGGGGCTGTGCCACTCTCGGCGCGGCCCGAAACTTGGGCCCCAGGATTCTGCTCCTCTGCAGACACAGAGCGGATAGGAGTCAAGACCACGTGTTTGTGGGAAGCCAAAGAGCATGGCTATGACTTGGGCTTTGCTAACATTTAGCTGCACAAAAGTTGGCTCATCCAGGTCTTAATGTTGGATAGGTAGATATGGCTATTGGCAACAGCCCAAGGGTCTATGGAGAAAGAGGAGATTTAGAGTTGAGGGTCATGAGTGCACGTGAAAGCTGAGCTCATGTTTCCAGAAAATTGAAAGAGTATATTGCAAGAGTAGATTAAAAGGAAGAGTGCTGTATTAACTAAACTGTCTAAAAGTGGTTTTATTTATAACCAGTGATATGAATTTTGCTTGTTACACAAAAACAACTTCTTGCAACTAATTTCTATATATTAGGTTTTCCTTCCTACATTACTCATTTCAGTGCCAATTGAAGTAGTATTTACAATTATCAGGTGGTAAGTGCTACGCTAATAAACTTTTATAACTACCCAGGACAGTCTTCAGTTAGCAAATACATTAAACTGGGTGTTTTTGTTCTTGTCTCTGCAACTGACAGGTTGATGCAAACACTGAGCTGCAATTACTACCAGAATTGCTGCAATTTACCTCAGAAGTATCACATAGCAGTTATACGAGCAGTTTAGCAACTTTTGTGACCGCCATATATGATCAAATTATTGCTACAATCTGTCAATCTGTAAACACAATTTACAGTAATTGTATTGTTCACAAACTGACAGAAGAATAGTATACTCAAAGCCACTTTATAATACAACCCCCAAGTGACCTTGACAATTAAGAGATTTGCTTTCATCTTCCACGGTTGTAAAAATTCAAATTTTTTTTTTTTAAGCAATTGCATTTTCATTATACAGACAGCACACACAGCACACTCATGTACTTATTCTCAATGTTATTGTGCAGGACAGTAAATACTTTGCACAGATATTTATTAAGAAAACCAGTCTATGTTTAGATAATAAAGCATAAAATGACAGTTCTTTGCTTCATGTCCTGAAATGATTAATAGAGTTTACATTTAGACACCCTTCTCATTACACTGCATTTTATAATTCCAGTTTTAGAAATCATAGAAATTTACAGCATAGGAGGCCATTCGGCCCACCGTGTCCGTGCTGGCCATCAAAGAGTTATCCAGCCTAATCCCATTTTCCAGCTCTTGGTCTGTAGCCTTGTAGGTAATGGCACTTCAAGTGCATATCCAAGTACTTTTTAAATGCTATGAGGATTTATGCCTCTACCACCCTTTCATGCAGTGAGTTCCAGATCCCCATCACTCTCTAGGTGAAAACATTTCTCCTCAAATCCCCTCTAAACCTCCTACACTGTTTAAATCTATGCCCACTGGTTAGTACTACTAAGGGGTATAGGTCCTTTCTATCCACTCTATTTAGGTCCCTCATAATTTTATACACCTCTATTAGGTCTCCCCTCAGCCTCCTCTGTTCCGAAGAAAACAACCACAGCCTATCCAATCTTTCCTCATAGCTAAAATTCTCCAGTCCAGGCAACATCCTCGTAAATAGCCTCTGTACCCTCTCTAGTGCAATCACATCTTTCCTGTAATGTGGTGACCAGAACTGCACGCAGTACTCTAGTTGTGGCCTAACTAGTGTTTTATACAGTTCAAGCATAACCTCCCTGCTCTTATATTTTATGCCTCAATTAATAAAAGGTAAGTATCCCATATGCCTTCTTAACCACTGTATCTACCTGTCCTATTACTTTGTGACTTGTGGACATGCACTCCAAGGTCCCTCTGTTCTTCGACACCAAAGTGTCCTCCCATTTATTGTGTATTCATTTTCAAGCGCAGACAGTGGAAGGAGCATGCAGCAAACCAGACTCCCCGCCCACCCTTTCCTTCAACCACTGTCTGTCCCACCTGTGACAGAAACTGTGGTTCTCGAATTGGCCACCTAAGAACTCATGCTAAGAGTGGCAGCAAGTCTTCCTCGATTCCAAGGGACTGCCTATGATGATGATGAATCACTTGTCTTGATAGCCCTCCCCAAATGCATTACACCTTGTACTTCTCCAGATTGAATTCCATTTGCCAATGTTCCTGCAGTCTACAGCTTTCATCTTCATTATCAACCACTAGGCCAATTGTTGCAGCAACTGCAAACTTCTTAATCATACCCCTTACATTCGAGTCCAAATCATTGATATATAATCACAAAAAGGGACCTAGTACTGAGCCCTGCAGAACCCCGCTGGAAATAGCCTTCTAGTTACAAAAACACCCATCGACCATTAACCTTTGCCTCCTGCCTCTGAGCCAATTTTGGATCCCATGAGCTTTTACTTTTGTGACCAGTCTGCCATGTGGGACCTTATCAAAAGCTTTGCTAAAATCCATAGACTACATCAAACGCACTACCCACATCGACCCCTCCTTGTTAACTCCTCAAAAAATGGCATCAAGTTAGTCAAATGCCATCCAGGCTAACGGTCCTTGATTAATCCATGTCGTTCTAAATGAAAAGTTATCCTGTCCCTCAGAAGTTTTTCTAACAATTTTCCCACCACTGAGGTTAGGCTGACTGGCCTGTAATTACTCGGTCTATCCCTTTCTCCCTTTTTAAACAACGGTACAACATTAACAGTCCTCCAGTACCACACCTGTAGCCAGAGAGGTTTGGAAAATGATGGTCAGAGCCTCTGCTATTTCGTCTCTTGCTTCTCTAACAGCCTGGGACACATTTCATCTGGGGATTTATCCACGTTCAAAGATGTTTCCTCTCTCACTATGTTTATTTCATCTCATATTTCATACTCCTCCTCCGATTGCAATGTCGGCATCATTCTTCTCTATTGTGAAAACAGACGCAAAGTATCCATTAAGAACCATACCCACATCTTCCACTTCCACACACAGGTTACCGTTATGGTCCCAATAGACCCTACTCTTTCTTTAGTCATCCTCTTAATATATTTATTTCTTTGATTTTACTTGCCAATATTTTTTCATGCCCTTTCTTTGCTTTCCTAATTTCCTTTTTAATTTCACCCCTGCACTTTCTATATTTCTCCGAGATTTCTGCAGTTTTGAGCCCTCGGTATCTATCATAAGCTTTTCTTTTTTTCCTTTATCCTACCCTGTATGTCCCATGACATCTAGGAAGCTCTAGATTTGTTAGACCCACTCTTTTTCTTTAAGGGAACATACTTGCTCTGAACCCTCACGATCTCCTCCTTGAATGCCTCCACTGCTCTGATGCTGATTTACCTTCAAGTAGCCGTTTCCAGTCCACCTTGGCTAAATCAAATCTCAGCTTAGTAAAATTAGCTTTACCCCCAATTGAGAACTTTTATTCCTAGTCTATGTTTGTCCTTTTCCATAACTACCCTAAATCTAACTGAATTATGATCACTACCACCAAAATGCTCTCCCACTGATACCCCTTCCACCTGCCCAGCTTCATTCCCTGAAATGAAGTCCAGAATCACCCCCTCTCTTGTTGGGCTTGCTACATACTGGCTAAAAATAATTCTTCTGAATGCATTTTAACAATTCTGTTCTCTATACCTTTCACATTAATTCCATCCCAGTTAATATTAGGGTAGTTGAAATCACCCAATACTGCTCTATTGTTTATGCACTTCTCAGAAATTTGCCTACATATTTGCTCTTCTATCTCCCTCTCCCAGCAGCGTGAGCGCCCCTTTTTTGTTCTTCAGTTCAACCCATATGGCCTCATTTGATGATCCTTCCATCATAATCCCTCCTCACAGCTGTAATTTAATCAATACGGTGACCCCCTCCTTTTTTATCCCCCTCTCTATCTCGTCTGAAAAACCTGTAGCCAGGAATGTTGAGTTGCCATTCCTGCCCTTCTTTCAGCCAGCAATAACTATAATATCATACTCCCAAGTGTCTATCTGTGCCCTCTGCTCATCTGCCTTATTCCCCAGACTCCTTGCAATGAAGTATATACCATCAGCACTGCCAAACTTCCTTGTTGTCTATTTTCTATCCTTTGTTCACTCTGCCTTCAAAACTCGCTTACTAATTTTCTGCCTTCCTTCTCTCCCTTCTGAATCGACTTTCAGGTTCCCATCCCTCTGCCAAGTTAGTTAGTTAGTTTAAACCTTCCCCAACAGCACTAGCAAACTCCCTCTGCGAGGATATTGATCCCAGCCCTGTTGAGATGCAACCCGTCCGGCTTGTACAGATCCCACCTCCTCCAGAAACGGTCTCAATGCCTCAGGAATCTGAAGCTCTCTCTCCTGCACCATCTCTGCAGCCATGCATTCATCTGCTCTATCCTCCTATTTCTGTACTCACTAACACATGGCACCGGGAATAATCCGGAGATTACTATTGTAAGGGGATAAAAAACGGTCACTAGAGTGGAAACGGACCGATGGTCACGAAAGTGGATACTGAAGGTAGTGAATTGATTGGACACGTACAATGGTCCAGATTAAAAGGGCTTATTAGTATTAGGAGGCTCTGAGGAATCAAGAGTTCCTCTATATTCCGGTAGGGATTGTGATTGACCGATAATATGTAAAACTCGCTTATGTATGTAAAGCACGCTTATATACTCGCTTACATTGGGTTAAGAAGAGGGAAGCAGCAATTCCTGATGGTTAATGAACCATCCGTTGGATTGACCTTAGTACAGACTCATGGAAGCGCACATATTCAGTATAGAACAAGGAGACAAATGTTTGGGAACATAGATTATAGCAGCATGGGAACAGGACTGGTAGTTCTTGGGAGAGGGATAAGGAGGCACCACCCTGGAAAACAAAGTTAATCAACACGTCATGAGAAACTGAGGCAAAGTGGGGAAGAACCACTCAGAGCTAGTCTGATAAGAGTCAACAAATCAATGTAACTTCGCTGATAGCAGTAGACCAATCGATGGTTTTGTAGGAGGGTCGCACACCTTAGAAAATGTATAACTGTCACTACAAACTGTTGTCCTGGGAAGTGTTCATCGGAACCTTTCCTAGCTTGCCCGAATAAAACCGGTTGAACCAAACTTTTCATCTGAGTGATTCCGTGGTCGCTATACCAAAGGGCGGGTGTAATTTCCTTGAGGAAGAGAAGTCTGCCTTTTACCCCAACAATACGGATGGATGTCGATTCCTCATATCAGGGAGTCCATCTCGAGGAAGAGAAGTCTTCCTTTTACCCCAGCACTACCTTGGAGGTCCTGCTTTTTAAATCTCTTTCCTAGCTCCCTAAAATCCACCTAAAGCACCTCATCCTTCTTTCTACCTATATCATTGATGCCGATATGAACCATGACCTCTGGCTGTTCAACCCCCCCCCCCCCCTCAATGTCCTGCAGCCATTCAGTGTCATCCTTGATCCTGGCACCAGGGAAGCAACATACCATCCTGGAGTTACATCTGCAGCTGCTCCCCTAATTATCAAATCCCTTACCACTATTGTTCTTCCACTGTTCTTCCTCCTTGTGCAGCTGAGCCACCAATGGTGCCACGGACTTGAATCTGGCTGCACTCCCCAGAGGAACCATCGCCCTCACCAGTATCCAGAACTGAAAACCGGTTAGCAAGGGAGATGCACTCAGGGGACTCCTGCCCTACCTGCTTGGTCCTCCTTGTCTGTCTGGCGGTCACCCATTCTCTCACTCTGCCTGCACAATATTAAGCTGTGGGGTGACCACTTACTGAAACATGCTATCCACCAAGTTCTCAACCTCGCGGATGCACTGCAGTGACACCAACCGCCACTCAAGCTCCGAAAGCCAGAGCGCGAGCTGCTCTAGCTGGCGACACTTCCTGCATACGTGGTGGTTCAGGCTAAGAGAAGCATCCAGAACTTCCCACGTGGCACAGGATGTGCATTACATGGGATTGAGCTGCCTTGCCATACCTCTATTTATTAGATTACTAACTAAAGCTTTTAGCATATCCCTCTGCCCTAACTTAGAGAGAAGAAAAGGCAACTCACCAACCAATCACCTACCTGCTGTCCTGTGATGTCCCTCCATGATATTTTGTTGGTTTTTTTGCTCTCTCTCCCCGCTCTCGGGCTTCCACTGCTCCTTATAACCACTCTGCTCTCGGCCTCTGCTGCTCCTTATAACCATGGTTCTCTCGGGCCTCCGCTGCTCCTTATAACCGCGCCACTATCACTGCTTCCTTAAACCAATACTGAATCAAACTGGTCGTGTTATTAGCAGATCAGCTGTGCTGTTGCCGATCAACTATGTTAAAAGAAATTATTCCTTATATAGGCCTCTGCTTATTTCCAATGCCATAATCTGTCTGTGTTCCAGTACCTGTTACTCACTCTATGAACACTATTATTTTCAATTCTGTATATATCCATATGCAACTCTATTCCTCATTCATTCTCTCTCCCCATTTCTCCAAGTCCATGCTTGGCTCTCCTCTCTCTTGTATATCTCCCCAATGTGACTGTATGATTGATGTACTGAATTTTATGTCAAAACAAACACGCTGCATCATCTCCTCCAATGAAGACTAATAATTTCCATGGGATAGGTAAAATATATCCCAGAGTGCTGAAGGAGTCCTAGTAGGAAATTTGCCAGGCACTGGCAACACTAATGGAAGCTTCATTGGGTATTGGTTCCCAGGATGGGAAGCTCGCAAACAGTACCGACATTTAAAAAAGGAGGACAAATCGGGTCTAGATAATTACAGGACCATTAGTCTTGTGTCAGTTCAGAATAAAATAATGAAACCTATATTAAGGAGTAGATTGGAGCAGTACCTGTATAGCCTGTGGCTTGTTAAGCTACAACATGGATGGGAGAAAAGTTTTACTTAATAATCTGCCTTATCTTCTTTGAAGAAGATGTTACAAATAAATAGTGGAAGTCCCTACAGTATAATTTATTCTGACTCCTAGGACCTTGACAAAGTCCCACATGAAGTAATAATAAATTTAAATTCAGGGTAAAATGAAGAGCTGAGTAAGAAATTGGATAAAACAGGAGTACTTGTGAGAAATGTAGTACAAAATTGCAGAGAGGTGCTGGGTGCAGCTCACAGGAGTTAGTGCTTGGACCTTGTTGCATCTCATCTACTTAAATGACCCTGGATGCAGAATCCAATTGCAAGCTTAAATTAATTGACGGCACAAATATAGGAACTGTAGTAAAGAAAGACAGACTTGCATTTATATAGCACCTTTCAGGACATCCTAAAGTGTTTTACAGCCAATGAAATACTTTTGAAGTGTAGTTGTGCTCTTCATATGTAGAATTGATGGCTTTAATATAAATGTTAAGGAAGTCCTAGACAGACTAAAAGGACTAAGAACAAATGATTTCAAGTTTAGATAGTATCTATTCCAGAACAGAGAGAGATTAGGCAGGAGATTTGTGACATACTGACAGTCATTATGGGAAGTCAATGGACATTAGGATGGTACTAGTAGTCTGGAAGAAGGTGCCAAGGGAGATAAAGCAGAC
This sequence comes from Pristiophorus japonicus, assembly GCF_044704955.1. Classification (NCBI taxonomy): domain Eukaryota; kingdom Metazoa; phylum Chordata; class Chondrichthyes; family Pristiophoridae; genus Pristiophorus; species Pristiophorus japonicus. The sequence continues at coordinate 295,057,672 of NC_091979.1, read as the reverse complement.
ACAGACAACTACAGATCTCTTCGTTTTATTGTACAATCTTATGGAATAATGGAATTGATTAGGAGGAAACCTGAAGAGTATCTGTACAACTTACTAAACGGCAGACAACATGATTTCAGAAGGGAGAGATCTTGCCTGACTAACCTCCTTAACATTTTGAAAAGACAACAACCGAAGTAGATACGTATTGGCAAGTTTTACACTGTGGTACACCTAGACTTCCAAGTTCTAAACAATGGGCTTTGAAATTCAGTTCAAAGAGGTTGGGATTAAGGATAACTTTTGGAAGCAGATAACTAAATTGGCCGAACTTGGATTTACATGATGCCTTTCACATCCTTAAAGTGCTTCGCAGCCAATGATCAAATACAGGTAGTACCATGGGATCTTTTACATCCAATGAAAAGGAAGATATTTTAAAGTCTCCTCTTAAAAGACAGCACCTACGACAAAGCAACACTACCTCGGTACTGCAATAAAATGCCAGCATAGATTCCGTGATGGGGCTTGAACCCCCCCCCCACCCCACTAATCAAAATGGTACTATATGGGAGGTGGATGCAAGAGCAGAGGGATCCGAGGGTACAGTCACAAAGATGGCAGGGCAAGTTGATAAGGCAGTTAAGAAAGCATATTGGATACTTGGCTTTGCAAATGGAGGCATGGAATACAAAAGCAAGGAAGTCATGCTAAACATTTACAAATCACTAGTTAGGCCTCAGCTGGAGTATTGTGTACAATTCTGGGCACCACACTTTAGGAAGGATGTCAAGGCCTTAGCAATGTTGCAGAGGAGGTTTATCAGGACGAGGGGCTTCGGGTATGTGGAGAGATTGGAGAAGCAGAGATTTGTTCTCTGTAGAGCAGAGAAGGTTAAAGGGAGATTTAATAGACGTATTCAAAATTACATGGGGTTTTGATAGAGCAAGTCGGGAGACAATGTTTCTGCTTTCATAGATTTAAAATAATTGGCAAAAGAACCAGAGGGGAAATGAGGAGACATTTTTTCACACAGAAGGTTGTTAAGATCTGGAACGCACAAAGGTGGCAGAAGCAGAATCCAAAGGAACTTGCAAAAGGCAATTGGACATGTACTTAAAGAGGACTAATTTGCAGGGTTATAGGACTAAAATGGTCAGCTCTTTCAAACAGCCAAATGGTGACCTTCTGTGCCATAAGATTCTAACCCTTTGACTTATGGGTGTGCTACCATTGTCTAACTAATTGGTGCTCGTTAGAGGAGTTAGTCAGGGTTGGGGAAAAAAGAGGTGGTACTGAGTTGGATACCCTAGGATTCAGTATAATAGCCAACTAAAACAGGCAGCTGATTATAGTGAGGTAACTCAAAATATAAAATATGAGCTGGACAAATTGAGAATGGGCAGAATCATGGCAGATGAAATGCAAACAAGTGTAAAGTACTGCACATCGGAAGAAAAATAATAGGTGACATATAGGCTGCATGAATCGTGTTGAAATGGATAAAGATGAAGTTGAAAGAGATCTAGAAGCCTTCGTAGACTTGATACTGAAAATGTCCAACCACTGCAGAACCATCCATCCACTAAGCAAAACGAATGCTGAACTATGCGGCCAGAACAGTAGATTCAGTAGTCAGAGGAAGTCATATTCAAATGTTATATTGCTCTCGTCAGAGCGCACCTTGCGTACAGTGTCCAGTTCTAGCCAAAGCCATTCAAATGTTGGCAAAAGAGGAGCCACGAAGCTGATCCCCAGTGTAGGAGCTCGACGTTATGAGGGAATATTGGAGAAACTTTGGCTTTCAGTCTTGAAAGGAGTCATTTGAGAGGTCAGCTTGTAGAGATAAACAAGATAGCAAAGAGCAGAGAAAAGATTAATCTGGAAAGTTACTCCAAACGAAATTGTATGAATAGGTCAAGGAGACAAAAATTCAAACTAGTATAAGGCAAATTTAGAACAGATACCAGGAAGTCTTTTTTTTTTACATGAAGATGATCAATGCATACAACAGAATGCCAGATAGAGCAATGGATGCAAAAATTCTGGAATTATTTAAGGAACAATTGGATGTTGCCTTAGGCGGGGTACTGGGTTCAGTACTGTAGGGTAATTCTGGATTGATGAACTGGATTGGGTTGAATGACCTCCCCACCTGTATTTATTTTGTGATCTGTGAAGTGCTCTAACTAAAACTTCTAGTCATTGGATTTACTGAAGATCAAGGACAATTTCAACAGTAGAAGTACTGTTCAAGTTACATAACTGCAGACTGACAAATATAATGAATAAAATACAAAAGTCAGCTTTAGAGTAGCTTCTACACAGTATTAAACATAGAAAATAGCTTAACATCTTACAAAATAAGTTTAGAAACTACTATAGATATTAAACAAAAAAAAAATGGAAAATGGAGATAGAAAGTTAGAAGTATAAAGTTAAAGTGTGAAATTTCTCAAAGAAATTCTTCTCTCTGTAATTAACAACCCACTAATGAATTCACATTTTCAGAACCTGGACATTTCAAAGCTACGCATTCCCAAGATTTTGTTAGGTAATTAATTGCAGAGAAAAACAGACATTTCCTGCTTTCTATCAAAAGATTCAGTGCACCCCCCTAGAAATAATGATTGCATGCAATCCACAATCAAAATGCATTGTTTCACAATTTAATAGTGCAATTTCTTCAAAGAACAAATAAAAGTGAAGCAAGATAAATTAGGCTTCCATTATTAGCTTTTCACTAAAAGAAAATTAACTTTGAGAATGGCCTGCACCCTCTCTTCTCTCCAGAGTATAAAGGGCACACTATTACTTTAAGAGCACTTTATCGCAGTACTGATTATCAACAATGATAACATGAACACAATGAACCTCATTCTCAACAAGAACATGAAAATGAGGTTATATTTCATGTTACATTCAAATATATTAGGCAATTATGCAACACTGCAAATGGTGCACTGTGGAACAAAGTGGTGGATGTCTACAAATACTGAAAGAACCAAAGTGCTACAGTGAAAGCACCCATAAACTACAAAGAAAATATATTTTTTCAATTTATTACTCTTATGCCTGCCAGCACAAAACTCCCCCCATTTATACCAAGGTTGGTTTTCTCAGGCAATAGGTAAACAAAATATGGCTGTTATGTCCCTGCCCATTGTGCTCTCCATGACTAGTTCCCATCAGCACACAGCTTACTCTTTCCCTCTATATATAGTCACTACATGGAAACAAACAAAAAAATCAACGTCTAAAGCCTTGTATGTTCATACATAGAATTCATGGACAGAAATTGTTCAGTTTTTTAAAAACTGAATGAAAAACCTTCCATCCCCTTCTTCCATTTACCAAGTTGAGGTTTCTTCCTTCAGGGCCCACACTACAGCAAAGAAACGGGGAAAAAGTTTGGTCAGGACAAGGCTCTATAAATAGCCTCATCCTAGAGTTACCATAATAGTGTTCTACCTCATGATCCACTGGGGAAAGATTTATATTTTTAAATACAGGTATTTATTATTTCACTACAAAGCAACACAGCAAAAATCTTCCACTATATTAAATACAGAAATAACCATTTGTTACTGAAATATTTGAAAAGATCTAACTCTGCGGCTTACTTGTCCAGACACAATCGTCTTCTCTGGTTTCAGGAGGCAGTTCATAGAACTTAAGAGCACAGAAAGAGGATATTCAACTCTTTGTGCTTGTGCAAGCTCTTCAAGTGGAGCTGTCTAATCCCATTGCCCTCTCCTTTCCCTTTTATATTCTTCCTTTTCAATATCTCAATGTACAGTGAAAGATTCCCAGTTGTACCTTTTTCCTGATTTCAGAATGCAATCTGTGCATGGAGCCAGCAAAGATACAGGTATATGCAGACCAGGGCATCTTTCAACATTCTGGACTGTGGCAATAGTGTCCTGACAGAGCACTACTCTCTCCCCAATAATGAAGCTTAAATTCTATTCCCTACTGTTTGCTCTTCACTTACTGGTACCTCAGTTATTACCGCCTGTCAACAATATAGAATTAAGATTTGATATGGAACTCAATACAAGATAGGTTTCGAAAACCTCAGTCTCCCAGTAAAGGCTGAATAGTACAAGGCATCTTTAAACATGTGACAACAGCATTACATTTCATGGAGGTAGACTGCACTGTATCACCAAAAGCTTGCACCATAAATTGTATGTGTTTATCAAATGTTGTTAAATTACAAGAGATCTCTGTGCCGCTTAATGCATCCTGACACATACCCTCCAAGTACTCTTCAGGCAGTTCCTGAAGTCAAGCACATAACTATTAGTGTTAAACATTCTAGATTTGATTTGCAGTTAATGGTAGCACAATTGTAAAATTGCTGTTTAGTCTGCTATTCCAATTAAATAAGATCATTCTAATATGGACAAATGAATATGCAACACTGAAATAACACAATTAAGATTGAAGCAATGAAAAGGGATTAATCAATGTTTCACAATTTCATTTGTCTTGCTTCATTTTCCTGTCTGGGCATGAGTGTGAATTATTCTCACTCCTAGTATCAGGTTTGTAGGAGAAGGAAAACGCCAGTGCAACGTCAGTTAACACTGCTTCCTATGGCTAGCATCAATGCTCGCTCATAATACTCATCATCATCAGAGGCAGTCCCTCGGGGTCGAGGATGACTTGCTTCCACACTAAAAATGAGTACTCAGATTAACTAATTTTAAATGGTGGAAGATGCCTGTGCATGAATTCTTTTAACGTGGGGTGGCCGTTGCACACCAGCCACTACACAGACTTGACAGAGCAAAGTCTTGGTCCAGTGGCAAAGGGATCCAAGACGACTGGAGACCAGGCTCCGTCACATGTGTCAATACATACACACAAACTCAAGCATACACCTACATAAGAACATAAGAAATAGGAGTAGTAGTAGGCCGTACGACTGATCTGATCATGGACTCGTAATACTATTACTAGTGACAGGCACCAAGCAAAACCCTGCATAACAGGGACACCGCTGAGTGAGCATTCTTCTTTATAGAAACTGAAGCAGATAATCAACAGCACCAGACTGAGGGACAGACGCACGCATGCACGCACACACGACAAAAAGAATTCACCTTCCTGCTAGCTGGCTGATCCTTATACATGACCATAGGAAGATCTCCATGTTCAGTTGTTGTCGTTCTTTTTTTAATATATTCGTTGCTGGGATGTGGGCGCTAGTGGCAAGGCCAGCATTTATTGCCCATCCCTAATTGCCCTTGAGAAGGCAGCGGTGAGCCGCTTTCTTGAACCGCTGCAGTCCGTGTGGTGAAGGTACTGCATAGTGCTGTTCGGGAGGGAGTTCCAGGATTTTGACCCAACGACGATGAAGGAAGCTAGTTCTGTAATATTTCTTTAAAAGTCCAGTAAGCGTTTTGAACTGCAAAGATTTATCAGTACTCATTTCATAAAAGGCGAAACAGTAGATTTGAAAAAAATCATTACTGAATTAAAACATTTGGGGCTAGAAATTCGGTATGGCCCGCTTTGAGGTGGTGATGCCGCTGGGGTGCTACCTTTAGCGCCGGGCAATGTCTACCATCCCAAAGTGGGATATTCAGTTGTATCGCCCCAAGAGGAGAGTGGAGCGCTAAGAGAAGCATTCCACACTCTTCTGGCGCTAACGGAGCAATAGCGCAGGAGGCCTAGTTAATTTTTGGCGCTAGGATGCCGGCACTCTTGCACCTAAAGATGAAAAAAAAACCCCGTTGAAAATTCAATAAACCTCACCCACACTTCCCCACTACTACAACAAATACATAAAAGTTGAAAAAGTGAAATTTCAGCTCTTACCTTGCACTCCGTACGATATCGCCCCGGGATCGTCGCTGGACCGACTGCTTTCCCCTGCCGGTCTCAGCGCTAGGTGCTATGGCAGGTGAAGAACTGAATTTTGCAAATGCGCCGCTATGGGCAGATTTTATCAAGTGGGCGGCGCTAGCAAGTGCAGCACAAACCTTCAGCGCCGCCGCTAAACCGTCACTGAAGTTCGCGGCAAGCACTGACAGCGTAGTGCTCGGGTGGGAGGTGCCTCCTGCGCTATTGCTCCATTAGCGCCTGAAGAGTGTGGAATGCTTCTCTTAGCGCTCCACTCTCCTCTTGAGGAGATACAACTGAATATCCCACTTTGAGGTGGTAGGTAGCGCTCCAGCGGTCTCAGCACCTCAAAGCGGGCCAACCAACTGAATGTCTAGCCCTTGGACCTTAAACTAATAAACCAAACTCCATACCAGCCAATCATGAGTCATCCAGAATTATCTCCTTTTTCCCCAATTTACCCCTCCTACAATGATTGTTAATTGTTTTTATTAAAATTTCTCATTTTTTCCCTCCTCACTTGGTTCCTCACCTGAAGGATTTTATTCCTTCAGGGATTAGGTTCCAAGGGCATTGGTTGTCCTATGGTACTTCCCCAGGAGGCTATTATTCATATGGGAGCCTCGACAGTGAGTATCAGAAGGCTATTGCAGTATGTTTGGACATCTCATACAAAACCAATGATGTCTTCACCCAATGTCCACTTTCAGCAGGAGTCAGTGGGCAGCAAGCAAGAGTGGGAACCTTGCCTGATTTTTGCTTGCCACAGACATTGAGGCCAATTACATTACTCCTACCATAATCCAGCTGATATTTGGAAACTCAGCACAGCTAGCAATTAATCTGGGACATTCCCTGCCTATATGGTTGCGTTACTCAATGTCTAAACTTTCTGAACCATGCACAAGTGATTATAAAGGGTACAGTGCACTGAAAAATACATTACCTGCATAATTTCGTACAAAAGTAGTGTTAAACATCAAAATACATTCTTTTATATTAGTTACATTGTTAATTTTGACAGAAAAGTTCAGATCATTACCCTGAAACCAGCTACCCAGAAATTATCATGCCTGACAGAACAGCAGCACATCCTTCTTATAAAAGTCTACGGAGAAAAAAAACCAGGCTGACACTTACGCCAGAATCTCATTTTTCCTGGCCCGCTCGGAAATCTACAAACCTGCATTGGTCATTGCTGCTCCTTCTAGAATCACTGTCCCATTTTAACTTTCGTGGCGACCAATCCCTGCTAACAACTTAAATCGACCCCACTTTGATGTATCGCCAGCCCCACTGCAGCCATGGCCCAGCTTTCATCTGCAGCAGCCAATATTCCAAATACAGATCCTGTTGCTAACCCTCTCTGGGATTTTGGGAAACAGAAACATAGAAAATAGGAGCAGTAGTAGGCCATTCGGCCCTTCGAGCCTGCACCGCCATTCAATATGATCATGGCTGATTCTCTATCTCAACATCATATTCCTGCTTTTTCCCTATATCCCTTGATGCCTTTTGTTTCTAGAAATCTATCTATCTCCCTCTTAAATATATTCACTGACTTGGCCTCCACAGCCTTCTGTGGTAGAGAATTCCACAGGTTCACCACCCTCGGAGTGAAAAGATTTCTCCTCATCGTGGTCCTAAATTTCCTGCACCATATCCTGAGACTGTGACCCCTTGTTCTTGACTTCCCAGCCAGGGGAAACATCCTCCCCGCATCCAGTCTATCCAACCCAGTCAGAATTTTATACGTTTCAATGAGATCCCCTCTCATTCTTCTAAACTCCAGTGAATACAGGCCGAGTCGACCCAATCTCTCCTCATACAACAGCCCTGCCATCCCAGGAATCAGTGTGGTGAACCTTCGCTGCACTCCCTCTATGGCAAGTATATCTTTTCTTCGGCAAGGAGACCAAAACTGCATACAATACTCCAGGTGTAGTCTCATCAAGGCCCTGTATAACTGTAGTAAGACATCTTTGCTCCTGTACTCAAATCCTCTTGCAATGAAGGCAAACATACTATTTGCCTTCCTAACTTTCCTAACTGCTTGCTGCACCTGCATGTTTGCTTTCAATGACTGGTGTACAAGGACACCCAGGTCCCTCTGTACAATCGATACTTCCCAAGTCATCACCATTTAAAATGATACTTTGTCCTTATATTTTTCCTACCAAAATGGATAACTTCACATTTATCCACGTTATACTGCATCTGCCATGTGTTTGCCCACTCATTCAACCTACCTAAATCGCCTTGTAGCATCTTTGCATCCTCCTCACAACCCCACCTAGTTTTGTGTTGGTTCCCTCATCCAAATTTATATATATATATATTTATTAAGTCCACCACCCTAAAAAAGTCAGTGCCCACCACTCTGAAAAAGACCCGTTTATTCCTACTCTCTGTTTCCTGTCAGTTAACTAATTTTCAATCCATGCCAATACATTACCCCCAATCCTATGTGCTTTAATTTTGCACACTAACCTCTTATGTGGGACTTTATCAAAGGCCTTCTGAAAATCCAAATACACTACATCCACTGGCTCTCCCTTATCTATTCTATCAGTTACATCCTCAAAAAACTCCAGTAGGTTTATCAAACATGATTTTCCTTTCATAAATCCATGTTGATTTTGTTTAATCCCGTTGATATTATCCAAGTGTGCCTTATCACATCCTTTATAATAGACTCCAACATTTTCCCTACTACTGATGTCAGGCTAACCGGTCTGTAGTTCCCAGTTTTCTCTCTCCCTCCTTTTTTAAATAGTGGGGTTACATTTGCCACCCTCCAATCTTCAGGAACTGTTCCATAATCTGTAGAATTTTGGAAGATGACAACCAATGCATCTACTATTTCCATGGCTACCTCTTTTAGTACTCTGGGATACAGATCATCAGGCCCTGGGGATTTATCTGCCTTCAGTCCCATTCGTTTCTCCAGCACTATTTTCTTACTAATAATCATTTCCTTTAATTCCTCTTGCTCACTAGACCCTTGGTTCCCTAGCATTTCTGGAACGTTATTTGTGTCCTGATCTGTGAAGACAGAACTGAAGTACTTATTTAATTGTTCTGCCATTTCCTTGTCCCCTATTACAAATTCTGTTTCTGTCAGTAAAGGATCTACATTGGTCTTCACTAATCTTTTTCTTTTTACGTACTTGTAGAAATGTTTGCAGTTGGTTTTTATGTTCCTTGCAAGTTTACTCTCATACTCTATTTTTCCCCTCTTGGCCCTTTTTTGCTGAATTCTAAACTGCCCCCAATCCTCAGGCTTGCTACTTTTTCTGGCAACTTTGTATAACTCCTCTTTGGATCGAATACTATCCTTAATTTATTCTATTAGCTATGGGTGGGCCACTTTTCTTTTTGTGTTTTTACGCCAGAAAGGAATGTATAACTGTTGCAATTCCCACGTCCTAGACCATCATCCCCCTCGAATCTTTCCAAACCTGCCCCTGATCCTATCAGCAATGTGGTCCTGCATTTTATATATACACACATGACTCCAAGGCCATCTAGACCAATCGTCACTATTTAAAAAAAAACTTTTATTGTACTTATTTTAAAATTTTAATTAACCAACTGTGGACAACACCACGGACAATTTACTAGTCACTTAAAAAGAAAAGTCACTAGTAAATTGCCTGTGATGTTGCCCAGGGTTGCTGCGGCATATATAGTATGAAAGAGGAGTTGGTGATGAGGATTAACTTTTGTTTGCAAAGTTATCGTGAATTGGGAAAGGAAACTGCAGATTATGGGCTGTATTTTGTGGTAAAAAAAAAAGACCAACAGTGCTCATTATTAACATGTAAATCAGACAGCACCTTCCAGCAACCGCACTTGCGCAGCTTAAGGTGTAAATCAGGAAGCTGCCGTCCAAGATGCCCTGCTCCTCTAGAAGCTGCACGATAACGGTATCTCACCAGGAGACTCACCATTCAAATACGTTGAATGGAGTGAAATTCCAGTACTTCAGTAATATATACCTACTAAACTCGTCAGAAAAAGTTAGACCTTGTCCATTCCAGTGTAAGTATTCTTTTAACAGCATGGCACGTCTTAATTACTGCCAGACAACCTCTTTAACAAGTATTAAATTAACTTTAACAGGTTTGGAGTATCAATCCTTCAGCTTTTAATTATTGTTGGAGATTTAAAAACTTAAAAAAGCAAATTTTTTTTTTACATTTTCTTGCTGCCTCTTAAATGCCTTTTAATCCAATCTTTCTTTTGCTCTCTTTATTTTGCTTTCTGTACCCAATTTGACATGGAATTGAATATTCTAACTGACACTTTCTAGTTCAGACTCTGCACTGCTCATGAACGATTCTTCAATCTGATTGGTTAAGGAGATACACAGTTGCTAGTCATGTTCACACAACTCCCAGATGCCCTGTTGAGGGTGCTGCGCTTTCGATAGCTGGCTGACGTGCAAAAGCCCATAGAAAGTCTATGGGCAAGTGCAAGTAAAACGAACGGTTAGTGCCATTCGTGCACCGCTGACCACAAAATCTGGCCGTATATTTCCCCTGTAAAAGAGTTTGCAATTTCATAAACTACTGGCTGATATATGGTTAATTTACAATCTTTTAAAAGCTCTGAAGTAATGAAAGACCCATTTATATTTATTTCTATTTAGGAGATAGTTGAAATACAGGGTACATAATTTTATGTAAATTTGAAACAGCTGATCTCTCTAACTGGTTCTTGACCAAGATTTTTTTTTAATTAAAAAGTGGCCCAGATCTTTTGCTTAGGCTATGCTGCCCAATGGCTCCCCACCCAGCTCAACTATTCTGGAATTTTTAATTTAATATAATTGCATGAGCAATTGATTCAAGTCCCCAAGCCCTATAATTTAAATTATTTTTATTTTTTTAGGTTCTCTCTCTTCGACTACCCCAGAGGCTGCCAGCCACACGAGGCCTCAAAGCCAGTCTCCATGCCCCCTCCAGACAGGACTAACTGAGGTGCTCTTGCAGAGAACGGACACGGGCTCGACAGGCCGAATGGCCGCCTTCCATGCTGTAACCATTCTATGATTCTATAACTCTCTATGATTCTGAGGTGGGGCCAAGGATGCCAAAGATACTTTGCGATACCGTCAAAAGTGAAAAATCCCAGTCAGTATTATCTGAGGACTGAAAACTTTCAGCTTTAAAATGGTAATTTGTTTGTTATTTTCAATAACCAGGGGGCATAGATTTAAAGTAATTGGTAGAATGATTAGAGGGGAGTGGAGGAAAATGTTTTTCACTGAGGGTGGTGGGGTCTGGAACTTACTGCCTGAAAGGGTGGCAAGGGCAGAAACCCTCATTGCATTTAAAAAGTACTTGGATATGTACTTGAAGTGCCGTAACCTACAAGGCTACGGACGAAGAGCTAGTAAGTGAGATTAAGCTGGATAGCTCTTTTTCAGCCGACAGAGACATGACAGGCCGAATGGCCTCCTTCTATGCCATAAATGTTGATGATTCTATGAAATGTTAATACACAAGTATTATATAGCTTACATTTTTTTTTAAATGCAGTGCTAGTTTTTTTCCCAAAGAATATTAATTGAGTTTGAAAAAAGCACTATTTTGGCACTATTGGATTTTGTTCCCAAGGCATTGAGCTTCTTAATAAAAAAAATGTTGTGCCCTGGGCATTCTATGGAATGAGTTGTTTGAATAAGATTACTTTCTACATTTCTTTTCATATTGTAGACCTAGTAAATTTTCATTTTAGTGGATTAATTTTACAGTTGTTACATTTCATTTTGCTGCACATTTTCAAGTCTGTTTTTTCTCTTCCTATAGTTTTTCCTGTTGTAATTTATCTATGCCTTTTTTCTCACTTGTGCAAGTCTCTCCTTCCATCTGTTTCCTCTCTAGTGTTTGCATGCATCGCATACGTGTATTTATATCGCTTACTTTTTCAAAAGGCGGCCAGAGCATGTAACAAGATGGAAGCAAAGCTTGTTTGCTAGAGGTGAGGACAGGCTGTGCAACAGGCACTGTACACACACACACTGGTGCAAGTGAAATCAGGAGTTGGGGTCTGGGATGGGAGAGAGTGGGGTGTGCCAAGGTCTGCTGTGGGAAGAGTGGCTGTTCTGGAGCTACAGGCTTCAGCCAGAGGCCAGAAACTCTTCCTATTAATATCGCAGTGAATCCAGAGTCACAGCACAGTGTGTTGCATTTGGGAGCCACTGCAATACAACTGCAGTCCTGTGTAGGCAGAAAGTAGAACTTGCATTTATGGAAGCACATTTGATGACCTCAGGATGTCCCAAGCACTTCACAGCCAATCAAGTACTTCTGGTGTGTTGTACCATATGCAAACGCAGCAGCCAATTTGTGCACAGCAAGGTCCCACAAAGAGCAATGAGATAAATAACCAGTTAATCTGTGTTTGGGCTCGACAAGGTGGGTGCAGAGAGGATATTCCTACTCATAGGGGAAACTAAAACTAGGGGACATAGTCTCAGAATAACGAGCCACCCATTTAAAACTGAGATGAGGAGGAATTTCTTCTCTCAGAGGGTTGTAAATCTATGGCATTCGCTGCCCCAGAGAGTTGTGGAGGCTGGGTCAGTGAATATATTTAACGTTGAGATGGTCAGATTTTTGAGCGATAAGGGAATAAAGGGTTATGGGGACCGGGCAGGGAAGTGGAGCTGAGTCCATGATCAGATCAGCCATGATCTTATTAAATGGCAGAGCAGGCTTAAGGAGCCAGGTTGACTGCTCCATATTTTTATGTTCTTGCTTTGCAGAGCAACAGCCTGGAGCCAATAGAAATGGGGTTATTCTTAAGACTGCAAGGGAGGGAGCAGAGATAGAATTAGGTATTACAGTGAAGGAGGAAGCGGCATGGAGCATGTTGTGCACACCTGGCAGACAGCAGAACAGACTGGGAACAATTGGAGCAGGCTTCAGTAGCAGGGAGGGAGAGACACTAAAGCACTTAATATAGGCCTGAGAGGGAGTTTGCAGACCTAAAGCACACATGGGAGGAAGCACAAAGACAGTGTACTCATTTATCAGCTTTCAGTTTATCCACATAAAATGCACCACGAGATTATACAGGAATAGAATTTACTGTGAGTGGCAAACAAACGATGCCTGCCACTCCTTAGACTTGTCCTTGCCCATATTATTTACATGAAGTTTTGCAGTGGAGGTTAGTGATCCAAACAGCATGGCGCCCTCTACAGGGCATCTGGGACCTGTGTGAACAGGTCAAGCAACTGTGTATCTCCTAAACTAATCAGATTGAAGAATCATTAATGAGCAGCGCAAGCTCTGAACCAGGAAGTGTAAGCTAGAATAGTACATTCAATGTCAAATCAGGTGAAATAAAGGGGGGGGGAATGGATTGGATTGAGAGAAAAGAGATAGAAAGAAAAAGGTTTTAAAATGTTTTAATGTTTAAATGTTCATAAATGTCCATCAATTAAAAGCTGAAGGAATGCGACGCCACACTTTAATAAGATCATTTTCACTGTCAGAGGGGTTGTTTGGCAGTGATCAATACTTTTCACATCATTAAAAGGGTGCTTAGACTGGAATGGACAAGCCCTAGTTTTTTATGGCAAGGTTAGTCCATATGTACCATGCATGTATAGACACCTCACAGCGTTCAATGTATTTAAACGGTTAGTCAGACAGTGTGATACCATTTTGCAAAGCTGACTGAGGGGCAGCATAGCTTGGACAGCAACTTGTAGATTTTTATGTTGGTAACTGCAGATGTATGCTCACCGGAGGTTGCTGTCCGATTTGTGCATAAGTAACGGTGAGTGCGGTTAGCCTTACCGTTATTTTCAGAGTAAATTCTGGGCCAATATCTCTAAATATGGCCTTTAAACACAGTTCCTGTTCGCTGATAATTTCCTCCTTTCAGATTTGATTTTCAGTCTATCATCAATGTTTGAATTTTATCTTGTCAAGCAAGATTTCAACCTGGTGACAATGAAGTGCTGTTTATAACAGTAATATTGACATTGTAAACATCCCATGAATTTCTAAATTTTAAAAGAAAAGTCTTTTTTTTGTGGAAGATGCACAGCTAAAGAATGGAGCATTTCCAATTTCCCTAACTTTTGCAGCTTTGGAAATAAAAATAACCAGCCAGCTGAAAACAATATAACTTGTTCCCCATTGCCCTAGCAGCGCAGATTGTTGGTTGATAGACCATGAACTGTTTGAGCATCTCAGTCACGACTAATCAAATTTGAATGTAGTGTTCAGAATGCTGATCGAATACAAAATATTACAACACACAATGTACCAAAACACCAAATAAACACATATTTAACAATGATAACTGTTGATTGTCAAACTTATATAATTGATTTATAGTGAAGTGTGCATCAACTGAAATGGTACAGCCTGTAACCTGGTAACGTCAACACAAAAAAATTGCCCTCATCAAAGCTCTGCAATGGATGTAACCAGCATAAGGTTCCATACACAATACTATACCACAATCATACTGTAACAAATACATGCTTTCTTTGGAATTATTAATGCCTATTGCAGAGTCATGCACTATACAACAGTGCCTTCCTGAAAGATTAGGAGAATGATGCACAGACCCATTGTAGGACAGTTTCACCCTCTGACACTGGGAGTGTGACTTACAGTCCCACTATAGAACATTGTCACCCAGCCACCTTGGTAGTGCATGCACGGTGAGCTGGAGCTGCACAGTCCCAAAGACTCTCTGCCAATCTTGTACCACCAGGAGAATGGTGCACAGTCCAACTGTAGTAGTGTCATAGGTAACCCTCAGAGTGCAACTCACAGTCCCATTATAGGACAGTGTTACATGTAACTCTGGGTGTGTGACACACAGTGAGCAGGTACAGCACACAGCCCCACTATAGGGCAGTGTCACCCTGCGACCCTGGCAGTGAATGCTCAGTGAGCAGGTACAGCACACAGCCCCACTATCGGACAGGGTCACCCAGTAAACCTGGCAGTGAATGCCCGGTAAGCAGGTACAGCACACAGCCCCACTATAGGGCAGTGTCACCCAGTAACCCTGGCAAAACCCTGGCAGTGAATGCCCAGTGAGCAGGTACAGTACACAGTCCCACTATAGGACAGGGTAACCCAGTAACCCTGGCAGTGAATGCCCAGTGAGCAGGTACAGCACACAGTCCCACTATAGGACAGGGTAACCCAGTAACCCTGGCAGTGAATGCCCAGTGAGCAGGTACAGCATACAGTCCCACTTTCGGGCAGTATCACCCTGCGACCCTGGGAGTATGACACACAGTCCCTATCAGGACAGTTACCCAGTGAATGGCCGGTGAGCTGCACACAGAGCCAGTGACTCTCTGCAGGCACTGTTTTACAGTACGAGTGACTGCCTAACGCCCTTGAAACATAGAAACATAGAAACTTTGAAAATAGAGCCCGGCAGCTCTCGACCCACGGCAGTGCACAGAACATCGCCCGGCTGCGCACCAAGGAAACGGGCCGAGCGGCCACGATTGCGCCGAGGTAGGGCCGGGTCCCAGCGGTTCCGGGTAACGGGGTGGGCTGGCCTCGGTGCGGGAAGCAAGGCCAGTTTACCTGAGCGTCGGGCCCACGCAGGCCGCGTCGGTGCTCTCGATCTCCTGCAGGATCCGCTCGTGTTCTGTGGCCGTCTCCAGACCCTCGGCGTCTGCCATCTTGCGGCCCGGAGCCTGGGCTGGCTTCTCGCACAGCAGGAGCAGGAGCAGGAGCAGCACCTAGCGGCTCATGGCCCGGCCTCCCTGCACTGGCCCCTCCCGCCCAGCGCCGCGCCGCTCTGCTGTGTTCGGGCCGTTCAATGTCAGCGAGGCGGAGCCACCGCTCACCAGCCCTCCCGGATCCGCTTTTATTTCTCGGCCGCTTTCACTTTGCTGCCCATCCCGTCCGCGCGTCCGCGCCTGCAACCTGTCAGCGCGCTCCCGACCACGCGCGCGCGCTCCCGACTTTACCTGCTGCCAAACGTACCCTTGTTTTAATTAATATACATAATATAAAGAAAGATTTGCATTGCTATAGCGCCTTTAACGACCATCAGATATCCCAAAGCGCTTTACAATCAATTAAGTGTTTTAAGCGAAGTCACTGTTATAATGTAGGAAAACAGGGCACCCAATTTGCGCACAGCAAGCGCCCACAATCAGTAAAATGATAATAACCAGATAATCTGTGTTTTTTTTGTTATGTTGATTGAGGGATCGATATTGGCCAGGACACCGATAATTCCCCTGCTCTTCAAAATAGTGCCATGGGATCTTTTACATCCACCAGAGAGAGCAGACAGGCCCACGGTTAAATGTCTCAGCCGAAAGACAGCACCTCCGACAGTGCAGCGCCCCCACAGCACTACACTGGAGTGTCAGCCTAGAATTTTGTGGGATTTGAAAACACAACCTTCTGACTCAGAGGTGAGAGTGCTACCCACTGAGCCAACGCTGGCACAATATACATTCAACACATATATATTCAACGCTTACTGGTGCAAAATTCATACTGCACCCAAATCTTAACCTGCAGAAATAATTAAATAATAATACTGCAAACACACAACAGAAAGAGAAAGACAGCTTCATGTTTCCTTTGGGACTGTTGGTCACCTTAAAATTCTTACACAATTCAACACCTTGAACTTAACTTGGTAAATCATTCTGATGAAGTGCATAAATAAAATACTAACGGGGTTATTGCCTTTAAGTTTTGAAGACTCGAAACAGAAATAATGCACCTTCATGTCCCTATCACGCAAATCCCACTTCATATGTCTTCGTGGGGATGATCCTGTTAAATGAATTGCAGATATACAAAATGGAAGTGGTGATTTTATGAATTTTCATGCAGGTTTAATTAACAGTCTTTCGACAAACTGTACCCCGAAAGAGGATAGTACATCCCAAATTGAGTTGAATTACGCCCTTTGTTTTAGGACCAGGAGTATGCGTTACGCACTCGCCCAGCAGAAAAGTTTGGATGGCTATGATAAACGTCAGGCTGCAAAATGTCAGTCATAAACTTTTGAGCACTTCCCACCAAGAATTGTCTAAATAAAGACACATGAGTAAAGCTGTATAGGTGAAATGTGGGCTCATTCCATCACATGCTAAGTTCTGATCTTGACATGGTCATTGAAAAAAGTGTTAAATCAGATGCCAGGTACTTCTTCATAGGGCGGGAACATTGAAAAGCGAGTTACCTTAGGCCCATGTTAATACATCTCCTACTGGCCGACTATAAAAACGCAATTTGAGTATACTGGTTTCACTTCAGATGGTATAAATCTTTTTCCTTTCACTAAAGAAATCAAGGCAGCGGTTTACCTCGTTATTGTAATGTGTGTTAGTTAGATTTCCTAAGAGTAGAAGCTTGGAGAATGAATACTACAACGGGAAAGCACACTATCCCTTCACTCTTGTGATATGGGTTGAAGTTCAATCCAGATTGCTAAAAGTTTTTTTTAAAATCCATGATGGCCATAAAATTTCTACTGCACAATGAATGTGCGCAGTTTCAATCTAATTTCTCGCGTAGACAAAAATTCACGCCACAAATGACAAAAGAGAAGATTTAAGCTGAAGAAAATAGAGTAATTTCCTCATACTTTAATACTTGATGCCATACATATTGATGTAGGTGAAACATTTGAAGTACAATTAGAACAACTCTCAATTCAGCACAAAACATTACGCTGCACAAGTCACTGCAGAGAATGGGAGAACATTAGAGTTGGGGAACTTTTCGAATGACAGGTGTTCCAGAGGCATTGGGACTCCTGGCGATAATTTCCGAACATTCTCTGAATAGTCTAAACAGCCTTAGATAATGAATGTTAACTTTCAAACCACTGTACATTTTTAAACAATTATTCATTAAAAGACATACCAATTCACACACTATTATGAAACTACGATTTATCACAATGCTGCTTGACCAGTACTTTCCTATATTTTACTCGCAACACTCGCCAACGTACATCTAATTTTGCAGTTAAGCGACTGCTGAACTGGACAGCTAGAGTTGCATTTTCCAAAATTAATCACTCCGGTTTAACCCACATCGGAGCATGCAAGCCCAAAGTACCACTTGGATATGTAAACGGTGAAATCAGTAACAGATATATTGCGTACTTTGCCCAACACGAATAATACCAAACTGCTTAATAATGACAGTAGAGAATCACGTCACCTACCGTAAACTTGTGCCAAGAGGCAGTTCCAGTGTTTCGATCTCAGAAAAAACATTTTCATAAATTTGGTTTTCTTGATTTTCCTCCTTAGAAGAGTTCGAGTTAACTGTTTTGCTTGCCTGGGCCATCGTTTTAAATACTTTCTCTTCCGGATTATTGAAGTGGAATTTTATCAGACTCAACAGAAAGAGTGGCAACAGAAAATGTCAGACACAACAATGACCTCGTGATTCAGGATTGTCAGTTTAAACGTAATCGTTAAGTTGCTGTACAATTCCTAGTTCTGACTGCAATCTACAGTCACATCGACGAGAGGTGACGGGAGACAACTTATTTATAGCACATGGCTATTTAAAGACTATCATATTTCACAGTCCATCTGATTAACCTTTTACACCACCGACATGACAGTTTCCACTTTCTTTAGAAAACATTAGAAAAACCATCCTATGTTAATCGGTTTATGGAATAGCAAAGTATCTAATAAAGTAAGATATAGGATCCCGAATGTAGTCACAATAGTACAATATAACAAGGGACACTTTCTCCGGGAAAATACTTCATGTCTCAAACCCCAATGGAGACGACTCCATTAATCATTAAAGAAATCACTAACATATTTTATAAACCGATGTTTAGACTTAAATATCTTGCGATACTCCAACCTGTATACTGGAGAGTGCAAGACGGAGTTGGAACTGTGAAATGATGCCAAAAGGTGACACATCATATGGCATTTATGATGTTATGTGCCAAAAAGAAACACTTACAATTACATAGCGCCTCAGGACGTCCCAGTACTTCACAGCCAATTTAGAACTTTTGCAATGTCTGTCGAAATTACTGTCGAAATGTAAGAAATGTGCACACAGCAAGTCCCACAAACAACAATTTAATAATGACCATATAATCTGTTTTTAGTGATGTTGGTTGAGGGATAAGTGTTGGACAAGGACACTGGGAAGAACTTCCAAATAATGTAATGCGATCTTTTACATCCAACAAAGGGCAAACGGAGCCTCAGACGGCACCTCTGACAGCGCAGCACTCCCTTAGTACTGCAACAGAGTGTCAGCCTAGATTTTGGGCTCATGTCTCTGGAGTGGGGCTTGAACCTACTGGACTCAGAGGTGAGGGTGCTACCACTGAGTCACAGCTGATACAGCTAATGATGTAAATCAGTCATCTTCTGCCAAATTTTTCCTTTGTACAATTGGTTATTATATATAGAAGCCATTCCCCAGTGATTGTAGTTGTACTGCCATTTTTGTGTTGATGCAAATAAGTTTGGGTGCACATCAATGTAAATATGGAGTATAACTCTAGAGTCAGGTCTTGATCTGACTGCGAATGGCACTAAATCTAGATGATGTGAGACCTCCCTCTATCACCTTGGCACCATATAGAATATAAATCTAATCTGATGTGGTCAGGTTTAAAACGTGCTCAGATGACCCTTTTGAGACACTTTATAAATGTACTCAGTTTTTAATGTTACCAGAAAAGACACCCCTGCCTGTGGTCTCCTAACAGTACAAAATAGCTAAAAACATAAAATGTCACAGGTACTGGAAATCTGAAACAAAACTAAAAATGCTGGAAACATTCAGCAAGATAGGTGAGTAATTCCATCATAATTTTGTATTAATAATAGCTGCTGGGTGATCAGGACTCTCAGTATATGTAAGCATATATTGGCAGTGCATTTTCATATTGGGCAGAGTGTAATTCTTAGCCTCTTGCTTATGGTCTTCCTGGCTATTTTTCACACTCTAAAGCATCTGATTTCAGATCAGCAATCCAGTATAACTGTGGTCAGTGTTATCAGGCAGATGCTGCGATTTGGGAGCTATTATCCCAGGTCATCACATTACCAGAATGACCATATGTTTTCCATCCAACAGTAAAATAAACTTTTTGTTGCTTTCATTAATAATTGAGGTGATTGCTTCGAACAGGAAATTTGATGTATCATTAGCTATTGCTATTGTGGGTCTTTAGGGGAAAGGATTCTGTTTAATATACTGAGAATGTATCAGTTAATCATTTTAAAATCTAAAATCTGGGAGCTGGATCTTCCTGCCATTCAACAGGCAAGATGTGGACTCTCTTCTCTGGGTAGGGTTATTTTTCATGACCACTAATAATGATTCCTGCTCACTGGCAGATTCCTGGCTGCCTAATGCCTCTTGTTGCCCTCCAAAGTGGCAATGATTGCTGTAATATATGGAGTAGAGCTGGAAGATGACAACTAATCTGGAGAGATTAAAAAAAGAGATGATTTACAAACTGTTAGGATTATGTACAAGTACTGTGGTTAGCTGCAGATTACATTTTGAAAGAGACTTGTAAAAGGAAGTGCAGTGTAACTATGAACTTCAATATACAAGGTTATTTGTACGTAAATTAGAAACCTTAAGGATAATTTTTGGTCTTTTTCATACAGTACAGATATCTAATGCTTTTCCATAATGCTTTAAGCAATGCTTAAAGGGTTGCAGAATGCTATTAAAGGGTAAATTGTGGTGGTGGTGGCAGAAAAGCAGACTATTAACAATGGTACAGAAGAAACATATGGACAACACAACTGGAGGTCCTACTGCAAGAGATGCACCAAAAGTGTTGTCCTATTTGGGGATAAGGTCACCCTCTAGTAAAATTACATTTTCAAGTTGCATGAAGGGATGTTAATGACCAAGACATCATCATCATCATCATAGGCAGTCCCTTGGAATCAAAAATGAGTCCTTAGGTGGCTGAACAGTCCAATACAAGAATCACAGTCCCTGTCACAGGTAGGGAAAGGGTGGGTGGGATTGGTTTGCCGCACACTCTTTCCACTGCCTGCTGTTAATTTCTGCATACTCTCGGCGATGAGACTCGAGGTGCTCGGCACCCTCCCGGATGCACTTCCTCCACTTAGGACAGTCTTTGGCCAGGGACTCCCAGCTGTCAGTGGGGATGTTGCACTTTTTCAGGGGGGCTTTCAGGGTGTCCCTGTAATGTTTCCTCTGCCCACCTTTGGCTCATTTGCCGTGAAGGAGTTCCGAGTAGAGCGCTTGCTTTGGGAGTCTCGTGTCTGGCATGCCCAGCGGAGCTGATCAAGTGTGGTCAGTGCTTCAATGCTGGGGGTGTTGGCCCTGGGAGGACAGATGCACCAATATTAGCGTCCTCGACCAGGCCAACATCCCCAGCATTGAAGCACCAAGACAATGCAGCCACTCTGGTCATTCATACATGGATGCAAATGAGAAACGAGTTTGCTGATAATGGGTGGAAGGGACAGTGGCAG
Organism: Pristiophorus japonicus; assembly: GCF_044704955.1. Classification (NCBI taxonomy): domain Eukaryota; kingdom Metazoa; phylum Chordata; class Chondrichthyes; family Pristiophoridae; genus Pristiophorus; species Pristiophorus japonicus. Next base: position 295,036,347 of record NC_091979.1, on the reverse strand, counting down.
CATGAATATGAAATTGACTAAGTGACAGGAAACAGAGTAGTGGTGAACAGTTGTTTTTCAGACTATAGGAGGTATACAGTGGTGTTCCCCGGGGATTGGTTTTAGGATCACTGCATTTCTTGATATATATTAATGATTTGGATGTACAGGGCACAATTTCAAAATTTGCAGATGACACTAAAGTTGGAAGTATAGTGAACAGTGAGGAGGAGAGTGCTAGAGTTCAAGAGGATATAGACAGGCTGGTGGAAAAGGCGGACACGTGGCAGATGAAATTTAACGCAGAAAAGTGCGAAGTGATACATCTTTGTTGAAAGAATGAGGAGAGGAAATACAAACTAAAGGGTACAATCCTAATGGGAGTGCATGAACAGAGGAACCTCGGGATATATGTGCACAAATCATTGAAGGTGGAAGGGTAGGTTGAGAAAGCAGTTAAAAAAGCTTCATGAATAGAGGTATAGAGTACAAAAGCATGGATATTATGATGAACCTGTGTAAAACACTGGTTCGGCCTCCACTGGAGTATATGTCCAATTCTTGGCACCACACTTTAGGAAGGATGTGCAGGCCTTAAAGTGGGTGCAGAAAAGATTTATGAGAATGCTTCCAAGGATGAGGGATTTCAGTGACGTTGGTAGACTGCTGAAGCTGGGATGTTCTCCTTAGAGCAGAGAAGATTGAGAGGAGATTTGATAGAGGTGTTCAAAATCATGAGGGGTCTGGACAGAGTAGGTCGAGAGAAACTATTCCCATTGGCAAAAGGGTCGAGAACCAGAGGACACAGATTTAAGGTGATTGGCAAAAGAACCCAAGGCAAAAGAACATCAACTTTTTTATGCAGCGAGTGGTTAGGATCTGGAATGCACTGCCTGAAAGGATGGTCATCATCATAGGCAGTCCCTGGAGTTGAGGATGAAGGGTGGTGGAAGCAGACTCAATCACGGCTTTCAAAATCGAGTTGGATAAGTACCTGAAAGAAAAAAAATTGCAGGGTTACGGGGAAAGGGCGAGGGTGTGGGACTAGCTAAGGTTCACTGCCTAAACTTGCAAAACAGGTATAAGTGGCCTTCTTCTGTGCTGTAACCATTCTATGGCATCACGTTTCAGGCCGCGCCTAGAACGGCGCAGCCCCACGAGCCATGCCTGATTTCCGCGCTCAAAACCGCGCCGAAAACTTACCTCGGTATTCTCCACTCCCTCAGGTCAATCCAGGCCCTCGGCGCAGCGCAGCACAAGCTGTGGGGGCGGGCGCCGAGCCAGGTCCCGGTGCTGAAAACAGTGCCGGGACCTCTGCACATGCACGCTACAGTGTGCGCACATGTGCAGTAGCTCCAGGCGCCTGAGGCTGTGTGGGAGGGGCCTGAAGCACGCCGCCCCTAGCCCTGGCCAAGTGGGCTCACTGGGGCGGCGAAGATCGACTGGACCTCCCTCCTCCAGCTCCCACTCCCTGTCCGGCTCTCCCCTGCAACCCGCCGCCGCCCCCCACGCCCCCCGCCCGTGTTCCACTCCCCCTTCCCCCCCCACCTCCCCTCCCCTCTCCACATCTTCAGCGGGGCCCGCCCGCCCGCCCAGCATCTTGCTGGGGGCGGGCCCCGCCCAAAGTCTTCGGCCCAGCTTCCCCTCATTGGCCGGGGCCGTTCAGCCTCCCCCCTCTCTCTCCCTCCCTCCCCTCTCCCTCCCTCTCTCTCCCCCCTCCCTTCCTCATTCCCCCCTCCCCCTCTCTCCCCCTCCCTCCCTCTCCCTCTCCCTCCCTCCCTCTCTCTCTCTCCCTTCCCCTCCCTCCCTCTCCTCCCTCCCTCTCTCCCTTCCCTCCCTCTCTCTCCCCCCTCTCTCCCCCTCTCTCCCCCTCCCCCCTCTCTCTCACTCCCCCTCCCCTTCTCTCCCCCTCTCTCCCTCCCCATCCCCCCTCTCTCCCCCTCCCTCCCTCTCTTCCTCCCCCTCCCCCCTCCTTCCCCCACCCCTCGCTGTCAGAAACACAGAGACACTGACAGACAGACTGAGAGAGAGGGACACTGGGGGGCCCCCGTCCCAGCATGCTGTTGGAGGGCTCCCGTTGTTGCAGTCGGTGAGTAGAAACTTAATTTTTTATTAATTAATTTTTTAATTGTTTTTTTTATTTTTTATTGATTGATTTATTGGTTGATTTATTGATTTATTTATCATTTATTATTGATGAGGGCTCATTATTTGTAAAAGTGATGTTTCATGTTTGTAAACTTCCCTCCTCCTCCCCCCCGCAACCCATCTCTCTTCTTTATGCCTGATTTTCTAAGTTTAGGCAAGGTTTTTCTGAACATACAAAAATCTACACTTACTCCATTCTAAGTTAGTTTGGAGTAAGTTTTCACTGCCTAAACTTGCAAAACAGGTGTAAGTGGCCGGACACGCCCCCTTTTGAAAAAAAAATCTGTTCTAAAATGAAACTGTTCTAACTGACTAGAACTGGAGCAAACTAAATGCCGAGAATTGCAATTTCTAAGATACTCCATTCTAAACTAGTTGCACCAAAAAAATAGGAGCAACTCAGGACGAAACTTGACCCCTATGATTCGAAGGAAAAGTTGAAAGTACTTCTCACTATTACACATTTCTTGTGGGGCTCATCAAACATGGCACAAATCTAAATTCCTGCACATTGTAGCGGGTACTATTGCCCTTTTGAAAACAGTCCATAATGGAAAACTGGACTGCACATTTGTCTTGCCAGTATAGGTGGTGGATAGGAAAATTTGACGTTCAGGCTACTAGCTCTGGGCTCCTCTCTGTTGATCAGGGTTTTTTCAGTGGAGTCAGCACTTAGGTGAGCCCCGTTCTCCTAAGATCCAATCTCCCAGTGTATCCTCTTCTTCCAAAAATATGGGCACTATGGACTGCCAATTGCCACGCTTAACATCGGAGGGAACATTGCCATCTGCTGAAAGTACCATGCTCTGTCCAGCTGATACCTTCTTTCCACAAGAAAAATGGCCAAGATATTGCCCCTAACAAACATAGGGCCCAAAATGGCCAATTGGGCCCTGGGGGATGCCCCAGCCAGGATCCAAAAAATGAAGAAGAACCAGGTTGCACCTGTGTTTTTGGTCCTACCATTTTCCAGTGGGGAGGAAACCATGGGCGGATCTACCGCCCAAGCCCCTCCCATGTAAGGGGTGGCGGGAGGGAGGTTGAAGGAGTGTCTGTGGGAGTTAATTGGCTACTCTGGCAATTTAGCCCTTTATGTTCTTGAAAGGCCTCAGCAGAACACTTGCCGTTTGAGAGTTGGTGTGAGTTCTGCTTAGTCCAGACAAAGTGCCTCAATTATACGAACATAACAAAATGACGGACAGGAAAAGATCCAGCCTGTCTCACACAGTACATACGCACCCCATCCACTCGAAGCCACATAATCTCCTGGGAGAGGCAAAAAAGAGATTAAAAACCCATGCTAATTAGGGAAAAATAACTGAAAAAAAGTTCTCCGACCCCCTTAGGTGATCAAAATTAGTTCAGGAAATCACATTGGCCCTGATTACATTATACAATCTTGTATGTGGTGATCTCCGTCTCAGTAAGAAATAGGTTCAGCTCTGGCTTTAAGGAATACAGCGAATCAACATCCAGCACACGAGCTGGCAACCTGTTCTACTGGTCCATTATTCTCTGGAAAAAGTAGTACCGCCCAACATCCATCCTAGTTCTGCCCTGACTTAATGTAAGCACGACCCCTGGTCCTCCTTAACTTATTTAGTTGAAGTTATTGGTCTATATAAACACAGTCTAGTTCCTTCAATATTTTATAAAGCTCATTCAAATCATTCCTAAATCAACGCTTCTCTAAAGTCTAGAGAACCAACTCATTGAGCCTATCTGGATAAAGCCTTGAAATGGGAAACGCATTTGATCCCTAAGGTACCAGAATGGCCCGCAGTGTTTATCATTTTCTGGATACATAGGAACGTGAGTGCATTGTAGACTGCCTGATGTGGCAGATGTTCCTGGGCTGGCTTTAAATAATTTTCTCGCATGAAAGCTTCATGCTGTGGTGACCTTTACCTCTCTGGGAAAAGCCATCCTAATCCATATGTTGCCTGCAAGTTATTGTGCAGCAGGTGGTACATCACTGTGGCAGCCTGTCTTGTGAAGTGGAGGCCACGAAGATAAGTCTCTCCAGATATGCACGGGTTGGAGTGACATGCCAAGAGTATTCACGGTGCCTGAGGTGTCTTACCTCCTTTAACTTCATAGTGTCCCATCATGAAGTAGACCTCCTCATCCAAATCATGCAACAGAATGGGAGTTGACTCAGTGAGTCCTATTCTCCCAACCTTCTTAGTTGCTACAGCTATTTACCACTTCAAATGCAAGTGTAGCACAGCAGAAGAAATGACTGGGCAAAAAGACAGAATCAGCGAAGCAAAAAAAAATTGCAAAATGTTTAATGCAGAAGATGCAAAATACTCCAACTGAAAATAAAGATGTCTGAAATCCAACCTAAACAACTAAAGTTTGGCAGGTGTACAGTGTCCAGTTTTTAAAGTATGAGGCTAACTATGTGAAAAAGTCTTGCCCAAGCCTATGTAATCTGGTGTGGGACATTATTTGAGTATTTTAGACATTTAACTGAGGCGTGCGCATCTTTCTTTTGTCCTTTCTCAAAAATTGCACCTTGCAAAATCAGGTGTGCAATGTCTCAGACCTAAATCCTCGAGCATCTGATCCCTAACCTGTACCCACTATGAGCGAGGACCTTGCAAAATGGGATTTGAGTCAAGTGAATATGTGTGCGTTTAGAAAATGCAGGAAGTTCTTTTTTAAATGGTATGTATACATTTTATGTACAAGGGGAAAATTTATCAATAGATAATTGAATATGTTTAACTCCTTTTATCTTCTAATTACACAGGAGTTAAATGTGTGCTCATCAACCTTCACTGGCTTCACATTCACCTACACATCAACTTTGAAATCCTTGTATTCATCTACAACTCCTTCCATGGCCTCAACCATCCCAACCTACCTTTTTCCCCATCTTCAAAATCTTGCTTCTGGTCCCCCCTCGAATTCTTCCACTATTTCTTGCTCTTCTATTCAGTGAAGCTCTTAGGGACATTTTCTTATGTTCATCATACTATATAAGTGTAAGTTGTTGTATTTCCATAAATATCATAGAAATGTATTGAACACACTGTATTAGAGACACAGTTAGATATGAAAGTCTTTTTCCGACAAAATATTCTTGCTATACAGAATACATGACACGATTTTTGCTAAAAATATATAGGCCCTGAAATGCCACATGCTGCCATCCTGGCCGTTGGCAAGGAGTAAGGGGTGGTGGGGGTGTGGGAAATCAGTGGGAAGGCATCGCAATTGCATGGGGTTGTGAGCACAAGCGCCATGTCGGGCACACCTTTGGTGCTAGTCTGCCTCATGCACTTGAATGTCCAGAACACGAGGATGCTGCCAGTGCTCTAATTATCCCTCAAGCAAAGGGACCAATCCAGCAAAGTTTTCCATTTCAGGGGTCCAAGTTGCCAGGCTTGGAAACTGGGTCTTCTGCCATGGCCAGGAGAGGGATATTGCGGCATGAGCAATCCCCACCTCTATCCACAGTTCACACAGCAGGAGACCGGTAGAAACCTTAAGGAATTTTGGGGCCATGATCATTTGTTAAATAATACCATTGAAGCCCATGAAATACTGCTAAATTTATCAGGCGAATTTCATACAACATATGCCAGGAACACTAAAGCTGTTGCAGCTGTGCTTCAACATTGTATATGAATCCAAAAAGCTGAAACAAAATACCTCCAGCAAACATTACCAAACCTCTTCTTCTGCCAGTGAAACTCTACCCTACATAGAGTCATTGCCTGGCACACTTGTCTTGTTTGCAGAAGTAGAAATGCAGAGTATCACTGCTGCACTAGGGTTGTCACTGGAGTATGCACTGTGAAATCTCTGACTTGGCCATCGTTGCCCAATACAATGTTGTTAAGTATTCCTGTGCTTTCAACAGACACCAATGTCTAATTCGTGAAATAAACATTGACATTTTATGTGACGATGGTGCATTACCCCTCCTTGTGCTCCTCGACCTCTCATAAGAATATAAGAAATAGGAGCAGGAGTAGGCCATTTGGCCCCTCGAGCCTGCTCCACTATTTAATAACTTCATGGCTGATCTGATCATGGACTCAGCTCTACTTCCCTAACCGGTCCTCATATCGCTCAAAAATCTGTCTATCTCTGCCTTAGATATATTCAATGACCCAGCCTCCACAGCTGTCTGGGGCAGAGAATTCCACAGATTTACAACCCTCTGAGAGAAGAAATTCCTCCTCATCTCAGTTTTAAATGGGCGGCCCCTTATTCTGAGACTATGCCCCCTAGTTTTAATTTCCCCTATGAGTGGAAATATTCTCTCTGCATCCACCTTGTCTAGCTCCCTCATTATCTTATATGTTTCGATAAGATCACCTCTCATTCTTCTGAACTCCAATGAGTATAGACCCAACCTACTCAACCTATCTTCATAAATCTCTGGAATCAACCTAGTGAACCTTCTCTGAACAGCCTGCAATGCAAGTATATCCTTCCTTAAATACGGGGAACAAAACTGTATGCAGTACTCTAAGTGTGGCCTCATCAATACCCTGTACAGTTGTAGCAGGACTTCTCTGCTTTTATATTATATCCCCTTGCAATAAAGGCCAACATTCCATTTGCCTTCCTGATTACTTGCTGTACCTGCACATTAACTTTTTGTGTTTCATGCACAAGGACCCCCAGGTCCCTCTGTACTGCAGCACTTTGCAATTTTCTCCATTTAAATTATAATTTGCTTTTCTATTTTTTCTGCCAAATGTTTCCACATTATGCTCCATCTGTAAAATTTTTGCCTACTCACTTAGCCTGTCTATATCCCTTTGCAGATTATTTGTGTCCTCCTCACAATTTGCTCTCCCATCCATCTTTGTATCATCAGCAAACTTGACTACATTACACTTGGTCCCTTCATCCAAGTCATTAATATAGATTGTAAATAGTTGAGGCCCCAGCACCGATCCTTGCGGCACCTCACTAGTTACTATTTGCCAACCAGAAAATGACCCATTTATCCCGACTCTCTTTTCTGTTAGTTAGCCAATCCTCTATCCATGCTAATATATTACCCCCAACCCTGTGAACTTTTAACTTGTTCAGTAACCTTTTATGTGGCACCTTATCAAATGCCTCTGGAAATCCAAATACACCACATCCACTGGTTCCCCCTTATCCACCCTGCTCGTTACATCCTCAAAGAACTCCAGAAAATTTGTCAAAATGACTTCCCTTTCATAAAACCATGTTGCCTCTGCTTGATTGAATCATGCTTTTCCAAATGTCCTGCTACTGCTTCCTTAATAATGAACTCCAGCACTTTCCCAACGACAGAAGTTAGGCTAACTGGTCGATAGTTTGCTGCTTTCTGTCTGCCTCCTTTTTTAAATAGGAGCGTTACATTTGCGGTTTTCCAATCCGCTGGGTCCTCCCCAGAATCCAGGGAATTTTGGTAGGTTACAACCAATGCATCCACTATCTCTGTAGCGACATCTTTAGTGATAGTGATTGTATTAAGTTCCTCCCTTCCTATAGCCCCTTGATTATCCACTATTGGGATGTTTTTAGTGTCTTCTACCATGAAGACCGATACAAAATATTTGTTCAACGTCTCTGCCATTTCCCTATTCCCCATTATTAATTGCCCGTCTCATCCTCTAAGGGACCAACATTTACTTTAGCCACTCTTTTCCTTTTTATGTACCTGTAGAAACTCTTATTAACTGTTTTTATATTTCCTGCTAGTTTACTTTCATAATCTATCTTCGCTCTCATTATTTTTTTAGTGGTTCCTTGCTAGCTTTTAAAAGTTTCCCAATCCTCTGGCCTCCCACTAGTCTTGGCCACTTTGTATGCCCTTGTTTTCAATTTGATACCATCCCTTATTTCATTAGTTAGCCACGGGTTAGTTATCCCCTCTCTTACTGTCTTTCCTTCTCATTGGAATAAATTTTTGTTGAGAGATATGAAATATCTCCTTAAATGTCTGCCACTGCTCATCAACCGTCGTCCCACACTTTAATCTATTTTCCCAGTCCACTTTAGCCAACTCAGTCTTCATACCTTTGTAGTCTCCTTTATTTAAGCTTAGGAAATTGGTTTTAGATCCAGCTTTCTCATCTTCCAACTGAATTTGAAATTCAACCATGCTATGGTCACTCATTCCTAGAGGATCCTTTACTAGAAGATCGTTTATTAATCCTGTCTCATTACATAGTACCAGATCTAAGATAACCTGCTCCCTGGTTGGTTCCGCAACATACTGTTCAAGAAAACTATCCCGGATACACTCTAAGAACTCTTCCTCAAGGCCACCCTGGCCAATTTGCTTTGTCCAATCAATATGAAGGTTAAAATCGCCCATGATTATTGATTTATACTCCGTCCAACAGTGTAGCTACAGTTAGGGGGCCTGTAGACTACTCCCACAAGCAACTTTTTCCCCTTATTATTCTTTATCTCCACCCAAACTGATTCAACACCTTGATCTTCTGAGCCTATTGTTTCTCACCAACACACTGATCTCATCCTTTATTAACAAAGCTACCCCACCCCCTTTTCCTTTCTGCCTGTCCTTCTGAATTGTCAAATACCCCATAATATTTAGTTCCCAGCCTTCAGCACCTTGCAACCAAGTCTCTGTAATGGCTGTCAGATCATACCCATTTGTATCTATTTGTGCCACCAACTGATCTATTTTGTTACGAATGCTGCATGCATTCAGATAAAGAGCTTTAAAAAAAATTTTTAACGTTTTTTCCTGCTTTGACCCCACCTTCTGATACAGTTTTATATTTATACATTCTGCACCTTCCTGTCACCTCTCTGCAGCCTTTGACACAGTTGACCGCACAATCCTCCTCCAACACCTCTCTCCCAGCTCGGTGGGACTGCCCTCGTGTGGTCCCACTCTCATCTATCCAATTGTAGCCACACACTTCCAGCAATGACTTCTCTTCCCACCCCACACTATCACCTCAGGAATCCTGAGAATATCCATCTTGTCCCTTCCTTTTCCTCATCTATGTGCTGCTCCTTGGAAATATCATCAGCTGATATGGGGTCACATTCCACAGTAACAGTGCTGGGTTCCTGCTGAACAACCCTATTGTTGCAATGTCAACAATGTCACCTAATGTAGCAAAAGAAAAAAAGAAAAGTGCAACACATTGCATAGGGTACAGAACTGAAGCCTTAGAATTTGGGTACTTCTGTATGAAAAAGCTGGGTTTTCATGATCCACCGTTTAGAAGTGTTATATATACTTTTTAAAAATGGTTTTCTCAAACTTTTACTAGTGAACTGTAAAAGCTGTTTATTTTGCTTGAGTGAATTACAGTATTTTTATGAGGAAGTTTCACAGAGTCAATAACAGTCAGTACTTTTGGGTATTATAATGTAAACTTACCTCTGTGTTAAAAATAAAGTGTATTCTCTGCCATCATTGTTACGACCTAAATGGAAGAAATATTATGTTAGTTTAAGAAATTTTTGAACCGCCCATGACACTGGCACCTTGCTGAGGTACAGTTCTGCTTGCACCATTTGCCCTTTGGTAATTCACCCAATTGGCCATTATTTATGTTTAAGCCTTATCAATCGAGGAAGACTTGCTTCCACTCTAAAGTGAGTTCTCATGTGACTGTACAGTCCAATACAGGAATTACAGTCATTGAAGGAAAGGGTGGGTGGCGAGTCTGGTTTGCCGCACGCTCCTTCCGCTTGCTTTCTGCATGCTCTCGGTGACGAGACTCGAGGTGCTCAACGCTCTCCCGGATGCTCTTCCTCCACTTAGGGCTGTCTTTGGCCAGGGATTCCCAGGTATAGGTGGGGATGTTGCACTTTATCAAGGAAGCTTTGAGAGTGTCCTTGAAACGCTTCCTCTGCCCACCTGGGGATCGCTTGCCGTGTAGGAGTTCAGAGTAGAGCACTTGCTTTGGGAGTCTTGTGTGGGCGAACAATGTGGCCCACCCAATGGAGCGAGTCGAGTATGGTCAGTACATCGATGCTGGGGATGTTGGCCTGATCGAGGACACTAACGTTGATGCGTCTATCCTCCCAGGGGATTTGCAGGATCTTGCGGAGACAGCGTTGTTGGTATTTCTCCAGCGATTTGAGGTGTCTACTGTATATGGCCCACGTATCTGAGCAATACAGGAGGGCGGGTATCACTACAGCCCTGTAGACCATAAGCTTGGTGCCAGATTTGAGGTCCTGGTCTTCGAACACTCTCTTCCTCAGGTGACTGAAAGCTGTGCTGGTACACTGGAGACGGTGTTCGATATCATTGTCGATGTCTGCCCTTGCTGATAGTAGGCTCCCGAGGTATGGAAAGTGGTCCACGTTGTCCAAGGCCTCGCCATGGATTTTGGTGACCGGGGGCAGTGCTGTGTGGCGGGGTCAGGTTGGTGGAGGACCTTTGTCTTACAGATGTTTAGTGTAAGGTCCATGCTTTCGTACACCTTGGTGAAGACTTTGACGATGGCTTGGAGTTCAGCCTCTGAATGTGCGCAGACACAAGCATCGTCCGCGTACTATAGTTTCATGACAGAGGATGGGACGGTCTTGGATCTAGCCTGGAGGCGACGAAGGTTGAACAGGTTCCCACTGGTTCTATAGTTTAGTTCCACTCCAGTGGGGAGCTTATTGAGCATGAGATGGAGCATTGCAGCGAGGAAGATCGAGAAGAGGGTTGGCGCGATGATGCAGCCCTGCTTGACCCCGGTCCGGATGTGCATTGGGTCTGTGGTAGATCCATTGGTCAGAATCATGGCTTGCATGTCGTCGTGGAGCAGGCGGAGGATGGTGAAAAACTTTTGGGTGCAGCCAAAACGGAGGAGGACGCTCCATAGTCCCTTGCGGTTAAGAGTGTCAAAGGCCTTTGTGAGGTCAAAAAAGGCCATGCACAAGGGTTTGTGCTGTTCCCTGCATTTCTCTTGCAGTTGTCGCGCCGTGAAGATCATGTCCATTGTACCACATAGTGGACGGAATCCACATTGTGACTCTGGGAGGAGCTCTTCAGCCACAGGGAGAAGATGTGCAGGAGGCATCACATGCAAGTCTGTTCCTGTCTTCATCTGATGTCCACATGTGAGCATTTCCAGGATCACTAGATACAAATCAGGAACAAAATTCCTGGGCTGATGTTCACCTCCCTAACCTAGTGTTGGCCTGAACAATTGTAGTGGATAGATCTTTGCCCCAGCGGAGATCAGCTAACTCAACACAGATCAGTAGTTGGACCTGAAACCTTTCTGGTCTATGTACCAAAGCTACTCACTGAATCACAAGACTAATATGGATGAGGAAAGCCATGAGGTCCAATTACCTAAAGTTCATTCCAAGTGGAATAAACCGCTGAGCCATCAGACTTGGCAAGTCTCGAATCCAGTTAGCTATAACATGTTTATAATCCAATCAGTTGTAACAAGTTCTTCAACAATTTTTGTTCAGTGGTAAAAGAACAAAACTCCGAGTTGTACACCTTACACATTTTAATCTATTTATCAGCTGCAGAATGTTTCTGATATTAAAAAGTGAAATCAATTCCTTTGTGATGTATTTGCAAAATGGCAAAAATGAATAATAAATAAAGCTATGGCCTAGATTTTTAGACACTTTCACTTAATTAAGCAAAATGTTCAATTCTAGAAATGGTTATTGTATCAGCAAAAGTAGTTTATGGATAATTACCTAATCAACAAAACAACTATTCAAATTCACATAGTTAATGAAATCTTTCTGTGATTTAATTTTAAAAAATAACACAAATTTGATGAATTATAACTTACAACTTCAAAATTATTTTTCAAGCTATGTTGTTGAAAAGAAATGCTTTCAATAGTTATATGACAAGACCACTTAGGAGCTTGTCATTGTCCATTTGGCACCCTGTTGATCTGGATTTTGTATGAAAAGCAATACGACTTTAGTTAACAATGTTGTGGTCTGTACTTTACAATTTCAGCAACTGATAAACATTATTTGCCTTGTGTTTACCTGAACACACTCATATATATACCACAAATTCAATGGTGCTCTATTTCATGCAAGCTCATACAGGAACCACCATAAAGTAACACTATTAACAATAGACCATGTACAGGAAGCACTTTGGACATTTTGATTTATTCTTTAGAATGAAAGAGCCCAATGATATCTGTTAGTTTCAGCCCTTAGTTGTGTTGATGATGTTCAAACTTGCAAAGTTTTGCTGACCTTTCCCCCAGCCTACACTTATCTGCGGATACACAGCAACCAAAGAATGGAAAACAGCTTGAAGGGTATCCGTTAACAGAATCACAATGGTGAGCTCCACCCCTCCACCAGCTCATTTTGCGTCACCAGATTTTGAGACCTTTGCAACATATTTAAAGCAATGTTCTTCCCATTCCCATAATCCATCTCTGTAAGACACACAAAATAATGTTTTTTCTAATCGGGTGTGAGCCTAACTGAAAGGGCAGAGTGCAATTTGTGACTGAATGATGTAATCAGCGCTAATTCTGCTATAGTTTCTGGGGTGTGGAAAATAGTGTGCCCCTGCTGGATTTAAAGAGCCACAACCTTTTAAAGGGGCTGACATTATCCAATTGTTTCTCATCAAGGAAAAAAGTTCAGAGAATGAAGAACAACTATTAGGTCTGAATGAGAGCAAAGACCCCCCCAGGTTATCAAATCAAGCAACAGAACTGTTGCTGGAGGAAGTGCGGCAGAGGAAGGAGATTCTCTTTGGCACAAAGTACTTTGGGATCCCAAGGAAAGCTGGACAGTGGAAGGAGGTGACCTATTGTACCATGCATTAAATATCAGTAAATCATATCATGAAATCTTCATTTCGCTCTTTTTACTGTTACTTAAGTGTGAACTATGCTCATCAGGAATCCATTTCTTCCTCTATTCCTTACTTTGATATACCTGAGGAAGAACACACAGGCCCCAGTGCTTGTGGCGCTGGCAGAACTTCAACACTTGCTCAACCCCTCAACAGCTCAAGCTCTACCTCATACATGGCCAAGCAGTACTGGAAGAAGTTTAATGACTTTACCAGATCAAATAAGGTAAGAGGAGCCAGCTTCCAAGAATGCACTCTGCGCCACTTACAATGACCTCCCTCTAAACTACTCAAAACCCTTATCATCAATGCCCATACAAAGGCACAGTGCAATTTACACCCCTAAGTAGAAATATTCCTTCACTCACATTCTTATGTGCATTAATCCATATGGGGCCATACATGAAATGTTGCATGTACCTGTCATTGAACCAATCTGGGCTGCAGGCTGACAGCTCAGTTTCACTGCACATTAAGGTAATGAAAAATAGTTCTCACTTTTTGCGTTATTTTTCAAGGAAAAGACAATCTATTGCAGAGAGCCACGACAGATGGCTGAACCGCCGCCCAAACCTCAAAATTTGTACTTCCTTAGCTGGAGAAGAGCTGCAAATGTTGGGGAGGGAAGGCCATGGAGTTTGCCTGAGATGGGGAAGTAAGAGAACATGTGTCAAAAACAGATTCATTAACTTTTGCTTCTCTTCCTTCTCATTCTATTGTACCATGCATTAAATATCAGTAAATCATAACATGAAACCTTCATTTCACTCTTTTTATTGTTACTTAAGTGTGAACTGTGCTCATCAGGAATCCATTTTAACCTTTCTTCCTTTATTTCTTACTTTGATGTACCTGAGGAAGAACACACAGGCCCCAGTGCATGTGGCGCTGGCAAATTTCACACTTGCTCAACCCCTCATGAGCACCAACTCAGCGACATCCACTCCAGGGAAGTTGGAGAGTGAGCCAGAGGAGAGTGCACTGGATGACACATGACTGAGGAGAAGCAACTGTTGACAGTATGTGAAGAGGAGGACATTGTTGACTGGAGGGTCAGGTTGTGTAGCCACTCAGCTGAAGAGTATCGTTGTCAGCATCTCACAAGTTCTGTTTATAATAAAAGCATACTTAGTGAGTCTCAAGTGTAGGTGCAAGGGTTGGTAGCTATGCCAAGGAATATACTGCAAATGGCAGCTTGGGTGGAGCAGTAATTTGGAGGACAGATTTGCAACTCTGCAGTCCACTGTGGAGTGTGTAGTAGGCCCAGTGAAGGTGCCTATGATGGAGAGCCCAAACTCAGTCTGTCCTTCTTCCATGGATGCTCAGGGTCCTACCATGGAGGCCTGGGGTGTTAAATTGGAGAGGGTAGTCTCTTCCGACCTCCAACAAATTAGGGCTGAGCTGTAGCCACGCATCACAGAGGACTTCACGATTTCATAAGGAACATTAAGTCTGCTTTATAAAAAATTATTGGCCATGCTAAGCCAATGCTCAGTACTAATTTCATGGCAGGAATGAGCACGAGTGATGGTGCTGTCTCTCAAGATGGCAGCACAGGCATATCTCGCACCAGCCAGGTCAGGTGCCTACAGAGGTGACAGAACGGATGCAGGGCCAGGCTGCTCATAAAGAAGCACAGGAAGTGGAAACTACAGCAAGTCTATCTCAGGATTTGGGTGTCATGAGATAAAGACCAGGAAATTCCTATTGCAACAAAGTAGCCAAGCATCTCATGCATTCCTGCCACTGAAGTAGCACCTCGAGAATGTGGTTAGGGTTAAGAGCATATATGCCATACCCAGGCACCAATGGAAACACCGAGGTAAGAAATATTTAGACATAGCCACAATATGGTTTCTCATTAAAAGTTTGATTGTACTAAAATTGATGTTTTTGGAATGATTTGGGGCATGAATTAGAGCTTTGTGATTTGTTCCACACAGAGAAGGTTTGTAGATGATTGCCTATTTGTGGAAGGAAGGGAGCAGATGTACACAAGATGCAGCATCCAGATGTCAAAGTTAAGAAAAGGTCTCATGTATAAGATTGGTTCAAATATCTCTTACAACTGGCAATGTCTTGTCCTCTGTATTCTCTTCTGATCGGTGCTGCCATTTTTGCTGATCCCCTTGCTGCCT
This sequence comes from Pristiophorus japonicus, assembly GCF_044704955.1. Classification (NCBI taxonomy): domain Eukaryota; kingdom Metazoa; phylum Chordata; class Chondrichthyes; family Pristiophoridae; genus Pristiophorus; species Pristiophorus japonicus. The sequence goes on along the minus strand of NC_091979.1, from coordinate 295,021,290 downwards.
ATGGGACTCTTCCAATGATGAGCCCGCTTCATGTCGCAAAGTTCTGCAGCATGTAGCACATTGCCATGATCCTTGAGACCTTAGACAGGCTATAGAAACATAGAAACATAGAAAATAGGTACAGGAGCAGGCCATTCAGCCCTTCTAGCCTGCACCGCCATTCAATGAGTTCATGGCTGAACATGAAACTTCAGTACCCCCTTTCTGCTTTCACGCCATACCCCTTGATCCCCCGAGTAGTAAGGACTTCATCTAACTCCCTTTTGAATATATTTAGTGAATTGGCCTCAACAACTTTCTGTGGTAGATAATTCCACAGGTTCGCCACTCTCTGGGTGAAGAAGTTTCTCCTCATCTCGGTCCTAAATGGCTTACCCCTTATCCTTAGACTGTGACCCCTGGTTCTGGACTTCCCCAACATTGGGAACATTCTTCCTGCATCCAACCTGTCCAAACCCGTCAGAATTTTAAACGTTTCTATGAGGTCCCCTCTCACTCTTCTGAACTCCAGTGAATACAAGCCCAGTTGATCCAGTCTTTCTTGATAGGTCAGTCCCACCATCCCGGGAATCAGTCTGGTGAATCTTCGCTGCACTCCCTCAATAGCAAGAATGTCCTTCCTCAAGTTAGGAGACCAAAACTGTACACAATACTCCAGGTGTGGCCTCACCAAGGCCCTGTACAACTGTAGCAACACCTCCCTGCCCCTGTACTCAAATCCCCTCGCTATGAAGGCCAACATGCCATTTGCTTTCTTAACCGCCTGCTGTACCTGCATGCCAACCTTCAATGACTGATGTAACATGACACCCAGGTCTCGTTGCACCTTCCCTTTTCCTAATCTGTCACCATTCAGATAATAGTCTGTCTCTCTGTTTTTACCACCAAAGTGGATAACCTCACATTTATCCACATTATACTTCATCTGCCACGCATTTGCCCACTCACCTAACCTATCCAAGTCACTCTGCAGCCTCATAGCATCCTCCTTGCTGCTCACACTGCCACCTCAGACTGATCTAGGAACCTAAAGCACTGGTTTAGCATTCCAATGGCGTGTTCAGTGATTACTCTGGTTGATGAATACACCTCATTATACCTGTGCACAGACCACAACGTGGACTAATAAATGCTTGCATTGTATTTGAAGTTTTTCTAGAAGTTTATTTCTGATTATATAGAATACAGCAAATGAAAGCCATTGAGGTAGTTGAGGAGGTGCAAAGAAAAATGTGGGAGGTGCTTGGAGACACATTCCAGTGCCATGTTGACAAGATACATAGTTGTTAACCGTCTGTTTGTCACACAAACAGCAGCTTTTGCAGCACTGGTTCGTACTGTTAATGCAGGGACCAGTAAAACAGTTGAACTGGGGATGGGCGAAGTTGGTCTAAGGCTCTGCATGATGTTATATACTCAGGGTTTAATCAGGTCTCACGCGTAGCCTTGATTCCCTCAAACTGATACAATAAAAAAAAGCGCTTCACAGGAGACCAGAGACCAACATCCAGTCTCCTTGATGCAAACTGAATTGGTCCGCCTGTGTTTCTCGACTCTGTGCATGACTTGTAAAACAAAACTTACTGAGAATCGATTACTGCACATGCTTGAGGGACTCAAACACTGCCCTCCATCTGCGAGGCATTCTGGAAAAGATTGATTGCCAGTTCATGTTTGAATTACATTGGTGTCAACCCTCTGCTTTTCACATTTTTCCAGCTCCCATTTGTATTGGGTAAACAACAAATCTGGGGCTGGGTGAAGTTGCCCAGTAATCCGCCATGGCTCACTTGGTGAGACACCACTGAGCAGTCAGCAGCCCTGAAACAGTTCCTCCATATCAGGCAGTGCTTTCATGAGCAGGGGAGAAAATTAAAAATTACATTTTATGTATGGAGGACTCTCATCTTATTGTATAGGGGGGTCTTGCGAATTTTTTGTGTGGAAATATCGTTTTATATGTGGGCTTGAATTTCTGCATAAGGATATACAGCTTACTCATTGGTTCTAATGTGTATCTGGTCCCTATCTCCAAAAGGACGAGGAGAACAAGTACAAAACTCACCAGCCTCAAATAAGTACAGAAAAAAGGAAAAAATGTTTTTTCCTCTAAGGGATAGTGAAGATGTGGAATACACCCAACTGACTTCTTTTAAAAAGGAAGTTGGATCAGTATATCTTGGGAAGGGAGATTAAGGGTTATAGAGATATTAATAGAACTGCTTGATATTTTTTCCAAGGGAAGTTGTAGGAGGAACCTAGTTAGGGAGATCAACAGGTGGGGGAAGTCAACGATGGTTTAATCATGCTTGGGCTCTGTGTGGAGCAGGATTGATTGACTTAATGGCCTTGTCTTGCTTTATTTTCTTATGCAGGAAGATAATGTGATCCCTGCATATTGGCAGTGAGATTACTGTCTTTCGGATTCTTTACGGAGGCGGCAAGAAGAGACAGAACTATTTGTCAAGCTACTGAGTGGAGAGTGGGCCTGTTGTAGTAGCCATATCACCCAGGATCTTTTGACAGCGCTGATCGAGAGACTTGTGCCCAAGCAGAGAAATATATTTGGCAACTTTTGAGCAGCTCAGCATTTCTTTGTGTTCGACTTTACTGCAGCCCACTTTGAGATGAACATGTGAAGACACCCTGAGGGATTCAACCTCACCTATAAACATTGTAATACAGAAATTGATCCACGTTCAATAGACCTGACTGATAGATTATAACTTACACTGCATGGTTTGATAAAATAATATTCTTCAGTTTTCTTTGAAGTCTTGGAAGTGTTTGTGTTATTTCCAGTCAGCAAACTGCAATAACAAGGACATTCTGTTTAATCCTTGTGCATGCTATACGAGCAGATATTGTGTGCATCAAGTCACATTTTGGTTCAACTGACTTGTTTTTTGGAAATGCTCATCCTTTGACTGAACACTTGAGCAATCTGAAAATTGGAACAGTCTCTTTCTTAAATACCTAAAGTTCTGAAAGACTTAAATTACAATGACTTGTCTTTTTTGTTGCAACAATATTCTCTATTATTTTGTTACTACAAATTATTTCCTGTAAAAATGATCTTCTCCTTTAATATTGATGTTACAATCAGCACCAAATAAAGTGAAAATATAGCCTGCCATATTAAAGAATTGTGTGGATTTTGCTTGATTACTTCATATGTGACTTGTACAGCAGCAAGAATTGTCTTTAAGAAAGCTACTGAGCTTTGTGCGGAACAATGTGTGTTGATTTCCCTGACTTTCTGCTGATTCATCAGAGAGGATGTGAACTAAGCTGAGTGATTTAGTATGGGAGGAACAGGCAATATTTTAAGATTAAATAACTCTCAATTGCTGTATTGTTCATATTTACTGATGATTGCTATTTTCCTGTTTTGTGGAAACCTCAATTTAAATTTGGCTCTTTCTTGAACTGCCATAAATACTGACTGATTGAAATGTAAATCTTGTGGGGGGTTTCCAGCAACAGCGGCCAGGTCTGAACCAATCCCCATGTTCCTTTCAGCAACCTGATCCAACCCATTCCCCATGCTCCTTTCAGGGACCTGACTAAGAACATAAGAACATAAGAAATATGTTATGTCCTTAGATGCTCTAGTAATGACTCCACGAGGCAGTGTGTTGTACTTGAACTGTACTGACCTTAGTTCTTTATTAGTTAACTCCAGAGTGAGGATCACACCTGGTGGCCTGCCTTTTATACTAGGCCAGGCACACCTGTACAGGTAACCTACAAGTCTCCCACTGCTGTGCCCTCTGGTGGCACGCCTTGTGATAGTACCAACAGTAGCCATGTAGGATACATGACAAAATGGGAACAGGAGTAGGCCATACGGCCTCTCGAGCCTGCTCTGCCATTCAATAAGATCATGGACTCAGCTCCACTTCCCCGCCCGCTCCCCCTAAACCTCTTCTCCCCTTATTGTTTAAGAAACTGTCTATTTCTGTTTTAAATGTATTCAATGTCCCACAGCTCTCTGGGGCAATGAATTCCACAGATTTACAACCCTCTGAGAGAAGAAATTTCTCTTCATCTCTGTTTTAAAGATCATGCCCTCTAGTTCTAGTCTTCCCCATCAGTGGAAACATCCTCTCTGCATCCACCTTGTCAAGCCCCCTCATAATCTTATATGTTTTGATAAGATCACCTCTCATTCTTCTGAATTCCAATGAGTAGAGACCCAACCTACTCAACCTTTCCCATAAGTCAACCCCCTCATCCCCGGAAACAACCTAATGAACCTTCTCTGAACTGCCTCCAAAGCAAGTATATCCTTTCATAAATATGGAAACCAAAACTGCACGCAATATTCCAGGTGTAGCCTCTACCAATACCTTATATAGCTGTAGCAAGACTTCTCTGCTTTTATACTCCATCCCCTTTGCAATAAAGGCCAAGATACCATTGGCCTTCCTGATCACTTGCTGTACCTGCATACTATCCTTTTATGTTTCATGCACAAATACCCCCAGGTCCCGCTGTACTGCGACATTTTGCAAACTTTCTCCAATTAAATAATAACTTGCTCTTTGATTTTTTTTCTGCCAAAATGCATGACCTCACACTTTCCAACATTATACTCCATCTGCCAAATTTTTGCCCACTCACTAAGCCTTTCTATGTCCTTTTGCAGATTTTTTGTGTCCTCCTCACACATTGCTTTTCCTCCCATCTTTGTATCATCAGCAAACATGGCTACGTTACACTCAGTCCCCTCTTCCAAGTCGTTAATATAGATTGTAAATAGTTGGAGTCCCAGCACTGATCCACTTGACCCACTTCTTTCAACAGGCCACCATTACCTAACATGACCCATATGGAGCCCTTCCCAGCTTTCAGCAGCCTGAATCATTATTTCATCCCCATCAGCCACGCAGATACCTCCCAGTCTGACACATCCCGATCAGGATTGAGTCAGTCCCGACCTACCTCAAGCCAATCTTGCCCAAATCCTTCCTCATCTCCTGATTTCTTTGCCAATTGACATTGTATTCATCCTCCTTTAAACCTACGTGTGGCTGAACTCAGCTTCTCGAGTACCATAGTGAAGCTGAACACAGTAAGTCCTGGCTCCCACCTACCCAGCCCAAGGGTTTCTTAGTCCACCTGCTCGCCAGCCTGAGTGGATGTTGACTCATCTTCTCAATTGCCTGCCAGCCCAAACTGAGTAGATCCTGGTCCCCCTACCTCAAGTGTTTTCTTGATCACCTGCTCATTTACCTCTTCCAAGAGCTTCCCTGCCCACCTGCCCAGACCGAGTATTTTACATCTTGCCAACCTGCTCACTCACTCAGCTACCTGAGTGGTTTCCGGGCTACCTATTCATTCACTTACCCGCCTGAATGCTTCCCAGCCTGTCAGCTTAGTTGCCACCCAGGTGTATGATGTATTACACCCAAGAGTGCAACGACTTCATGTGATCATATCCCGTGACCCAGTCTTCTTCCAGCATTTTTTTGTGGACAACCTTCTGATGCTGGTTTCTTCTCGAGAGCTGCACAGAATGCTTGCGTAGTTATGGAACCAGCTAAGACTCCTGATGCCTGATAATAACGTCAACAAGTTTTGTTACTGGAACCATAACTACGCCTCGTTACTGTCAGTGGCGATACTCGCATCACACTGTACCTGCATGGATTTGGGGGTCGGGGAGATGAAAATGAGTTGGGGAAAAAGAGCAATACATATTTGAAAAAATATGAAGCCGATGCCTCAGCATCTATATTATGACCTGAGCAGATATCATGTTTATTATGATGCTGTAGAATTGTAAAGTAAGATTACTAAAAAAATTGGGCACTACGGGATTCAAGATGGATATGGGGATATGGCAGGAAAATGAAGTTGATGTAGATGTTCAGCCATGGTCTTATTTAATTGCAGAGCAGGCTCAATGAGCCGTATGGTCTAATCTTGCTCATATTTCTTATCTGCGCCCCGAGTGCTTCCTAGTTCATCTGACTCAAGTGCTTCCAAACTATTAGCATGCCCACCTGCCAACCTGAGTACTTCCATTTTTGCCTGCATGCCTGCTCAGGTGAGCAAGCTAGGCTCTCAGTGCTTCATAGCCTAGCTTGCTCACCTACTTGTGCGCCCCAAATGTTTCGTGGTTTGCTTGCTCATTTGCCCAAACACCTAGTGGTTGCCAGATTACCTGCTTATCCACCCTTCTGCCTGGATTACTTCCCAGTCCACCCATTTGCTCAGCATTCTACCCAGAGTGCTTCGCAGTTTGCCTTCCCACCTCGAGTGTTTCTTGTCACTGCTGCTCACCCTTGTCTGCCAATGCTTTCCTTTTGGGCCACCTGCCCGAGTACTGACCACAACATGACAGAGGGAAGCAAAAGGTGAAGGACGAGAGCATGAGAAGTAATGGGGCAGTGTGAAAGAGAATGAACAATAAAAGAGTGAAAGGGAGCGAGAATTGAATGAGGGAAAGAGTAAGAGAATGCAAAGTAACGAGGAAGGCGAGAGGGAGCAAAAGGTGAAGCAGGCTAGCTAAAATAAGCGAGAAGTGAAGTAGAACAGAAACAGAAGTTGCTTTTATATAGCACATCATCATGTCCTCAGGATAACCCAAAGCACCTTACAATCAATGGATTATTTTTGAAGTGCAGTCTCTATTGATATGTAGACAAACATGACAGCCAATATTTACACAGTAAGGTCCCACAAACAGTAAATAATAAATGATCTGTTTTTTTGTTGGTTGAGGAAGGAATGTTGTCCATGACACTGGGAGAACACGCTGCTCTTCTCTGAATAATGCCATGAGATCTTTTACATCCACCTCAGCGGGTAGTCAGAGGTTAGGTTTAATGTCTCATCCAAAATACAGCAGCTCTGGCAATGCAGTGCTCCCTCACTACTGCATTGAAGGGTCAACCCAGATTATATAAATTCTTGTAGTAGGGCTTGAACTCACAACCTACTGACTCAGAGTCAAGAGTCTTACCAACTAAGCTGACACGGAGATGAACATAAGTAGGGGACAATGATTTGTAGAAGTGAAGAAGGAGAAAGAGACTTACCAGTACAGTATAGCTCAGTACAGATAATCTTCCCAAATTTGGAATTCACATAGTGCTGTTAGCCCAACTTGTCAACTCCTGTATCCTCATTCCTCACTGGTGCTTCCATAGTCAGAATGGTTGTAAAAGTGTCTTGTTTCAAAAGTTTACTGGGTATCCCCTACCACCCTGCCCCCTGTCAAAGAGACAATATTCTGTCAAAACTCCAATTTTCCAACAGGTAGAATCCAAACGAAGTGAGGCCTCCTCGAGGTCATAATCGCTGACAATAGATCACAGTTTGTGTCCAACCAGTTCACGGATTTCCTCACTCGTCATGCTATCAAGCATCGCCTTACTGCTCGGTACAATCCTCAAAGCAACGGAGGTGTTAAGCGATCTAACCGCATCATCAAAGAGGGTTTGAAAGCCAACCTCGCAGCCGGCCAAACATTCGATGAACTGGTTCAAACCATTCTCCGCACATACCGTTCGATAAAGCACTCGCTAACGGGGAAGACAACCGCTGAGCTCATGATTGGGCGGAATCTTCGCTGGCTACTGGACATTCTCAAATCCCCAGCCAAACCTAGCGCGAGGATAACCACATTTGCATCCCAGATTTCGGAATGGCAACGAAAAGCAAGGTCGTACACTGACACAAAACGACACAATCAAAAGCCCCAACTGAAGAATGGAGATTGGGTCAGAGTTAAGCGCCCAAACTGGAGTCATAAGCTCGCATCTTTTCTTTCGCCTCCAAAACAGATCGGGTGAAAGTTCAGCCCTCACACCTATGAGCGCAATGGAACGTTCGTCGATTGATCTCAACTCACAGGCCAACAGACCAGCAGGATGGAATGGAGGCACCATTCTGTTTCCCAACCGAAAGCCTCGATCAAACATTGCAAGCTCCATGCTGGTCTCAGCGTATCAGAACACAGCCTGGCTATCTCAAGGACGATGAGGTCACTGAACTTCTTGTAGCGATTTCTGGCATGGTCCCGGCCTGCAAGGCCATCAGTCGGCCAGGGCCATTAGAGCAGTGTGCAGTGGCATACCACTGCAGGGAACAGTGCGTGCTGCTGCAGGAGTGGCGAGATCGGGGCAAAGGAGCTGCAAGAGTTCATAGAGGGGTGTGATTGGGGCCCAGGAGAGGCAAGAGTTCGGGGCCCAGAAGAGGTGAGGGCCCAGGGGCAGCAAGGGCCAGCCCACACTGCGATATGTGTGCGCATTAGGTCTGGGCAGCAGAGCTGATCTCCAATCATCTTGGTTAATCCTTGCCACTGGATAAAGACTTAGCTCCATCAAGCCCGTGTGGTGGCTGGGATGCAACAGCCACCACACGTTAAAAAAATCCACGCACAGGTATCTTCCACCGTTCAAGATGTAGTTCAGGATCTGGAATATTAGGTCCTTCATTGCAACATCCCTTTTCAGTGTGGAAGCAAGTCATCCTCGTTTTGAGGGACTGCCTATGATGAGAATCCAAATCACGTGTTGGTAAAGTCCATCAGATTTAAAGCAACATTCATTTTGAATAACAATTGTTAATTACAATTCAACTTCAACATCCCAGACTGTTCCATCACCATCCCTGGGTATATCTCGTCCCACCGGCAGGACAGACCCACTGGAGGTGGTGAGACTGTTGTATACAGTCGGGGGGGGGATGGTCCTGGGAGTCTTCAACATTGACTCCAGACCAACGTTCCCTTTAAGCTGCATGGCCATGCAGTATTCCGCAGGTCTTCAAGGGAAGAAAGGTAATTTTAACTATAGTTTACTGTGTCTCATCTGTTTACTTGTTGGAACTGTGAATCAAATTCAATTAAATATCTAGTTTGTGATTTCACCATAAGAATGGCTAGGCAGCAAAAAAACAGATTAGCTCTATTCACAGTCCCTAGCAGATTCACCAGCAGGTTCATTCTCCAACTACAGGTACTGCCTGCTTAGATCTAACTCAGTCCCTTGATCACTTAAAATGATTCAATAAAACATCAGTTTGCAAATATGAACACTACTCGGTCTGCATCCAAACAGCTTTTCATTAGTATCTTGAAAGGAGTACCAACCACAAGAGCTGGCTGTATGACAACACATATTGGAACAGCTTGTACTTGTCAAGAAATCCCGATTTCATCTGGCTTCAGACCAAGCAGATCATATCTAGTTTTGTAGAGTGCTATAATTCATCAAAGCATTGGCTCACAGCCCTATTTTAATGAAAGGTGAGCTGTAGCAGTACCCAAATGTAGTGGAATTGCTTTGGTTGATGGGGAAGATCAAACAAGCAAGATGACAGAAAATTCTAGCTTTGTAACATAATCACAGAAAAAAGCCTATCAGTGGTTCACCAGAGGTATAAGTCTGAGATCAGTGCTGAACTTTACAATTCTGAGGTAAATATATATGTCCAACAGCAGACGAGTCCCATAATATCTTCTTCTGGGAAGGATGAACATAAATGTCATACTTTAGTGGACAAGACAGACATGTTGAATACTATTGTGTGTCAATTCCCACATCCGGTACACTGGCATCATTAGCCTGATCGAGTGAGCGGGAGTCAGAGAATTGGGTAAGCAGGTCTTAGGATTGCTTCTCACACAATGTGCTATTTTCTTCCCCTGCCATGTTTCATGTGCTATGGTGGATCACCATTTTGTGGAATAGATTAAGCCTTCAAAATCTATGCTAATACACTTGGGGGCTGATTTTATAAATGTGCATGACTGTTGGGAACCTTGCCTGGGTGCCATTTGCTGCACTCTTCACCAGAAATACGCAGGTTACTAAATACCCATTTAAAACAGATGCACATAAGGTACATTCAGTCATTTTGGAAATTGCACTCTTAAAGGTGAGCACTACCACTAGCTGCAGAGGTTTGTTTTGCTGCAATGCTAATTTCAGAATTTGTATTTTTGTTACTGATGTCTTGGTTTTTGGTCGACATTTGTGCTTTTTTTTGTATTTTCCAATTTATTTTCCATCACTGTGTCATTGGGAGCTGTAATTTAACTTGCCACAACCACAATTCAGAAAATGGACATCCAGGGGCATACACCTCTACTTTTGCATTTTTTTAAAGAGGATCTGAGGAAGGAAGGAGAGGGAAATGCATTTATACCAAAAGCAGACTGCCTGCAGCTACCCTTACCGAACCATTCGTTTTTATACATCAAGTTGCAGCTACCTAGACATGTCTGACAAGATTTGCTTATGTTTCACCAAAAAGGTAGTTACGGAATATTGCTACCATCTTGAGCCAGGCCTTCACATGAGTTCCATGATCATGACAGTTCTGCGGCAGTTGTCAAGATGACTACAATCTTGAACTTTCATGCTGCTGTATTCTTAAAAGCAACTGAAGGATATATGTGCCATGTTTCTCAATCAGCACTGCACTGATGGATAAAGAAGGTGCCTGGCCAAACTCCTTAATCACTTTGCCCATGGAAAGCAACCAGCAGCACATGAGATCACTGCACTTTTTCTACATAGCAGGTTTCCCCAAAGTTATGCCATTATTGATGGCATACATTTGGCCACACAGGACCTTGAGCTTAAAGTTATACATTGTAAAATATCTCTGTTTTTTGGCGTCATTTCCGATTAACGGCCATTTTTTTTATCATGAAATAACGCCAAAAAAAAACCTCTGAAGTTTCACCAAAATAATTTGTCATTTTGGCGCAGTGCAGAAATACCTCCAGTTTTGAGGGTGGAGCTCATTTTTAGCACTGAAAAAGTGAGGCCCGTTCTGCGCATGAGCAAAAAAAAAATCTGCCATTTCTAAAGAGGATTGTAAGTCTGAGCAGATCTGTGAGTACTTTAAAAATCAGAGCTCAAAACTACCAAACTACAAATGAAGCATAAATCCGAAAGGAAAAGGGCCAAGAAGTTTCGCAAAGAGGACAATGAGGCCTTGGTAGATGCCATTTAAAGGGGATGGCAGCAGATTTGCAACAAGGGTCCCAGTAAATTGAAACCCACAGCAATGAATACATTTTTAGACCATATTGCAGAGGAGTTTTCGGTAGTGGCGTCCATCCAGAGGGACGGCAAGCAGTATCGCAAGAAGTGGCAGGACCTTGGCCAATGCAGAGAGCAAAATTCACCAGAACCCTCCCTGTGTTTGGGCTCATTCGAAAGGAAATTTAATTTGGGACTATCTACCAAAAAGTTTGGAACTCTAAAGTGCTTATGGAAGAAACATAGAAACATAGAAACATAGAAAATAGGTGCAGGAGTAGGCCATTCGGCCCTTCTAGCCTGCACCGCCATTCAATGAGTTCATGGCTGAACATTCAACTTCAGTACCCCATTCCTGCTTTCTCGCCATACCCCTTGATCCCCCAAGTAGTAAGGACCTCATCTAACTCCTTTTTGAATATATTTAGTGAATTGGCCTCAACAACTTTCTGTGGTAGAGAATTCCACAGGTTCACCACCCTCTGGGTGAAGAAGTTCCTCCGCATCTCGGTCCTAAATGGCTTACCCCTTATCCTTAGACTGTGACCTCTGGTTCTGGACTTCCCCAACATTGGGAACATTCTTCCTGCATCTAACCTGTCTAACCCCGTCAGAATTTTAAATGTTTCTATGAGGTCCCCTCTCATTCTTCTGAACTCCAGTGAATACAAGCCCAGTTGATCCAGTCTTTCTTGATAGGTCAGTCCCGCCATCCCGGGAATCAGTCTGGTGAACCTTCGCTGCACTCCCTCAATAGCAAGAATGTCCTTCCTCAGGTTAGGAGACCAAAACTGTACACAATACTCCAGGTGTGGCCTCACCAATGCCCTGTACAACTGTAGCAACACCTCCCTGCCCCTGTACTCAAATCCCCTTGCTATGAAGGCCAACATGCCATTTGCTTTCTTAACCACCTGCTGCACCTGCATGCCAACCTTCAATGACTGATGTACCATGACACCCAGGTCTCTTTGCACCTCCCCTTTTCCTAATCTGTCACCATTCAGATAATAGTCTGTCTCTCTGTTTTTACCACCAAAGTGGATAACCTCACATTTATCCACATTATACTTCATCTGCCATGCATTTGCCCACTCACCTAACCTATCCAAGTCGCTCTGCAGCCTCACAGCATCCTCCTCGCAGCTCACACTGCCACCCAACTTAGTGTCATCCGCAAATTTGGAGATACTACATTTAATCCCCTCATCTAAATCATTAATGTACAGTGTAAACAGCTGGGGCCCCAGCACAGAACCTTGCGGTACCCCACTAGTCACTGCCTGCCATTCTGAAAAGTACCCATTTACTCCTACTCTTTGCTTCCTGTCTGACAACCAGTTCTCAATCCATGTCAGTACACTACCCTCAATCCCATGTGCTCTAACTTTGCACATCAATCTCTTGTGTGGGACCTTGTCGAACGCCTTCTGAAAGTCCAAATATACCACATCAACTGGTTCTCCCTTATCCACTCTACTGGAAACATCCTCAAAAAACTCCAGAAGATTTGTCAAGCATGATTTCCCTTTCACAAATCCATGCTGACTTGGACCTATCATGTCACCTCTTTCCAAATGCACTGCTATGACATCCTTAATAATTGATTCCATCATTTTACCCACTACCGATGTCAGGCTGACCGGTCTATAATTCCCTGTTTTCTCTCTCCCTCCTTTTTTAAAAAGTGGGGTTACATTGGCTACCCTCCACTCCATAGGAACTGATCCAGAGTCAATGGAATGTTGGAAAATGACTGTCAATGCATCCACTATTTCCAAGGCCACCTCCTTAAGTACTCTGGGATGCAGTCCATCAGGCCCTGGGGATTTATCGGCCTTCAATCCCATCAATTTCCCCAACACAATTTCCCGATTAATAAGGATTTCCCTCAGTTCCTCCTCCTTACTAGACCCTCCGACCCCTTTTACATCCGGAAGGTTGTTTGTGTCCTCCTCAGTGAATACTGAACCAAAGTACTTGTTCAATTGGTCTGCCATTTCTTTGTTCCCCATTATGACTTCCCCTGATTCTGACTGCAGGGGACCTACGTTTGTCTTTACTAACCTTTTTCTCTTTACATATCTATAGAAACTTTTGCAATCCGTCTTAATGTTCCCTGCAAGCTTCTTCTCATACTCCATTTTCCCTGCCCTAATCAAACCCTTTGTCCTCCTCTGCTGAGTTCTAAATTTCTCCCAGTCCCCAGGTTCGCTGCTATTTCTGGCCAATTTGTATGCCACTTCCTTGGCTTTAATACTATCCCTGATTTCCCTTGATAGCCACGGTTGAGCCACCTTCCCTTTTTTATTTTTATGCCAGACAGGAATGTACAATTGTTGTAGTTCATCCATGCGGTCTCTAAATGTCTGCCATTGCCCATCCACAGTCAACCCCTTAAATATCATTCGCCAATCCATCCCAGCCAATTCACGCCTCATACCTTCAAAGTTAGCCTTCTTTAAGTTCTGGACCATGGTCTCTGAATTAACTGTTTCATTCTCCATCCCAATGCAGAATTCCACCATATTATGGTCACTCTTCCCCAAGGGGCCTCGCACAACGAGATTGCTAATTAATCCTCTCTCATTACATAACACCCAGTCTAAGATGGCCTCCCCCCTAGTTGGTTCCTCGACATATTGGTCTAAAAAACCATCCCTTATGCACTCCAGAAAATCCTCCTCCACCATATTGCTTCCAGTTTGGTTAGCCCAATCTATGTACATATTAAAGTCACCCATTATAACTGCTGCACCTTTATTGCACGCACCCCTAATTTCCTGTTTGATGCCCTCCCCAACATCACTACTACTGTTTGGAGGTCTGTACACAACTCCCACTAACGTTTTTTGCCCTTTGGTGTTCTGCAGCTCTACCCATATAGATTCCACATCATCCAAGCTAATGTCCTTCCTAACTATTGCCTTAATCTCCTCCTTAACCAGCAATGCTACCCCACCTCCTTTTCCTTTTATTCTATCCTTCCTGAATGTTGAATACCCCTGGATGTTGAGTTCCCAGCCCTGATCGTCCTGGAGCCACGTCTCCGTAATCCCAATCACATCATATTTGTTAACATCTATTTGCACAGTTAATTCATCCACCTTATTGCGGATACTCCTTGCATTAAGACACAAAGCCTTTAGGCTTGTTTTTTTAACACCCTCTGTCCTTTTAGAATTTTGCTGTACAGTGGCCCTTTTTGTTCTTTGCCTTGGGTTTCTCTGCCCTCCACTTTTCCTCATCTCCTTTCTGTCTTTTGTTTTTGCCTCCTTTTTGTTTCCCTCTATCTCCCTGCATTGGTTCCCATCCCCCTGCCATATTAGTTTAACTCCTCCCCAACAGCACTAGCAAGCACTCCCCCGAGGACATTGGTTCCGATTCTGCCCAGGTGCAGACCGTCCGGATTGTACTGGTCCCACCTCCCCCAGAACCGGTTCCAATGCCCCAGGAATTTGAATCCCTCCCTGCTGCACCATTGCTCAAGCCACGTATTCATCTGAGCTATCCTGCGATTCCTACTCTGACTAGCACGTGGCACTGGTAGCAATCCCGAGATTACTACTTTTGAGGTCCTACTTTTTAATTTAGCTCCTAGCTCCTTAAATTCATTTCGTAGGAACTCATCCCTTTTTTTACCTATGTCATTGGTACCAACGTGCACCATGACAACTGGCTGTTCTCCCTCCCTTTTTAGAATGTCCTGCACCCGCTCCGAGACATCCTTGACCCTTGCACCAGGGAGGCAACATACCATCCTGGAGTCTCGGTTGCGGCCGCAGAAACGCCTATCTATTCCCCTTACAATTGAATCCCCTATCACTATCGCTCGCCCACTCTTTTTCCTGCCCTCCTGTGCAACAGAGCCAGCCACGGTGCCATGAACTTGGCTGCTGCTGCCCGCTCCTGATGAGTCATCCCCCTCAACAGCACTCAAAGCAGTGTATCTGTTTTGCAGTGGGATGACCACAGGGGACCCCTGCACTACCTTCCTTGCACTACTCTTCCTGCTGGTCTTCCATTCCCTCGCTGGCTGTGGACCCTTCTCCTGCGGTAAGGCCAACTCGCTACACGTGATACTCACGTCATTCTCAGCATCGTGGATGCTCCAGAGTGAATCCACCTTCAGCTCCAACTCCGCAACGCGGACCGTCAGTAGCCGGAGGTGGACACACTTCCCGCACATGTAGTCGTCAGGGACACTGGTGTTGTCCCCGTGTTCCCACATGGTACAGGAGGAGCATATCACGCGACCGAGCTGTCCTGCCATGACTTAACCCTTAGATACACTTAAATTGCCGACAACAATGTTAAAAGTTACTGACTAATAAAGAAAAAGAAAAACTACTCACCAATCAGCAGCCAATCACTTACCACGTTGGCTGTGACGTCACCTTTTGATTTCTTTCTACTTCTTTTTTGACTTCTCTCAGCTGGAGCTGCACAAGTACGCCTCTCTCGACTCCCGCCTCTCTCGACGCTCCCTGGACTGCTGAGCCTTTTATAGGCCGCTGCCTCTCTCAACTCCCGCCTCTCTCGACGCTCCCCGGACTGCTGAGCCTTTTATAGGCCGCTGCCTCTGTCGACTCCCGCCTCTCTCGACGCTCCCCGGACTGCTGAGCCTTTTATAGGCCGCTGCCTCTCTCGACGCTCCCCGGACTGCTGAGCCTTTTATAGGCCGCTGCCTCTCTCGACTCCCGCCTCTCTACGAACTTAAATAGAATTATGAACTTTTACAAGACAAATTCACGCCTGTGGGCAGACCTAGGGAACAAAAAGAAGCCCACTTGATTATTGGAACTGTCTGGGTGTGAGGGCTGAGTTAACCTGTCTGGAAGAATGAGTATTTGGAGTATTTATTCCTCCACAAGAGACATTATTATCACAAAATCACCCAGAGGTGACTCCCTATCAACATGGGTCTGGACAAACCATTTCAGCATATACATCACAAAGAGGCCCAATCCAGCCTGTATGCGAAAGACTAAGCACAAAAGGACATTGCAATTACCAAACCACACAACACTCCCCCTTACAAAATGGCGACCGCGGCAGGACTCTGGTACACGGGATGTGATGTAGAGTCTACGCTAGAGTAGGGGTCTTTGAGGCACCGTACCACATTGTCAAAAAGGCAAGCCCCATGGTCTATGCTATAAAATTGCCCCGCCGAACAAAGTGGTTCCACATAAATCAGTGCAAACTTTACAACCCAGGGGCAGCAGTTAAATGCAAGTGGTGGCCAAAAACTGTAAACCGCACTCAAGACAGGGACCCCCAGCCAACAGCCCCCGACTGTGGAATTCCCACAGGGGATGTGGTTGACCCACAGACTGCACCTAGAGGGGCGGTGGACTGTGTTACTGGAGGAGCCGTCCCCCAATCGTTTGGGACTCAGACGCACCTCCAGCAGCCGGAGCCTTAAGAAGGACTCCCCGCACGCCACGGTCAAAGACACCGTGGTCACCAGCGCTCCAATTTGAATGGTTCAGCCCCGGGAGAGGGACCAGCCGCAAAAGGGCACCTAAGGTCAGAGATCAGCCTGCGAGCAGGGACACTCAACCGGTAGCCTCGGGCAACAAGGGACCCCCAGAAAAGATAATAGTGGACCAGCCACCAAGTGAGAGTCCCCAGCCCGTAGCCGTCAACCAGGCAGAACCCCCAGGGGAAGAAAGGAACCAGGCAGCCATCCCCAAAAGAGCGGTATGCTGCAGCACCGGAGGGGACGTTCCCCCGACAGTGTGGGACTTAAACCCACGTCCGGTCAGGGTACTTAGGGTTAGGCGGTGCAGACCGACCTATTACCTACCTCGCTGGACACCCAGTGGGAGAAGAAGAAAGAGAGATGGCAGGAATTAACCTGGCCACCCAGAGACGGATGGCAGATGTACATATATAATGAAGTGAATTTAAGGATGTTTAGCAATATGAATTTAAGTATGTTTAGTGAATAAATTTAGAGTAGTGTAAGATTATCTGTGTAATGATAAGTATAAATGTATTAGTTAACTGGGGTAAGGAAAAGAATCTACCTGTGCAGCTGTTAAAAGGAGCACCAGTGAGATAACGGCTGTGAGATAAAAGTTAAAAAGACATCAGTCCACAAGGAACTGAATAAGACAGCCAGTCAATGAAAGACTATAAGCCCAATTTAGAACTCGGTCACCTTTGTCAAGCCAGAGAACTTTCTCAGAACTAGACAATCTGTTTTAGTGCCCCTACAGGAGAGAGAGCAGCATGAGAAGGATCCTAATCCTGCTCACCCTGATAAGGATGAGCACAGCGACAGAGGAGACGTGGAAGAATCCCTCATTTACGGGTGTTCAGGAGGAAGAGCACCGATCGTAACTGCCGGGGGTGGCCCCCGAGAAGAGGAAGAACTCGCCGTTTACGCCCACGAGGGAAGATGGCCAGGGTGGCTGGTATCTAATTCTACCCGCTACTCCAGCCAGGAAGGTTTTACCTACGGGGAGGCCTCACTTCCATGCCCCCGGATGTGGATCATCGCTGCCCGAGTCAGTGTTACAGTTTAACTTGCAAAGGAAACATTCCCCTGGGAAGATGGTGGTGGCTCAGAAAACTCAGCAAGGATGCATGGGACCAAGAATCGGACTGGGAAAGACTCGGTAATGATACGTACTACACCATCATGGGGACATGGGGAGGAGTAAAGGTGTGTCAGGACAAATGGTGGGAATCCGAACAAGGAATTTACGTTTGCATGTGGGGATCAGAAAATATTTGTCCCGCAGGCATATCAATTGCCTTCGCCAGGCAATGGCAAGGTGAAGGGGAAGGGATGGGGTGGGATTCTAGCCTACACTGGTGCGCGGTCCCACACTCCCCACTCTCAATTAGCGCCACCGAACTAAGAGCACACATTAAGAAACCCCTGCCCACAACCCCACCAATACACACAGTAATAGAAAGGTGTCTTACCACCAACAAGGGACCTGGGAACGGATTAGTATTGGTACCGACCGAAAAGGTGTTATATCAGGGAGTACATTATGCAGTAGCTTCAGTAATATTAAACCTTACCGAGGTACACCTACCTGCAAGGTGTCCAAAGGAAATAGAGCTGCTATACCAGGCCCTACTTAGAGACATGTTCAAGAAATTTTATGAGTTAGACTTTGGAAATGTAGACAAAGCAGACCTATACACCCTAAATGCTAGGGACACCATGGGCTTAGGGAGACCTAGAAGGGGAATCATAAACGACGCTTTCGCTACCTACAATACAGCATCCTCTGTAATAAATAGCCTAGATGACATAGAGCAGCAAACACAGATAAACAGTTTAAAGATCCAATTGAGAAAAATCCTGTAATGACTGTATTTGCTGCATATTGCATTGCATTTCAACGGGAGGTGCAGGGTAATGTTTAGGTAGTATAAATGCAGGGAAGGTTGACTTTCGGGAGCAGGAATTTTGCTTACCTTGATTGACACTCAAGGAGTGTAGAGTGTCAACAAGAGGGACTGCAGAGAGCAAAATTCACCAGAACCCCCCCTGTGTTTGGGCTCATTCGAAAGGAAATTTAATTTGGGACTATCTACCAAAAAGTTTGGAACTCTAAAGTGCTTATGGAAGAAACTACGAACTTAAATAGAATTATGAACTTCTACAAGATAAATTCAAGCCTGTGGGCGGACCTAGGGAACAAAAAGAAGCCCACTTGATTATTGGAACTGTCTGGGTGTCAGGGCTGAGTTAACCTGTCTGGAAGAATGAGTATTTGGAAATCTTCCTCCACAAGGGACATTACCATCACAAAATCACCCAGAGGTGGCTCCCCATCAACATGGGTCTGGACAAACCATTTCAGCATATACATCACAAAGAAGCCAAATCCAGCCTGTATGCGAAAGACTAAGCACAAAAGGACATTGCAATTGGCAAACTAATATTTCCATCAGGAAACAGTTTTCGAACATGAAGCCACCCATGGCATATCAACTTTAACGAGCCCGACAAAATATTACAAAGAAGAACCAAGCCCACCAAAATTATACAAAGGATTGTGAACAGATTGGGCGGCAAGATTAGAACACTGAAATCATATAACTGGCCACTGTTTTCGAGAGAGGAGAGAGAAGAGAGAGAGGAGAGAGAGGAGAGCGAGGGGAGAGAGGTGGTTGCTACTACCTCATCAAGACAAGGAGAGAAACCAACGTGACAGTTGTAAACTAACTTCTCCAGCCTCGAAGTCTTGAAGTCCTGAAGGAAGGAAGAACATCACCATCCACCATTAACTATCAAAAGGATTGGTAAGCATAAGTCCCTGCCTGCCCTGGAGTCTAACCTAGCTAGAATTAGGTATTGGGAGGTGGGAGGTATAATTTTACTGCAACCCCCTTTGAATGTGTAGTGTATGGTACTTTATTAGAGTGATTATAAGTTTGACCTTGTACCTTTCCTTGTATTGTTCTTTATTAGAGTGATTGTAAGTTTGGCCATGTTTTTTCTTACTAGAGTAATAAGCCTGTATTACCGTGACTGTAATAAAAACAAAGTTCTCTGCTCAAACCAATGTTCTTTGCACTTTTGTCACACCCCTCAAATAAGTCCAGAGTACAGAACCCAAGGGAGGGGGAGTGATTCGAAACCGCTCAAGTTGGTCAGAAGGGAACCTGACCCCTTCATAGAGACCACACAACACCACCCCCCTCTTACACCAAGCAGTTTATGCAAGTGATATTTTTATTTATGCACTGCAATTACTAGAATTGTAAATGTGATTACCTGTGTGTGACACGACAGCAGAAGGCCCCTCTCTTTAAAAAGTTGTATTTTCATCTTTGCAGAAGAAGTTGTCACACAACAATCGAGAGTGGACAAAAACTGGTGGAGGTGTGCCAAATATACACCCACTAACACCCTAAGAAATGAGGGTCGCTAGTATGATTGGTGCTGGCTCCAAAAGATTGACCACCCTTGCACAAGCTTCAGAGAGAGAGTAAGTCCTGTAAATTCCAGTGTGGGTTGGCTAAATGTTAAGTACTGTGTGGTCTACTCTTCAGTTTATGGGATGTACTCTCCATCAACTACGCTTTGGTTTATGCAATGTGCTATCATTCATCGTGGTCCTTCAAATGAGCCTGCGCTATGTGAGCCTACTCATGTCACCCTGCCCCCTCCCCTGCTGCTAACTTTTCGTCTGCTCTGTTATATTTTGCAGATGTTGCGCACACGTCCATTAATGAAGGACAATCCCCCACTGCAGTAGCACAACCAGAATCAGATGAGCCTGACAACCTCGTCCATTTCAAGATCTTCCGCAGCACGATCAGGACGAGGATGAGGAGGAGAATCAGGGGGAGAAGAAAGACGCCGATATAACTCAGCTGGTGACTTTGCATTTGGAGGATGTAGTGCCGGACAGGCATGCACCAAGCCCTTTCAAGACCACCACGACAGACGGGGCATTTCCTGGTTGTCCAGCCTCCATGGTTGCAGCACACCACACCCAGGTTACCAATGAGGAGGGGAAGGGGACCTCAACAGTGCAATCCCGAAATGCAGGATATATGGGAGGTGGTAGAGCTCCTGGGAATAAGTGGGAGAGCATTGAGCTTACCAGATCGCTCATGGAGACCATGGGTGGAATGAGGGGAGAATTAGCGGGACTGTCGGGAGATATAGCGGCACTGTCGGGAGGAATGGCAACACTGTCGGGAGACATTAGGGAGGGAATATCGGAGATAGCTGCAGAAATACGGGAGCACAGCCAGGCTGTCATTGCATAGCATCAATTGATGCCACTCCCACTCCAATCCCCAGGCTAATCTCAAGTAGTGTGCAGGTTGATCTACAGGCCAAAAAGGCCGAAGAGGCCCAAGCCGGGCCTTCCAGATTGCTGTCTCCTGGGTCTGTCCATCAAGAAGTGCAGCGCCGTACCCAAGACTATAACGATAGATTGAGTTCAACGGGAAGAGGGCTGAGGCTGTGTCAACGGGCAAAGGTAGTGGCAAGTACAAGAGGGAAAAGGGTACGAAGGGCATGCGACGCGGCGGTTTTTGAATTAGGGGGAGGTGAGATGGCTGTAGCTAAAGTTTGTTTGCTGCTGTTGTTGTTGCTGTTTTGCTGTTATTTTTACTAAAGTTATGTTAATTGAAAAGTTTAAAGTTTGATACAAATGTTTTTATTAGTTAAGTACAATGTATAAGCTGAATTCTTTTTTCAAGTAAACCAAAACCATGAACATTATTTTTTCAAGTAAACCAACACAACATTGTGTCCATTATTTTTTAAGAATAACAGGTGCAAATAGTCAACATGGTGGGACACAATGATCAAATGTGCCGTTCAGCCTTCATGCAGCAAAGCGTTGAAGGATTTGCTGCTGACGCAACGCTCTTGCAATGGTGTAAGGTCTACGATGCCTCCTCCTCCGCCGTTGTCCAGTGAGTTGAAGTGGTTATGTATGCAAACCTCACCAACGTGTAAGACTTGCCACTAGGGGGCACAGCTGTGGGAGACCTAAGGGTCACCTTTGCACCCTGGGTAAGCAGGTATAAAAGGTGGTCCATCATGCTGCTTCAGCCTTTTGGAGTTATATTAAAGAGACCAAGGTCACAATGGTTTGAGCTTACAACACAGTCTCGTGGAGTTATTCTGAACTTATCAACTGGCCACGAGTTACAGATCACGAACTTTCATGCAGAAATGGCTGTCGTTGGTATTCTTGAGAGATTTGTTGAGGGTGATGATTGGGAAGCCTTCGTTGAGCGTCTTGACCAATACTTCGTGGCCAACGAGCTGGACACGGCTGAGACGGCGGTCAAGCACTGGGCGATTCTCCTCACCGTATGTGGGTCGTCGATATATGGCCTTCTCAAAAATCTGCTGGCACCGGACAAACCAACGGACAAGACTTACACAGGGCTGTGCAAGCTGGTTCGGGAACATCTCAAGTCGAAGGAGAGCATCTTAATGGCCAGGTATCGCTTTTACACGCACCATCGCTTCGAGGGCCAGAACGTGCAGAGTTTTGTCGCCGACTTAAGACGCCTTGCGGGACAATGCAAATTTGCAGGATATTTGGGGGAAATGTTGCAGGACTTTTTCGTGCTTGGAATCAGCCACAAGGCCATTCTTTGCAAACTGCTGTCTGACGAATCCCTAGATCTGAACAAGGCCATCACGATAGCCCAGGCTTTCATATTCATGAGCGACAACATGAAATAGATATCTTCACAGCATCGAAGCTCACCAGCAAGTACTGTGCATAAAATAATGCCTTCAGCAGGCAGAACTGTACATGGTAGGGCCCACACGGCCGCAGAGGCCAGGCCTAAGGTGACTCAGAGGCTGCTGTGGGGTGCGAATGTGAATCCATTAACACCATGCTGGCGCTGCGGGGGCAGTCATAGAGCCCATCAATGTCAATTCAAGCACCATGTGTGCAAGGGCTGTGGAACAATGGGGCACCTCCAGCGAATGTGCAAGCGACCTCGGACTCACCACGTGGCAGAGTCAGCAGAGGACAACCGATCCAGCAAGGAACACATGGAATGAGCAGGAGAGGCAAGTCAACCTGAGGATAAAGAGGAAGTGTATGGTGTACACACCTTCACCACCAAAAGCCCTCCGATAATGTTAAAAATTAAACTCAATGGCATTCCAGTCTCCATGGAATTGGACACGGGGGTAAGTCAATCAATCATGAGCCAGAAGGCTTTTGAGAAACTGTGGGGCAACAAGTTACAGAGGACAAAACTGAGCCCGATTCACACAACACTGCGCACTTACAGCAAAGAACTCATACCTGTTATCGGCAGTGGTTCTAAAGCGACTGGACAGAGTGGGACTCAGGCTGAAATGCTCCAAGTGTGTTTTCCTGGCGCCAAAGGTCGAATTTCTGGGGAGAAAGATTGCGGCAGACGGCATCAGACCTACGGACTCCAAGACAGAGGCCATCAAGAATGCACCCAGAATGTGACGGAGCTGCATTCGTTCCTGGGACTCCTCAACTATTTTGGTAACTTTCTACCAGGTTTGAGCACTTTGCTAGAACCCTTGCTTTTACTGCTACGCAAGGGTGACGACTGGGTTTGGGGTAAATCTCAAGAGACAGTCTTTAATAAGGCCAGAAATCTGCTATGCTTTAACACATTACTTGTATTGTATGACCCAAGTAAACATTTAGTACTATCTTGTGATGTGTTGTCGTACGGGGTCAGTTGTGTGTTACAGCAAGCAAATGTGTCAGGCAAACTGCAACCGATTGCATATGCATCCAGAAGTTTATCCAAGGCTGAAAGAGCCTACAGTATGGTTGAGAAAGAAGCATTGGCATGTGTATACGGGGTTAAGAAAATGCACCAATATCTATTTGGTCTCCGGTTCGAGCTCGAAACCGAACGCAAACCGTTTACTTCACTGCTCTTAGAAAGCAAAGGTATCAACACCAATGCTTCATCCCGCATCCTAAGATGGGCACTAAAATTGTCTGCATATGACTATGTCAAGCGCCGAACTCCTGTGTCCGGCGGAGGGAGCGATCCTGTCGGCCAGTGCTCCGACTCTGTGTGCCTCGAGTCCAGTGAGCAGTGGAGATAGGACGTCAACAGTTCGGTGTGGAACAAAACCACCTCTCGCAATTGCAGTTTTGAATTTCAATAAAGTTGGTCTTTTCCCTCCGCAAAAACATTTTGAAGCAGTTTGTAATATAAGTTCTGTTTCCTCCCTCCAAAAGCTATAACTCAGCTCCGTTTCCCAAGATGTTGTCGGTAACGCCTATTTTGATCAGACTCCGACTTGGTAAGGTAATGTTTTAAAAAGTGGTCCATAGCGCTGTCCTTAAAAAAATCCTTATTGGCGAAACTCGCAAAAACGGCGTTATGGGTGGGTTTGACCCTGAGTGATGTCAGAAAAATGGTACTTAAAAAAATCATTATTGGCAAAACTCGCAAAAACGTGCAAAAATGGCGTTATGGGTGGGTTTGCCCCCGAGTGATGTCAGAAAAACGGTACTTATAAAAAACGACCATTATCTGTTAAGGACCATTGGCGAAACTAGGAAAACAACCTTAAATTAAGTTAGCTCCAAGAAACACTGTTAGCTCAAAAAAAAATGGAGCTAAATGGTGGTGAATTTATGGGCCCCTTATCCCCAATCCCATAGATTTCACGAACAGAAAGGAGTTCCTTTCTATTAACATGCAGCTAGTCTGTGGCCTAATGCAGAAACCATGTATGCAAATGCCTGCTACCCTGATAGTAGTCACCATTCCTTCATTTACGCCAATCTATCACGTTACCATTATTTGAAGGAGAAGGAAGACTGGACAGGTGGCCAGGGATATCCTCTTCACCTCTGCCTCACACCCTTGAGACAGCTATGAACAAGAGTTGAAGAGTGATATATTAAGGCATACACAGCCACCAATGTCATGTTAAAACAAAGGTTCAGTGTTTGGTCAGATCGGTGAGTGTTGCTCCAAAGTACACCAACTTCTTAAAGACCCCATTCTAATCTGTTGCATATTGCACAACTTCACCATTCAAAGAAGCATTACAGTGGTGCAGGTGGAAGAGATGCTCTCGGAAGAGAGAGAGGCCGAGCGAGAGGCATGCCTCCTGATCCCCAGTCACAGCTAGAAACTTTCTTAAAGCACATGCTAATTGACTAGCCCTTCACTTAAGTGGCTGATCCACTTACTTCACAAACAATCCTGTCCTGCGTTGACATCATCTATAGGTATGGGGTCATCTTCCATCGTTACGATTTCACTCACACTTTCTGTCTTGTATCAAGTTATGGATGAGTCAAAAGTTCCTCCAACAGAACAATAGGAGACTAAAGTCATAGTTTTTGGCCACTGCTATAAACTCCATTCTCTTAACACTGACTCCATCCCCTTCCTCAGCTACCTGCTCAATTTGAACCAAATTGTGCAAAACCTTGGTGTCCTATTCCACATAGAGTTGAGCTTCGAATCCCACATAATACTGATTACCAAGGTTGCTTATCAGCAATATGACCTGCCTCCGCACCCATTTCATGCCAATACTGTTGTTCCCACCAGTTATGTGTAGTCTTTTCCCACAATCAGAAAGAAGACATACAGATGTTATCATTTTGAAGAGCAGAGACAATGGCACCCTTTAAATGTGAGTACCAGCCTTTTAATAGCTGCTGACTGACTAGAGATACCATGCTCATGACCCTGTGCTTGGGTCAATATATGCACAGAATATGTACAGATTATTTTAATCAGCTGATCTCATAAAATCATATAAAGTCAACTTCCCAAGCAAAACGTTTGCTATCCGCACCCATGGCATGACCATAGGTCCCAGTTAATCGGCCTCGTATTTGTTGAAAGTTTTTCTAAAAGTCATTGGATACTAAAATTTGTTCTGACAAAAAGTTCTATCCAAAATGTTAACTTATCTTTCTCTTTCAGATGCTCACTAACTTCATTATGTATCTTTAGCATTTTCTACTTTATTTCAGGTCTGCACCATTCACAATTCTTCTTTCCATCAGGTATGAAAAGTAGCAGTCTGATCAGCTGAATCAAGCCCAAGCACAAGAACATTATCTGATTTATGTTCAGTGATGAAAAAAATTCATCTGAACTGTTTATTCCTGCCAGTGTTCTGCAAATCTTTGCCCTTAATTCCAACAATGGAAAGCAGTGAAAAATACCTGTCTCCACTGATAGAATTCTTTCCTTTGAGTCAGAAGTTTGTGGGTTCAAACCTCACTTAAGAGTATCAGTATATTATCCAGACTCATACTTCAGTACAGTGCTGAGGGAGTGCTGCATTGTCAGAGATGGTGAGGGGGTGCTGCATTGTCAGAGATGTTGAGGGAGTGTTGCATTCTCAGAAGTGCTGAGGGAGTGTTAAATTCTCAGAGGTGCTGAGGGAGTGCTGCATTCACAGAGGTGCTGAAGGAGTGCTGCATTGTCAGAGATGCTGAGGGAGTGCTGCATTGTCAGAGGTGCTGAGGGAGTGTTGCATTGTCAGAGGTGCTGAGGGAGTGCTGCATTGTCAGAGGTGCTGAGGGAGTGTTGCATTGTCAGAGATGCTGAGGGAGTGTTGCATTGTCAGAGGTGCTGAGGGAGTGCTGCATTGTCAGAGGTGCTGAGGGAGTTCTGCATTCTCAGAGATGCTGAGGGAGTGCTGCATTATCAGAGGTGCTGAGGGAGTGCTGCATTCTCAGAGGTGTTGAGGGAGTGCTGCATTGTCAGAGATGCTGAGGGAATGCTGCATTATCAGAGGTGCTGAGGGAGTGCTGCATTGTCAGAAATGCTGAGGGAATGCTGCATTATCAGAGGTGCTGAGGGAACTGCATTGTCAGAGATGCTGAGGGAGTGCTGCATTGTCAAACATATATGCGGATTATAAACGTAAAAAGTTTGTTCTCATTGATCACAAGAAATTAATTAACCTCATTGTATCAAAATGCTCTCTTCTAATATGGGCGTGAATGATGATTAAGCATTAAAATGTAAAGAGCTTGTTCTTCCTGACTCTGAGCAATGTCTGAATTTCAAATTGTCCATTGACCTTATCTTAATCCTTGTTAAAGACTAAAGTGGCATATTATCAGAGGGTAAGGATAGCAATAGGTGGTGGAGCCTCTCAGGGGAAACCATTAACTACAGATGAAAGAAACTAGTTCAATTAATTAGGAGGGTTTGAAAACATTGAGCTTGATGAGGTTGGAGATGCATATAGGCAGGTATACAGACAAAATAATAAGTACCATAATAATCACATAGTCTATGATTTGTTCTATGTCTTACAACAGCATGTCTACACACATTGATTGCCCACAGGAGAACTAGGAGAATCAAATGGTCTGCAGTACAGGTGCTTTACTAATATTTCATGATAATAATAATAAAGTATTCTCTTAGTGGTCTTTTTTATGTTGTGAAGCTCCTTCCAGGTTCAGGCTGTATTGAGTGCTGATTACACCTGTTCTGGTACAGATTGCAATGACCTTTATCTTTATTGTATAATAGTTGACTGTCCTGCGGTAACAAAAAGAGTTACTTCTTTACTCGAGTGCATTACCTGCTATCACGTCCCTGTCAGTAAGTCTGGCTTTATAAACCGGGCAGTAAACCATTATTACAAAGCTTTGCTCAGTGTTGCACACTGCACAGTTCCATGATGAAAATATTCACTACTTATACTGGTTACATTTCAAATGTGGAGGATTGTTACTGGCATGTCATGATTGGTTGATTTTCTGTCTTTCCTGCTATCGAATTCATTTTTCATGAAATTGACCACAGGTAAATCAAGACCAACTGCCCTTTGATTGGTCGTTAAAAGTCTACATAATACAGCATAAAATGCTATTGCTTACCAAACAAAGAAAGAATAGCCATAGTGTTTATTTACTGTCTCCAGCAGGTTTTTCTTGTCTAACAAAATCCTTGGACTAACCATACATTGGTGTGCTAGTTATGTAAACACAGGTATGTTGGAGCCACTTTGTGCTGACTAAAAGCCTCTGCTCAACAAATCTTGGGCTATGATCAAAACCGAATGAAAGACATTTGATCATCAGAATAGTATTGAGCGGCTTCTGTCGTACTTTGAATGGGTTTAGGTCTGAGCTCATTGTGTTCCTTGTCACTCCAAAGATTAGGAAGTTTGATCTGGCTCCTCCTCACAGTGTAGCAAATCCTATGTATTTATTTACGTCTGGAGTCATTATCAAACCCACAAACTAATTGGCACCTTGCAAACAAGGACCTAATTATTTTTGTGTTTCTGATAAGTCTCATGTTTGTGAAAATCTGTAATTCTATTAACTGGCAACTTCCCTGAGGTGCTCTACTGTCTTTTACAGCAGATGGCGCTGTGACAAAATGTTAAAATGTTCTACTGAAAGGAATCAGAGAATATCTAAAACTTAACACTGATTCACTCATAGCTCAGTTTATTCTCCACTAATATAGTAAAGAAAGATTTATATTTATACGCGCCTTTCACGACCTCAGGATGTCCCAAAGCACTTTACCTCCAATAAAATATTTTTGAAGTGTAGTCACTGTTGTAATGTAGGAAATGCAGCAGCCAATTTGTGCACACCAAGTTCACACAAACAGCAATGCGATAATGACCAAATAATCTGTTTTAGTGATGTTGGTAACACTCACAAGCATGAAAAGAAAATGTAAAAATCAGTATGTGCATCTGCAAAAGTGCACTTTTACAACACCACCCTACACAGAGACAAAATCCCAGTTAGATAGGAACATTGGTAAGTAAAGGACCCAAAAAAAAGCTGGTCCCAAAAATGAATATCCCTCAATTTTCCAATCTCTCAAATATTCCTATGATTTTTTTTCACAATATTTGCCTTCACTGTCTCTCTGTGTAAACAATTCCACTCATTCATCACCCTCTGCATAAAGTACTTTCAATCAAAACCATCCTTTCCCTCCTATGAGCTTCAGCCTTTATCCCCTGATTCTATATTTTATGGCACTCTCAAACATATTATATGAGTTCAATTTATCTATTCACTTAAGAATCTTATATACTTGAATAATATCTCCACGGATACTGTAATGACAGTAAGCTTGTAATGTTTGTAGCTCCACACTGTGGATGTGAACGTATTGTGTACTGCAAGTGCAGGGTTAATAATAAACAGAAGCAGGCAGATTTCCGGAGACTTCTGAGAGAGCTGCCTGTCATGTTAGGAAGCTGTGTGTGCTGTGCTCTGTGAAGATATTACATTTGGCGATGGAAATGGGATTTTTCGGATGATTTAAAGCTTAAATTTTGTTGGTGAAGGATTCAGCCAGCCAACAGGGAGACTTTGGAAGTTTCTGTCTTTGGAAAAAGCTACAAAAATCCGAGGTAAAATACAGCACACGGTGTGAACAGCTAGAGATTAAAATAGCAGCACCCGCAGGTGTATTGGGACATTTGGGGGAATATAGACACGACCAGGAACATTTTAAAGCGTATGTGGATCAGCTAGAAATGTATTGAATTGCAAATAACATAATCGAAGTTCCAGACAATGTAGTCCAGAACCGGGCTTGTTGGAACATAAGAAAGCAATCTTCTTATCGGTGGCGGGTCCGGCACTATACGAAACCCTTGTAAATCTGCTTGTGCCTGATGAGCCAAAGGACACAATGCTTGAAGAGATTTTAACGAAGCTGGAGCAGCACTATAACGCCAAACCGTTAGAAATTGCTGAAAGCTATCGTTTCGGGATTCGGAATCAAAAGACTGATGTAAGTATCAGTGATTACATCGTTGCATTAAAAAAGCTATCGGTGCACTGTAGTTTTGGAAACTTTCAAAACCAAGCATTACGGGATCGTTTTGTTTGTGGGGTGAAAAATGATGTGATCAGAAGGAAGTTATTGACGACGGATGACTTGACTTTTGAGATTGCTTGTCAGACAGTGAGGTCGATGGGCATGAACAATATTCCCGAGAATTAAATAATGATTACGGTCATCAGTCAACCGAAGTAAATCACCTGCAGGTTCAAAGTAAAGGACGATGGGGGCCCAAAGTCTCAGAAACTGGAAATTCTAACAGAGCATCGAAGTCATGCTATAGGTGCTTGGGACAACACATTGTTCAAAGTTGTCCATACATGATGGCAGAATGTTTCTTCTGCAGGAAGACTGGGCATCTTGTGAAAGCTGGTTTACCCTTCAGTCAGCATCTCATGCTGACTGAAGGGTAAACCAGCTAACAAAGCTATGAGTCCAGCGTTCAAAGCTATGAGTAGAAATCCCAAGAGACTACATAGCATGGAAGAACAACAATAGGACGAGGAGATGTTAGAGTTACACGTCATCAGGAGCACGAGGTTAACGGACAGCGATTCGGAAAGCATCAAAATCCACATAAATGTTGCGGGATTCAAGATACCAATTGACACGGGTGCATCCGTGAGTGTAGTACCGGAGTCACTATACCGCGACAAATTGCGTGATTTCCAACTCGAGAAATCCAAGATAGAGCTGCGAGGCTACTCGGAAGAGAAAATTCCTGTGGTAGGTAGTATCACCGTTCCGGTGAAATATAAAGATCAATTTCAGAACTTGCCACTAATAGTAGTGAAAGGAGACAAGCCTGCCTTATTAGGAAGAAATTGGTTGAGCTCACTGAAGCTGGATTGAAGTAGAATTTTCTGTGTGGAAGCGAGATTTTCATCAACGGATGAGGTTATCAAGAAGTATCCAAAAGAGTTCTGTGAAACAGGCAGTCCGATCCAAGGCTTCAAGGCGAGTGTCAGGGTACAGAAGGATGCTAGATCGGTTTACTACAAGCCACGTTCCATATCATATGCACTCAAGGAGAAAGTTGAGCAAGAACTCAAAAGACTAGAGACTGAGAACATTATTTGTAAGATAGATCAATGTAATTGGGCTACACCCATTGTTGTTGTACATAAGTCTGATGGGAAGGTAAGATTGTGTGGTGATTATAAAGTAACCGTAAACCAGGTTCTAGAGGGTAATGTCCCCAATACATTGCCGAATATAGAAGATTTGTTCACAACACTGACAGGTGGTCAGATCGTCTCAAAACTGGATCTTACGAATGCCTACTTACAGCTTGAACTAGATGAGGAGTCCAAGTCATGTTTGACTATAAATACTCATCTAGGCCTATATCAATTTAATAGGCTACCATTTGGAGTGTCTTCCTCCCCTGCTATATTCCAAGGGGTGATGAACCAGATTTTGCAAGGTATTGAAGGGGTAGTATGTTATTTGGATGACATACTAATTTCAGCACCAAATAGGCAAATTCATAATAACATATTGAATGACGTCCTCAAATGGCTAGAGAAGCACAGAGTACGAGTGTCTGCTCGCAAGTGTGAGTTATTTAAAAACTCAGTGGAGTACTTAGGGTACAGAGTAGACAAAGATGGTTTACATCCAACCATGGAAAAATTGGATGCAATTAGAAATGCACCCACTCCCAGGAATGTCACTGAACTTCGTTCATTCTTGGGTCTTTTGAATTATTATGGGAAGTTCCTACCAAATTTGGCTACAGTATTACATCCACTGAATGAACTTTTGAAAAAACATGTCCATTGGAAGTGGTCAAAAGAATGCGATATAGCATTCAAGGAGTGTAAAAGCAAATTGGGAGAGAGCACCATGTTAGTTCACTATGACATAACTAAAGAGATTAAGCTAGCACGTGATGCATCTCCATACGGAATTGGGGCAGTAATCTCTCATGGATTAAGTAGTGGGGAGGAGAGACCAATTGCTTTTGCTTCACGCACTCTCAGTGCCAGTGAGAATAATTATGCGCAAATTGAAAGGGAAGCTTTGGCATTAATTTTTGGGGCCAAGAAGTTTCACAAATACTTGTATGGTCGTAAGTTTATCATTGTTACGGACCATAAGCCCCTAACAGCAATCCTCCATCCAAAGTCCCCAGTTCCAACATTAGCTGCAGCCCGAATGCAGAGATGGGCTTTGATTTTGTCAGCATATATATATGATATTGAATACAGACGCTCAGCTGATCACAGTAACAGGGCCTTGGTGAGGCCACACCTGGAGTATTGTGTACGTTTTTGGTCTCCTAACTTGAGGAAGGACATTCTTGCTATTGAGGGAGTGCAGTGAAGGTTCACCAGACTGATTCCCGGGATGGTGGGACTGACCTATCAAGAAAGGCTGGATCAACTGGGCTTGTATTCACTGGAGTTCAGAAGAATGAGAGGGAACCTCATAGAAACGTTTAAAATTCTGATGGGTTCAGACAGGTTAGATGCAGGAAGAATGTTCCCAATGTTGAGGAAGTCCAGAACCAGGGGTCACAGTCTAAGGATAAGGGGTAAGCCATTTAGGACCGAGATGAGGAGAAACTTCTTCACCCAGAGAGTGGTGAACCTGTGGAATTCTCTACCACAGAAAGTTGTTGAGGCCAATTCACTAAATATATTCAAAAAGGAGTTAGATGAAGTCCTTACTACTAGGGGGATCAAGGGGTATGGCGAGAAAGCAGGAATGGGGTACTGAAGTTGCATGTTCAGCCATGAACTCATTGAATGGCGGTGCAGGCTAGAAGGGCCGAATGGCCTACTCCTGCACCTATTTTCTATGTTTCTATGTTTCTATGCTGATGCAATGTCTAGATTGCCTTCCCCATCACAAGTTACACCCGATAGGGAAGAAGTGTTTTATTTTTCATACATTGATGAACTGCCAGTCACAGCTGAAGAGATTGGTAGAGCAACCAAACGTGACCTAGTGATGTCAAAGGTGTATGAGTATATTGCAAATGGATGGCCAAACCAGGTAACAGACAAAGCTACACATCCATTCTTCATTCGTAGGAATGAATTATCAGTCGATAAAGATTGTATCATGTGGGGTGCAAGAGTGGTTATACCAAATAAATTCAGGTCCAAATTATTAGGAGACCTCCATGACCAGCACCTGGGAATGTGCTTGACCAAGAGTTTTGCACACAGTTATTTATGGTGGCCAGGTCCTGATAAAGATATAGAGTACATCGTGAGTCAGTGTATGACATGTCAATTGGTAAGCAAACAACCACCACCAGTACCATTACAGCCATGGAAATGGCCTCCCAGGGTGTGGCAAAGGCTACATATTGATTTTGATGAGTTAGAAGGACAACAATTGTTCATTGTGATTGATAGCCATTCGAAGCGGTTGAGGTGTTTCCAATGTGGAAAATAACAACAAGTAAAACATTGGACATTTTACGAAAATTATTTTTTTCATTTGGCCTCCCTGAAGAAATTGTTTCGGATAATGGACCACAATTTCATTCAGAAGAATTTGCATAATTCACGAGCAAAAATGGTGTGAAATATACCAAGGTTCCACCATACCATCCTGCTTTGAATGGTGCAGCAGAGCGCATTGTACAAATTGTAAAACGTGCCCTCATAAAACAAATGTTAGATCCAAATCCAAGGAAATGACAGTTGTCATTTGATCACAAATTGGCTAATTTTTTGATTACATATCGAAATACTCCTCATACAACTACTGGTAGAACACCAGCAGAGTTGTTTCTCAAATGACAGCCACAAAGCAGATTCTCGTTGTTAAAGCCAAATTTGGCACAGTCCGTAGAAGAGACACAATTAAGACAGAAAGAGAATCATGCTAGAGGTAGAGTAAAAGAGAGAAGTGTGAAATTAAACCAGAAGGTGAAAGTGAAGAACCATAACTGTAAATAGTTAAAGTGGTTACCACGAATAGTGGTGAAGATATGTGGTCCTCGCAAGTATTTGGTAAAGATGTTTGATAATGGACAGGTTAGGTTTGTTCATATTGATCATATTTTACCTACAGACATGGAAGGAGTTGAAGGTGGGAATGATTCAATTATTTCTGACTCATCAGATAGTTTTGATATACCAGTAAGAAGTGTAATGTCTGTAAGCTTATAATGTTTGTAGCTCCACACTGTGGATGTGGACGTATTGTATACTGCAAGTGCAGGGTGAATAATAAACAGAACCAGGCAAATTTCCGGATACTTTCGAGAGAGCTGCCTGCCATGTTAGGAAGCTGTGTGTGCTGTGTTCTCTGAAGATATCACAGATACTATCTCTTCTCAAGATGTAGATAACTTTCCTTACTGCTACCACACCCTGCACTATTGGCTTGAATGCGCTATCAATGAATATCACAATCCCACGTGTTGTATCCTGTAGCCTACAGTTATTTAGGTTGGAGGGTAAATGTTGTGAGGCCTCCAGCCAGCCAGCACATGTCAGATGCTCAGAAGAAGAAAGATTATCTGATATGCTCTGGATGTTTGCACAACCCAACTGTAAGTGCAGGCCTTGCAATATCTAATCTTCGATTTCCACTGTTTATTTCCATTCCACACTTTCATTACTATGCATTTGTCCACATTAAATACCATTTGCTGTTCATCAGACCATCTTCCCAACCTATTCATATCCATTTGTTTGAACCCTTCTCTCCAAATTGGTTTTCTAGGCAAACGCAGAAAGGTTTGTTTTTGTCCCAAACTCCAAATCAATGACATATACTGTGGATATCCATGGCCTCAGCACTTTCCTGCGGTTTCCTCATGAGCCTTTGGCGTGGCAACTGTTCAATCCACAGCTACCTTTTCATTTGTCTGGTTTCGCCAATTTTCAACCCACCACAGAAGCTTACATCTTATTGCATGCCTTCTTACCTTGAGAACTTGTGTAGGGATAGTATCAAATACTTTGCTTGGCTCAGTATCTCTTTTGCTTCTGCATGAGAAGTATGACCAAGGCTGGTAACTCAACATCCAGGGGTATTCAACATTTGGGAAGGATAGACAGAAAGGAAAAGGAGGTGGGATGGTGTTACTGGTTAAAGAACAAATTAATGCAATAGTCAGGAAGGACATTAGCTTGGATGATGTGGAATCGGTGTGGGTGGAACTACGGAATACCAAAGGGCAGAAAACGCTGGTGGGAGTTGTGTACAGACCACCAAACAGTAGTAGTGAGGTTGGGGACAGCACCAAACAAGAAATAAGGGATGTGTGCAATAAAGGTACAGCAGTTATCATGGGCGACTTTAATTTAAATATAGATTGGGCTAACCAAACTAGTAGCAAT
Organism: Pristiophorus japonicus; assembly: GCF_044704955.1. Lineage (NCBI taxonomy): Eukaryota > Metazoa > Chordata > Chondrichthyes > Pristiophoridae > Pristiophorus > Pristiophorus japonicus. The sequence continues at coordinate 294,986,681 of NC_091979.1, read as the reverse complement.
GCGGTGGAGGAGGATTTCCTGGAGAGTATTAAGGATGGTTTTCTTGACCAATATGTCAAGGAACCAACTAGAGAGCTGGCCATCCTAGAGTGGGTGATGTGTAATGAGAAGGGACTAATTAGCAATCTTGTTGTGCGAGGCCCTTTGGGGAAGAGTGACCATAATATGATAGAATTCTTTATTAAGATGGAGAGTGACACAGTTAATTCAGAAACTAGGGTCCTGAACTTAAGGAAAGCTAACTTCGACGGCATAAGGCGTGAATTGTCTAGAATAGACTGGCAAATGATACTTAAAGGGTTGACGGTGGATAGGCAATGGCAAACATTCATAGATCACATGGATGAGCTTCAACAATTGTACATCCCTGTCTGGAGTAAAAATAAAACAGGGAAGGTGGCTCAACCGTGGCTAACAAGGGAAATTAAGGATAGTGTTAGATCCAAGGAAGACGCATATAAATTGGCCAAAAAAAGCTGCAAACCTGAGGAATGGGAGAAATTTAGAAATCAGCAGAGGAGGATAAAGGGTTTGACGAGGAGGGTGAAAATAGAGTACGAGAGGAAGTTTACCGGGAACATAAAAAACTGACTGCAAAAGCTTCTATAGATATGTGAAGAGAAAAGGATTAGTGAAGACAAATGTAAGTCCCTTGCAGTCAGACTCAGGTAAATTTATAATGGGGAACAAAGAACTGGCAGACCAATTGAACAAATACTTTGATTCTGTCTTCACGAAGGAAGATACAAATAGCCTTCCGGATGTACTAGGGGACCGAGGGTCTAGAGAGAAGGAGGAACTGAAGGATATCCTTATTAGGTGGGAAATTGTGTTGGGGAAATTGATGGGATTGAAGGCCGATAAATCCCCGGGGCCTGATAGTCTGCATCTCAGAGTATTAAGGAAGTGGCCCTAGAAATAGTGGATGCATTGGTGATCATTTTCCAACAGTCTATCAACTCTGGATCAGTTCCTATGGTCTGGAGGGTAGCTAATGTAACACCACCTTTTAAAAAAGGAGGGAGAGAGAAAATGGTTTATTATAGACTGGCTAGCCTGACATCAGTAGTGGGGAAAATATTGGAATCAATTATTAAGGATGAAATAGCAACGCATTTGGAAAACAGTGACAGGATCAGTCCAAGTCAGCATGGATTTATGAAGCGGAAATCATGCTTGACAAATCTTCTAGAATTTTTTGAGGATATAACTAGTAGAGTGGACAAGGGAGAACCAGTGAATGTGGTGTATTTGGACTTTCAAAAGGCCTTTGACAAGATCCCACATAAGGGATTGGTGTGCAAAATCAAAGCACATTGTATTGGGGGTAATGTACTGACGTGGATAGAGAATTGGTTGGCAGACAAGAAGCAGAGAGTCGGGATAAACGGGTTCTTTTCGGAATGGGAGGCAGTGACTAGTGGAGTGCCGCAGGGCTCAGTGCTGGGACCTCAACTCTTTACAATATACATTAATAATTTGGATGAAGGAATTGAATGTAATATCTCCAAGTTTGCAGATGACACTAAACTGGGTGACGGTGTGAGCTGTGAGGAGGATGCTAAGAGGCTGCAGGGTGATTTGGCCAGGTTAGGTGAGTGGGCAAATGCATGGCAGATGCAATATAATGTGGATAAATGTGAGGTTATCCACTTTGGAGGCAATAACACGAAGGCAGAATATTATCTGAATGGCGGCAGATTAGGAAAAGGGGAGGTGCAACAAGATCTGGGTGTCATGGTTCATCAGTCATTGAAAGTTGACATGCAGGTACAGCAGGCGGTAAAGGCGGCAAATGGCATGTTGGCCTTCATAGCTAGGGGATTTGAGTATAGGAGCAGGAAGGTCTTACTGCAATTGTACAGGGCCGTGGTGAGGCCTCACCTGGAATATTGTGTTCAGTTTTGGTCTCCTAATCTGAGGAAGGACGTTCTTGCTATTGAGGGAGTGCAGCGAAGGTTCACCAGACTGATTCCAGGGATGGCTGGACTGACGTACGAGGAGAGACTGGATCAACTGGGCCTTTATACACTGGAGTTTACAAGGATGAGAGGGGATCTCATAGAAACGTATAAGATTCTGACTGGACGGGACAGGTTAGATGCGGAAAGAATGTTCCCGATGTTGGGGAAGTCCAGAACCAGGGGACACAATCTTAGGATAAGGGGTAGGCCATTTAGGACTGAGATGAGGAGAAACTTCTTCACTCAGAGCGTTGTTAACCTGTGGAATTCTCTGCCGCAGAGAGTTGTTGATGCCAGTTCATTGGATATATTCTAGAGGGAGTTAGATATGGCCCTTACGGCTAAAGGGATCGACGGGTATGGAGAGAAAGCAGGAAAGGGTACTGTGAATGATCAGCCATGATCTTATTGAATGGTGGTGCAGGCTCTAAGGGCCGAATGGCCTACTCCTGCACCTATTTTCTATGTTTCTATGTTTCTATATTGTTGGTTGAAGACCCACACCAGCACTTGACTGCATTATCTAGGCTGACACTTAAGTGCAATCATAAGAACATAAGAAATAGGAACAGGAGTAGGCCATACGGCCCCTCGAGCCTGCTTCACCATTTAATACGATCATGGCTGATCCAATCATGGACTCAGGTCCACTTCCCTGCCCGCTCCCCATAACCCCTTAATCCCTTATTGGTTAGGAAACTGTCTATCTCTGTCTTAATCAGGAAAGGTAGCATAGTGGTTACGTTACTAGACTAGTAACCCAGAAACCTGGATTAACAATCCAGAGACATAAGTTCAAATCCCACCACGGCAGCGGGGAATTTAAATTCAGTTAATTTGGAATAAAAAGCTAGTATTAGTAATGGTGACCAAGAAACTACCAGATTGTTGTAAAAACCCATCTGACTCATTAATGTCCTTTCAGGAAGGGAATCTGCAATCCTTACCCAGTCTGGCCTATATGTGACTCCAGACCCACAGCAATGTGGTCGACTCTTAACTGCCTTCTGAAGTGGCCTAGCAAGCCATGCACTTATATTCAAGGTAGTGGCTCACCACCACCTTTGAGGGCAATTAGGGATGGGCAATAAATGCTGGCCTTGCCAGCGATGCCCAGATCTGATAAACAAATATATATATTTTGTAAATTGAAGCAGCGCAGCATTGTTGGAAGTACTGTTATGTAGACAAATATGATAGCCAATTTGCACACAGGAAAATACCACAAACAGCAATGAGATGAGTGATCAGTTAATCTGTTTTTGTGGTATTGTTCAGGACACTGGAAGAACTGCCAAGAAAATGCTGTGGAATCTTTTATGGTCACCTGAACAGGAAATCAGAACCCTAGTTTAACATCTCATCCAAAAGTTGGCAGCTCTGATAATGTAGCACTATCTCAGTATTGGTCATTCTCATTGAATCAGAGAAATGCAGGGAACAGCACCAACCCCTGTACATGGCCTTCTTCGACCTCACAAAAGCCTTTGACACTGTCAACCGTGAGGGATTATGGAGCGTCCTCCTCAGATTCAGCTGCCCTCAAAAGTTTGTCACCATCCTCTGCCTGCACCATGATAACATGCAAGCCGTGATCCTGACCAATGGATCCACCACAGACCCATTCCACGTTCAGACCGGGGTCAAGCAAGGCTGTGTCATTGCACCAACGTTCTTCTCGATCTTCTTTGCTGCAATGCTCCATCTCACCCACAGCAAGCTCCCCGCTGCAGTGGAGCTAAATTACAAAACGGGAATCTGTTCAACCTCTGCCACCTCCAGGCCAGATCCAAGGTCATCCCATCCTCCATTATTGAACTACAGTACGCAGACAATGCCTGCATCTGCGCACACTCTGAGGTCGAACTCCAAGCCATCGTCAACACCTTCACCGAGGCGTACGAGAGCATGGGCCTTACACTAAACATCCGTAAGACAAAGGTCTTCTACCAACGCCCCACCACACAGCACTGTCCCCCAGTTATCAAAATCCATGATAAGGCCTTGGACAACGTGGACCATTTTGCATACCTTGGGAGCCTATTGTCAACAAGGGCAGACATCGACGACGAGGTCCAATACCGCCTTCAGTGTGCCAGTGCAGCCTTTAGTTGCCTGAGGAAGTGAGTGTTTGAAGACCAGGACCGCAAACCTGGCACCAAGTTCATGGTCTACAGAGCAGTGGTGATACCGACCTCCTATATGGCTCAGAGATGTGGACTATGTACAGCAGACACCACAAAACACTGGAGAAGTACCACCAACGCTGCCTCCGCAAGATCCTGCAAATCCGTTGGCAGGATAGGTGCACCGACGTCAGTGTTCTCGCTCAGGCCAACATCCCCAGCATCGAAGCACTGACCATGCTCGATCAGCTCTGCTGGATGGGCCACATCGTCCGCACGAGACTCCCAAAACAAGCACTCTACTAGGAGCTCTGACACGGCAAGCGAGTCCCAGGTGGACAAGGGAAATACTTCAAGGACACCCTCAAAGCCTCCTTGAAAAAATGCAACATCCCCACCAACACCTGGGAATCCCTGGCCCAAGACCGCCCAAAATGGAGGAAAAGCATCCGGGAAGGCACCGAACACCTCGAGTCTCTTCGCCGGGAGCAAACTGAATCCAATCTTCGACAGCGGAAGGAGCGCACAGCAACCCAGACTCCCCGCCCATCTGTTCCTTCAACCACCGTTTGCCCCACCTGTGACAGAGACTGTAGGTCTCATCAGTCACCTGAGAACGCATTTCTAGTGTGGAAGCAAGTCATCCTCTACTCCAAGGGACTGCCTATGATGTTGACCTCAATATTGCACTGAAGTGTCAGCCTAGAGTTAGATGCTCAAGTTCTGGAATGGAGCTTGAACCTACTATCTTCTAACTCAGAGGCCAGAATACCACCAACTGAGCCAAACTGACAATCATGAGTTATTTTCTTATAAGAAAAAAGTGTGTTTAGCATATTCTAGTATTATACTGGGATATTTGATGGTGCCTCCCTTCATTAAAGGATTAGATACTCATCATCATCATAGGTGGTCCCTCGAACGAGGATGACTTGCTTCTTGTGATTACAGTTTGGTGTTTACCATACTTTATACTTAAGGACAGAGGAAGAAGGAGAAGGCCATAAGGATGGGCAGGGGACATCTAATGATGATTACATTATCTACAACATGAAAATGCTGTTTGGAACCACATGACAAGTTTTGTTGGTGGAAATGCCAAGTGATGTGGGAGAAAGAGTTTATTATATCTATGACCAGACAGAATTGTTACAATAGTACATGAATATCATAATATACAAAGTTGGAGTTTTGTCTCAATTGAATCATAACTGGCTCACAACATTCCTACTTCATCTAGAATCAAGATTACTGCCAATGATGGTGATATTGATGGCACATATAATATATTATTGGCTATAGAAGTATTTGTTTACAAGGGAATGTACCAAGAAAAGTTGTGCTTGATTTTGGGAAACATAGATGGGGGTTAGCATCATTTCCCTCTTAGTATAGCTCATTTTAGGAGATAAATTATGAGTTTTTCTGCACTTTTTTTGTTGTAAGCTCCTTGTCACATGCTGCCACACATCCTCCTCCACCGAGGTGGATGGGCTGAAGTAGGCTGCAGATTTCTGCAAGCTTGCCATCAGTGTTATATATTTGGCCAGCAGGAAGTGTGATTTATACGTGTCAGTTGAGTTTATATCGGTTCTTCCTCCTCTTGCTGCATAGCTTTGTTTTTGAACTTGATGAAGAACTGATGAAACTCATCCAATAGAGGTCAGTTAAGCGACTAACATCCCTCAAGATTCAAACTGTGACTTCCCGGTCGTGAATCAACTAATCGGACTATTTTGTTAGTACATAACCACAAAAACCTAGTCCTGTTTCAAAAACATTTCAAAACCAATCCTAAGATTCTAACACCATGAATTAAATGGCAGGTTTTTAACTAAACACATCTGATGACTTTGCTGTCTTTCTTGTTGAAATGCCTCACATTTAATAGGGTAAAACTTGCATTCTCTGGAACTTAAAGCAATTAAAACAAAACTCCTTGTATCTGACACTGATTCGACTTCAAAAACAATTGGCCGTTCAAGACCACTTTATGTAGATTTCAGTTGTCCCCTTCAAATTACTGCATCAATGTGAACTGTCAAATCCATTCATAAGAAACAAGGAGAATAGTTTTTATTTCAAATTATGGATGGCACCTGCAAGAGGAAAACATGAAGTCTGAAAGAGGAGTTGGATAGGAATCAGAGAATTCAATCATTTTAATTGCTTTGTTGTACGTAGAAGCACCTAACAAATATTTGACCATAAAATCATTCAAAGTGCTAATGCTATCCAGACAATATTTATGGGCCCTTACGGATAGTTATACAATACTTTTCCTGCTTTAGTGAGTTCTCAAACATCTGTTTGTTGGCAATAGAACTGCATTAAGTCAGGAATAGGTTTCACTGGATTAGGGTTTGGTCCTTAGCTAAAATGTTTAACTTTACTTTAATTGAGTTATGGTAATTGAGGGATTTTCTGCTACAATGCATTGATTACTTAAAGGTCTCATTTCCTAGCTAGCCTATGTCAAAAATAAGCTTTTAAACACAGTGAAGGAAAGCCTTCTTAGATTTATATGTGACTTCTCTATCCCACTATAGACTTAATAATAGAGCTAAATGTGCAACATTGTATTCTGTATCCCTGTCTCTAAACAGACAAAGACGTCAGTATTAGGGAGTTACGGGTGGCTGATTAGTTGTCCATTTTCCCTTTAAAGTCTAGAATGATGATTTTATCAGGGTATCATAAAACGCATTATGATAAACTCAAGCTGTAGATACTGTTTAGCAACGGCTAATAGCAAATCCAGAATATTAATCATTTATCCATACCTTTATATTCTATTATGACAGATTTTGTTTTGTGTTGCACTCGTAAAGTAAAAAGTCCATCAAACACAGAATTGTACTACAGGTATTATCAGAATATTTATTTTGAACTGTGCAGCTTCTCTGACCTGGGGTTCTATGGAGTGGTGGGATTCCCAGCTGTGCCAAATGGCAGAGGTAGCAAGTGGAGACGAGGCAGATTCCCATGGGTGGGGTGGAGTGGGGTGGGGTGGGGGGGGAGGAAGAGTCAGTGGGTTAATTGTCCCAAGCTAACTCATATGTCTCCTACTGGTCAGCTTCTTTTGTTAAATAAATACAATGAATTGTTTCTCAGATGTTTCACAAAGATTGGTAAAAGTATGGTAAACACAAAGCTGTAATCATAAATTGTAAATGAAGCTCTAAATAAGAAGTCAAATATTGAAATTTCTGGGTGTTTTGCAGCAAGCTTCAGTTCAGCCAAGCAGGGAGACATTTCTTAAAGTAGCAAGTAGCAAGTACTGTAAAGCACCAGCATTTTAAACTTGCAGTAAAGAGGAAACTGCAGAAAGAATGGATAATATAATAGGTTAGACACTGGCCTTTCACTTCAGAGCCCTGTCTTCCAATCCAGCACAGACTGATGGTTAAAGTCTCCTCTGTCTGCTGGCTGTAAGTGTGTTATATGAAATGATTCTGGACATGTGCCCACAGCACAAAACTGGCCCTAAATTGGTACAATTGGCAATCTTGATTGTAGAGGCCAGAGGATGGTCGGCATAAGAAATGGACAGATGTCACTTCTGAACTTGAGGCAGAGCAGAAGGAGATTTACCCTGCATCTTACCCATGCTGTACCTGACCTGCGAGTACTTGATGCCTGAAATGGAAAGTATTCTATTCCCCAGCACCATTCACTTTCCTCACTAAAGAAAGTAATCGGAAGTAATCAAAAGTCAGCAATATTCTGTATGTTGTTCACACTCCAAGTTATCTGAAAGGCGACTTTGGTGATGGGTACACCATAACCTGCCTTTTCCCTTACAGTGCTGAGTGATTGCTGTGCACTCTGACATTTTCTGGTTTTACTTTTGCTCTACACACATATCCTTCATGCCCTCAGAATGCTGAAGCAATATATTACAATCTATAATAAAAACATAAAATGCTGGAAACACTCAGCAGGCCAGGCAGCCTCTGTGGAGAGAGAAACAGAGTTAATATTTCAGGTGATGAAAGGTCATTGACTTGAAACATTAGCTCTGTTTCTCTCTCCGCAGATGCTACCTGACTTACGAAGTATTTCCAGTAATTTCTGTTTTTATTTCAGATTTCAGGTATCCACAGTATTTTCTTTTCTTTAATATTAAAATCTACATTTACTGGCAACTACTAGGATTCATTTTTCAAAAGGGAACTTGGATAAAGGATCATCAGCTATGTAAGCAATTTGACCAGACGGTTTATCATGTAATATTATTCTTGACAAACAAGGAGAAATAAATATATTAAAGAAAGCTTTTTTAATTTTCTAAAGATTATACACCAGAATTCAGGGTGTCTGACAGGAATCACTGATGACCCTCGTTGCCTAATACCTGACTTATTTTGGCACATCCACATCAGTCTCATTCAGCCTCCAACTGACAGAAATTTGTCAAAACCTACACTTTGAATTAGATCTGGCATAAAGTAACCCAACCTCTGGGGTAGGTTCCACACTCATACTCCACTATTGATTGACAGTCTATATTCAACATAAAGGTACAAGTTTCAAACACTTTCATCCACATGTACCAAGTGCTAGTGGTGAACTTCGAAAATAGACTAAGAACAGTTTAGATTGGATGAGGTAAATATTCTTACCCCACCTAGGGGAGTGGACATCTTTAATTTTAATAGTTTACCTTGCTGTTTGCTTATTCACTTTTACTGCTCACTGCATTTTGGAGTTCTAACAGCAAATATAACATCACTGCAGAGGTGCTAAAGATTTGCAGCCATGGCACTTTCCTGACCATTCTTTTTCTGTTATACTTGAAGTTTGTTTAATTCAGTGTGATTATAGCACATTGTTGTTATATCTTTCATTGTGTTAAGCTTCCCTCCCTCATCCAATTTGGTAAAAGTTTTATATGATGATACTTTCGCACCTTGTAGCAGGGTAATTACCTGAAAAGAGTGTGAAGGTGAGGTATTACAGGCCAGTAGTTGTCGTTTTGGACTTTTTGTTTTAAAACCTTTAATATATTGAGTGCCAAGTTGCAGTAGCTCATGTTTTACTTAGAGTGCAGGAGCAGCTTTCGGTGGTGACTTTGCAACAATAGGATGCTGAGTGTGTTCCCAATTTACATTTTGGAAGAACAGGAACATCACTGGAACAGCTGTGCCTGCGAAGAACCTGTGTTCAGTGTCAGCTGTGGCTCAGTGGGTAGCAATCTCACCACTGAATCAGAAGGATGTGGGAACTCAAAAAGTCTAGGCTGACACTCCAGTGCAGTGCAATGTCGGAGGTGCCATCTTTTGGATGAGACATTAAACCAAGACACCATCTATCCTCTCAAGTAGACGTAAAAGATCCCGTGGCACTATTTTGAAGAGCGGGGGAGTTATTCCCGGTGTCTTGGCCAATATTTATCCCTCAATCAACATAACAAAAAACCCCAGATTATCTGGTCATTATCACATTGCTATTTGTGGGAGCTTGCTTGTGCGTAAATTGGCTGCCATTTTTACTACATTACAACAGTGACTATACTCCAAAAATACTTCATTGGCTGTAAAGAATTCTGAGAGGTTCGTATGGTAGTGAAAGGTGCTATATAAATCCAAGTCTTTCTTTTACGTTCAATTACATGAGGCTGAAATTGCCTTGTGTTGTCTTTGGGTTGGTCAATTCGATTTATGTGATTTTTTTTGTGGAAGCGCCAGCCCCGTCGCGGAATTGGCTCTTTGAATTTAAAAAAATGTTTGTTGTGGTAACGGAGCATTCGGATGGTGCTCACGGAGCGCGATGGCGCAAAGGGATCGGCGTGGGGTGATAAGTTCGGCGTGCATGCCGATAATGTGATCATCGTGCATGCGTTGCGTCAATGTGCTAATTGCAGGGCGTTGGGCAAACCACTTCGCCGGCAGAGCCCCGAGAACAATTCCGGGGGAGGGGAGGGGTTCTGGCCGCCGCACCAGGACAAAAAGCCTTTAGCGCCCCGTTCGCGCTTCCCGGAGGCACTAACGGGCCTTTCTCAGTCTCATTTCCAAATTTACATTTCTACCTATGGATATTTCTGATATTGAGTCCCTACCACTCCCAGGGGTATCCACTTGTACTGGGATGGATGTCTGTATACTTCTTCACTCTTGGCGCAATTACATCCGAAGTTATACCAGGTCTCCTGCAAGCCAAAGACATGGGGACTTAAAGCATTGGAAGTCCCTTTCCTTGGCCCTAACTCCCTCTGACATGGATGCACAAATTAGAGGCAGATGGAACTGGATCTCTGCTGTTTTTCCAGAGCGTTCGGGTAGACGTCCACCGGAGTTACAGCAGGAGACAGCAGAACCCTTGAGGAATTTGAGTCCTGTTGCATTTAATAACTATACCAGGCAAATTATGCATTCGATTAAATGTATATGGAAATATCATGTGTTATATACTGTACATTGTAGTAAATATTAATATTGTTTCATTAACTACAGATTGTATATTGTAGTCAATATATATTGTTGTACATGTTATGTATTTTGTATTGAATGTTATAAATTGTATAAAATATTATAATCTTACAAGGGCTTTTGTTTATTTTCAACTTTTGGAAATTCCTGTGAAAGCCATGCAAGATCCACTTCCATTTTCCTTCCAGCAAGATTCTGCGACAGCAGAAAATTCACCGATTTCCATAAATGCTCCACTGTGAGAACATTTACAATGATGAAATGCTCATTATCCATGTAAAATCATTCAGCAAAGAATGCGATATATTAGCAGCAATGTTGTGAACCCTTCCCCTGTATTCCTTGCATTGTCAGTGATCATGGAAGTGGTGAATTAACAGGAAGGGATAAGTTGCCAGCTGACTATGTTATTAGACAAAGGTAAAATTAAAATTCTTATCCAAGTTGCTAAATCGATAATGAAACAAGAGTAAAAAGGCTGTAGTGCAGAATCTGTTCCAAAGTAGCCCAAATAGTCCAAACATTGTAACCTATCAATTGAAGGTTCATCCGTTGTTTTATAAAACGATCCAGTAGGGGAGCTAGCACTGGGGCCACAGGTGTAGAGGTCTGGGAAATATCATGGCCTGAGGCCCAGCTAAGGGATCCAACCTTTCGGAATGATGCAAAAATCAAGCCTTGGGCTCTTGAAAGAAGGAAGACCTGTGTCGGTGAAAGTTGTTAGAGATTTGGAGATGGAGTGAGTAAGGTCATGGGTAAGTGTTGTGGTTATTTGTTTTGAATTGTTACATTTTATGTATCTATAATGTTGGAAATTTTATTCTTAGGATTATTTACTGGGTTAGGTGGGGAACAAACATGGTCACTCAAGAGACTTTGAAAAATAAAAATCAGGATTTGCTTGTTACATTTGTGGTAGTTGTTGATTAGTCATTGGTTGCTCTTTAGTGAATGGAAATTTTGAATAAAGACATTTTTTTTTCCACAGATAGTCCTTTCCGATTGGATGATTTTAGCCTATGGGAAATTTGAGCTAGTTGCCATATTTTATGACGTTTGGGTATTTCCTGTATCTGATGGACATTTCCAATGCTTTTCCCTTCAGATGGATGCCAAACATTACATTTTTCATCATATCATAAATGTTAATATATTCCCGATGAGAGGCACAAAAAAGGAATATTACAGCTTGAACATTGGTGGCATTTGTTTTAATTCCCTGATCTATGGAACCAGATCAAATTTATCTAATTTATTAGCTTTATCTAAGGATATTTTAAATTGCTTTTTTTTGTTGCAATTACGAAGTTGCAGGAATGTAATTCTTAATCCTATTAACAGTTGAATAGTCATCATCACAGGCAGTTCCTCGGAATCGAGGAAGACTTTCTTCCACTCTTAGAATGAGTCCTTAGGTGGCTGAACAGTCCAATACGAGAGCCACAGTCCCTGCCACAGGTGCATAGAAACATAGACATAGAAAATAGGTGCAGGAGTAGGCCATTCGGCCCTTCTAGCCTGCACCGCCATTCAATGAGTTCATGGCTGAACATGCAACTTCAGTACCCCATTCCTGCTTTCTCACCATACCCCTTGATCCCCCTAGTAGTAAGGACTTCATCTAACTCCTTTTTGAATATATTTAGTGAATTGGCCTCAACAACTTTCTGTGGTAGAGAATTCCACAGGTTCACCACTCTCTGGGTGAAGAAATTCCTCCTCATCTCGGTCCTAAATGGCTTACCCCTTATCCTTAGACTGTGACCCCTGGTTCTGGACTTCCCCAACATTGGGAACATTCTTCCTGCATCTAACCTGTCTAAACCCGTCAGAATTTTAAATGTTTCTATGAGGTCCCCTCTCATTCTTCTGAACTCCAGTGAATACAAGTCCAGTTGATCCAGTCTTTCTTGATAGGTCAGTCCCGGGAATCAGTCTGGTGAACCTTCGCTGCACTCCCTCAATAGCAAGAATGTCCTTCCTCAGGTTAGGCGACCAAAACTGTACACAATACTCCAGGTGTGGCCTCACCAAGGCCCTGTACAACTGTAGCAACACCTCCCTGTCCCTGTACTCAAATCCCCTCGCTATGAAGGCCAATATGCCATTTGCTTTCTTAACCGCCTGCTGTACCTGCATGCCAACCTTCAATGACTGATGTACCATGACACCCAGGTCTCTTTGCACCTCCCCTTTTCCTAATCTGTCACCATTCAGATAATAGTCTGTCTCTCTGTTTTTACCACCAAAGTGGATAACCTCACATTTATCCACATTATACTTCATCTGCCATGCATTTGCACACTCACCTAACCTATCCAAGTCACTCTGCAGCCTCATAGCATCCTCCTCGCAGCTCACACTGCCACCCAACTTAGTGTCATCCGCACATTTGGAGATACTACATTTAATCCCCTCATCTAAATCATTAATGTACAGTGTAAACAGCTGGGGCCCCAGCACAAAACCTTGCGGTACCCCACTAGTCACTGCCTGCCATTCTGAAAAGTCCCCATTTACTCCTACTCTTTGCTTCCTGTCTGACAACCAGTTCTCAATCCACGTCAGCACACTACCCCCAATCCCATGTGCTTTAACTTTGCACATTAATCTCTTGTGTGGGACCTTGTCGAAAGCCTTCTGAAAGTCCAAATATACCACATCAACTGGTTCTCCCTTGTCCACTCTACTGGAAACATCCTCAAAAAATTCCAGAAGATTTGTCAAGCATGATTTCCCTTTCACAAATCCATGCTGACTTGGACCTATCATGTCACCTCTTTCCAAATGCACTGCTATGACATCCTTAATAATTGATTCCATCATTTTACCCATTACCGATGTCAGGCTGACCGGTCTATAATTCCCTGTTATCTCTCTCCCTTTTTTTAAAAAGTGGGGTTACATTGGCTACCCTCCACTCCATAGGAACTGATCCAGAGTCAATGGAATGTTGGAAAATGACTGTCAATGCATCCACTATTTCCAAGGCCACCTCCTTAAGTACTCTGGGATGCAGTCCATCAGGCCCTGGGGATTTATCGGCCTTCAATCCCATCAATTTCCCCAACACAATTTCCCGACTAATAAGGATTTCCCTCAGTTCCTCCTCCTTACTAGACCCTCCGACCCCTTTTACATCCGGAAGGTTGTTTGTGTCCTCCTCAGTGAATACTGAACCAAAGTACTTGTTCAATTGGTCTGCCATTTCTTTGTTCCCCGTTATGACTTCCCCTGATTCTGACTGCAGGGGACCTATGTTTGTCTTTACTAACCTTTTTCTCTTTATATATCTATAGAAACTTTTGCAATCCGTCTTAATGTTCCCTGCATGCTTCTTCTCGTACTCCATTTTCCCTGCCCTAATCAAACCCTTTGTCCTCCTCTGCTGAGTTCTAAATCTCTCCCAGTCCCCTGGTTCGCTGCTATTTCTGGCCAATTTGTATGCCACTTCCTTGGCTTTAATACTATCCCTGATTTCCCTTGATAGCCACGGTTGAGCCACCTTCCCTTTTTTATTTTTACGCCAGACAGGAATGTACAATTGTTGTAGTTCATCCATGTGGTCTCTAAATGTCTGCCATTGTCCATCCACAGTCAACCCCTTAAGTATCATTCGCCAATCTATCCTAGCCAATTCACGCCTCATACCTTCAAAGTTACCCTTCTTTAAGTTCTGGACCATGGTCTCTGAATTAACTGTTTCATTCTCCATCCTAATGCAGAATTCCACCATATTATGCTCACTCTTCTCCAAGGGGCCTCGCACAACGAGATTGCTAATTAATCCTCTCTCATTACACAACACCCAGTCTAAGATGGCCTCCCCCCTAGTTGGTTCCTCGACATAGTGGTCTAAAAAACCATCCACTCCAGGAAATCATCCTCCACCGTATTGCTTCCAGTTTGGTTAACCCAATCTATGTGCATATTAAAGTCACCCATTATAACTGCTGCACCTTTATTGCATGCACCTCTAATTTCATGTTTGATGCCCTCCCCAACATCACTACTACTGTTTGGAGGTCTGTACACAACTCCTACTAACGTTTTTTGCCCTTTGGTGTTCTGCAGTTCTACCCATATAGATTCCACATCATCCAAGCTAATGTCCTTAATTTCCTCCTTAACCAGCAATGCTATCCCACCTCCTTTTCCTTTTATTCTATCTTTCCTGAATGTTGAATACCCCTGGATGTTGAGTTCCCAGCCCTGATCATCCTGGAGCAACGTCTCCGTTATCCCAATCACATCATATTTGTTAACATCTATTTGCACAGTTAATTCATCCACCTTATTGTGGATACTCCTTGCATTAAGACACAAAGCCTTCAGGCTTGTTTTTTTGACACCCTTTGTCCTTTTAGAATTTTGCTGTACAATGGCCCTTTTTGTTCTTTGCCTTGGGTTTCTCTGCCCTCCACTTTTCCTCATCTCCTTTCTGTCTTTTGCTTTTGCCTCCTTTTTGTTTCCCTCTGTCTCCCTGCATTGGTTCCCATCCCCCTGCCATATTAGTTTAACTCCTCCCCAACAGCACTAGCAAACACTCCCCCTAGGATATTGGTTCCGGTCCTGCCCAGGTGCAGACCGTCCGGTTTGTACTGGTCCCATCTCCCCCAGAACCGGTTCCAATGCCCCAGGAATTTGAATCCCTCCCTGCTGCACCATTGCTCAAGCCACGTATCCTTCTGCGCTATCCTGCGATTCCTACTCTGACTAGCACGTGGCACTGGTAGCAATCCCGAGATTACTACTTTTGAGGTCCTACTTTTTAATTTAGCTCCTAGCTCCTTAAATTCGTTTTGTAGGACCTCATCCCTTTTTTTTTACTTATGTCGTTGGTACCAATGTGCACCACGACAACTGGCTGATCTCCCTCCCATTTTAGAATGTCCTGCACCCACTCCGAGACATCCTTGACCCTTGCACCAGGGAGGCAACATACCATCCTGGAGTCTCGGTTGTGGCCGCAGAAACGCCTATCTATTCCCCTTACAATTGAATCCCCTATCACTATCGCTCTCCCACTCTTTTTCTTGCCCTCCTGTGCAACAGAGCCAGATAGTCGTGAGGGTAAGGGAGGGTGGGACAGGTTTTCCGCACGATCCCATAATCGCTTGGGAGCACAGGTATTTAAGGAGGCTTCACAGGTTGGAGAGGCACTCTGGAGACCTGCAATAAAAGACTAAGGTCATAGTTTACTTTGAGCTCATAGTGTTCAGTCTGACTCTTTCTCCATACACAACAACTGGCGATGAGATATAGATAGCCAACCCGAAGATGCAGAGAACAGTGGGCATCCTGGAGAAATTTTCGGAGGGAGATGATTGGGAAACTTTTGTGGAGCGACTCGACCAATACTTCGTGGCCAACGAGCTAGAGGGGGAAGAGAGCGCTGACAAACAAAGGGCGATCCTCCTCACCATTTGTGGAGCACCAACGTGTGGTTCTACGCCTGCAAAACATCTGAAGGCCGAGCTAAGATGCCTTGCAGGACATTGTGAATTTGAAGGACATTTGGAGCACATGCTCAAAGACTTTTTCATACTTGGCATTGGCCATGAAACCATACTTCACAAACTTTTGACTGGAGAGACCCCAATCTTGAGTAAGGCCATAGCGATAGCCCAGGCGTTCATTGCCACCAGTGACAATACTAAGTAAATCTCTCAGCACACAAGTGCTGCTACAAGTACTGTGAACAAAGTGATGTTGTTTGAATCGCAACGTACAGGGCAGGTCACACATACCTGCAGCTGCACGTCCGCAGATGACTCAGAGTCCACCATCAAGGGTGATGAATGCAAGGCCATTAACACCTTGTTGGCGCTGCGGGGGTGATCATCGTTTCCATTCATGCTGATTCAAAGAATATGTTTGCAAGGGCTGTGGAACAATGGGACACCTCCTACGAGTGTGCAGGAGAGCTGCAAAGCCTGTTAAACCTGCAAACCACTATGTTGCAGAAGAGGACAGATCCATGGAGGATCACGATGAACCAGAGCCTCAGATAGAGGAGGCAGAGGTACATGGGGTGCACACATTCACCACGAATTGTCCACTAATAATGCTGAATGTTGAACTAAATGGACTCCTGATGTCAATGGAGCTGTACACGGGCATGAGCAAGTCCATCACGGGCAAAAAGACTTTCGAAAGGTTATGGTGCAACAAGACCTCAAGGCCAGTCTTAACTCAAGTTCGCACAAAACTAAGAACTTACACTAAAAAACTGATTCCTGTAATCGACAGGACTACCATAAAGATCTCCTACGATGGAGCGGTGCACAAGCTACCACTCTGGGTGGTATCGGGCGATGGTCCCACGCTGCTCGGCAGGAGCTGGCTGGGAAAAATACGCTGGAACTGGGACAACGTCCGAGCGCTATCATCTGCTGACGGCACTTCGTGTGCCCAGGTCTTAAACAAATTTCCTTCGCTGAACCAGGCATTGGGATATTCCAAGGAGCAAAAATGCAGATCCACCTATTTCCGGGGGCGCGACCCATCCATCACAATGCGAGAGCAGTACCGTACACGATGAGAGAAAGGGTAGAGATCGAGCTAGACTGAATGCAAAGAGAGGGCATCATTTCACCGATCAAGTTCAGCAAGTGGGCCAGTCCTATTGTCCCAGTCCTCAAGGGAGATGGCAGTCAGAATCTGTGGCAATTACAAAGTAACTATCGATCGTTTCTCCCTGCAAGACCAATACCCACTACCAAAGACCGATGACCTCTTTGCAACGCTGGCAGGAGGAAAGATGTTTATGAAGCTGGATCTGACTTCAGCGTACATGACGCAGGAGCTGGAGGAATCATCGAATGCCCTCACCTGCATCAACACGCACAAAGGTCTTTTTGTTTATAACAGATGTCCGATTGGAATCCGATCAGCGGTGGCGATATTCCAGAGAAACATGGAAAGTTTACTGAAGTCAGTCCCACACACCGTAGTCTTCCAGGACGACATCTTGGTCACAGGTCAGAACACAGTCGAGCACCTGCAGAACCTGGAGGAGGTTCTTAGTCGACTCAACCGCGTGGGGCTCAGGTTAAAATGCTCGAAGTGTGTTTTCCTGGCACCTGAAGTGGAGTTCTTGGGAAGGAGGATTGCAGCGAACGACATCAGGCCCACCAACACGAAGACGGAGACAATCGAGAACGCACCGAGGCCACAGAACGTGACGGAGCTGCGATCGTTTCTGGGGCTCTTGAACTACTTTGGTAACTTCTTACTGGGTCTAAGCACACTGTTAGAACCACTGCATGTCTTACTACAAAAAGGGGGCGAATGTGTTTGGGGCAAAAGCCAAGTAAAAGCGAGAAAATTGTTATGCTCAAATAAATTGCTTGTGTTGTATGATCCATGTAAGCGTTTGGTACTAGCATGTGATGCGTCGTCATATGGTGTGGGTGTGTATTGCCACAAGGTAATGATTTCGGAAAACTGCAACCGGTTGCTTATGCATCCAGGAGTCTGTCTAAGGCTGAGAGAGCCTACAGCATGATTGAGAAAGAAGCGTTAGCATGTGTCTATGGGGTAAAGAAAATGCATCAATACCTGTTTGGGCTAAAATTCGAATTGGATACTGACCATAAGCCACTTATATCCCTGTTTTCTGAGAGTAAAGGGATAAATACTAACGCATCAGCCTGCATCCAGAGATGGGCGCTCACGTTGTCCGCATACAACTATGCCATCCGCCACAGGCCAGGCACAGAAAACTGCACCGATGTTCTCAGTAGGCTGCCATTGCCCACCACGGGGGTGGAAATGGCGCAGCCCGCAGATCTAGCCATGGTTATGGAAGCATTTGAGAGTGAGCAATCACCCGTCACTGCCCGGCAGATCAAAACCTGGACAAGCCAGAACCCCTTATTATCTCTAGTCAAAAGCTGTGTGCTTCACGGGAGCTGGTCCAGTGTCCCAGTGGAAATGCAGGAAGAGATAAAGCCGTTCCAGTGGCGCAAAGATGAAATGTCTATACAGGCAGACTGCCTTCTGTGGGGCAATCGAGTAGTGGTCCCCAAGAAGGGCTGAGACACCTTCATCAATGACCTCCACAGTACCCACCCAGGCATCATAATGATGAAAGCAATAGCCAGATCCTACGTGTGGTGGCCCGGTATCGATGTGTACTTAGAGTCCTGTGTTCACACATGTAATACATGCTCGCAGTTAAGCAATGTACCCAGGGAGGTGCCGCTACGTTTATGGTCTTGGTCCTCCAAACCGTGGTCTAGGGTACACGTCGACTATGCAGGACCGTTCTTGGGTAAAATGTTCCTTGTGGTTGTAGACGCTTACTCCAAGTGGATTAAATGTGAGATAATGTCGGCTAGCACGTCCGCTGCCACTACTGAAAGCCTGCGGGCCATGTTTGCCACTCACGGCTTACCCGATGTCCTGGTGAGTGACAACGGATCATGTTTTACCAGTGCTGAGTTCAAAGAATTCATGACCTGTAACGGGATCAAACATGTCACATTGGCCCCTTTAAACCAGCGTCCAATGGTCAGGCAGAGAGAGCTGTGCAAACCATCAAGCAAGGCTTGAAGAGGGTAACTGAAGGCTCACTGCAGAATCGCCGATCCCGAGTCCTGCTTAGCTACCGCACGAGACCCCACTCACTCACTGGGATCCCACCTGCTGAACTGCTCATGAAAAGAGCACTTAAGACAAGGCTCTTGTTAGTTCACCCTGATCTACATGAACAGGTAGAGAGCAGGCGACTTCAACAAAGTGCATGCCATGATAATGCAAATGTGTCACGCGAGATTGAAATCAATGATCCTGTATTTGTATTAAATCATGGACAAGATTCCAAGTGGCTTCCCGTCACTGTCATGGCCAAAGAAAGGAGCAGGGTGTTTCGGGTCAAACTTTCAAATGGGCTCATTCATCGGAAACACTTGGACCAAATCAAACTCAGATTCACGGACTACCCTGAGCAACCCAGCTTGGACCCTACCTTTTTCTGATCTCCCAAAATTATCACCAGTGGCAACCGGCACCACGGTTGAACATGAAGCAGAACCCATCATCCACAGAAGCCCAGCAGGGCCCAACACACCAGGCAGCCCAGCAAGGCCAGCTGCACAGCAGCCCAGCAAGGGCCGAACAAATGATTGAACAACACCAGCTTTCGCACCGAGACGATCAACCAGGGCAAGAAGGGCCCCAGATTGGCTCACATTGTAAATAGTTGCACTATTGACTTTCCGGGGGGGGGGGGGGCGGGGGGGAGTGTTGTTATACATGTGGACTTATATTTATTCTGTATAGCCACCAGAGGGCTCATTCTCCAGAGTCCCAAGGGATCCCATAATCCCTTGGGAGCACAGGTATTTAAGGAGGCTTCACAGGTTGGAGAGGCGCTCTGGAGACCTGCAATAAAAGACTAAGGTCACATTTTACTTTGAGCTTAATGTGCTCAGTCTGACTCTTTCTCCATATACAACAGAAAGCCTCCATGTTTAATCCTCACTTTGAGAGCTAATAAAGTAGAGTCAGGTCGCACCTGATTGAGTTCACGGTACTAAGCCTATTGAGTTATTGCATACGCAACAAATTGACAACGAGGCACAATACGAACTTTCATGCACAAAAAAAAATGAGCACCGTTGGAATCCTGGAGTGATTCGTGGAGGGAGAAGGCTGGGAGGATTTTACAGATCGCCTCGACCAGTACTATGTGGCCAACAAGATGGATGAAGAAGCCAACGCAGTTAGGCGCAGGGCAGTTTTCCTCACGGTTTGTGGTCCAAAAATCTATGGCCTCAAAGAATCTGCTCTCACCTGAACGTCCAATGGAAAAAACTTATGAGGAATTGTGTGCTCTGATTCAGGACCATCTCAAACCTAAAGAAGGCATCATTATCTCGAGATATCGCATGTTTGATCTGAGGGCCAGGACATGGCGCAATTTGTTGCCAACCGGAGACATCTCGCTGTGCCGTGTAAGTTTGGAACCGCGTTGGAAGACATGCTGCGTGACGTCTTTGTAATAGGCATAAACCACGAGGTGATCCTGTGGAAGCTGCTGGCTGCGGAGACGCTGGAGCTGAGCAGGACCATCATGATCGCCCACGCTTGCCTGACCACGGTCGATAGTACAAAGCAGATATCCTCACAGTCGGAACTCCACGGCAAGTACTGTGCACCAGATTGTGTTGTCGGTTGGCAGAACTGCACCTGGCAGGGCCTACCCAACTGTGTTTGAAAAACCTGTAGCTGCTCGAAGTCCGCCATTGGGCACGGATCCAATTTCACCCTGTTGGCGTTGCGGGGCAATCATCGGCCTCATCAGTGTCGTTTCAGGCAGTATATTTGTAGAGGCTGTGTGAAAATGGGGCACCTTCAGCAGATGTGTCCGCAGCTGTGCAAGCGTGCTGCGACACACCACGTGGATGATGATGACCGATCCAGAGCGGATCCGGCAATGCAATCCGAGATACCCGAGGAGGAAGTGCATCATGTACATTCGTTCCTGACAAAGAGCCAACCGATATTGATTGAAGTAAAATTGAACGCCGGCCGGTATCAATGGAATTAGACACGGGTGCGAGTCAGTCAATTATGAGCCAGAGGACTTTTGAAAAGCTGTGGGACACCAAGGCCGTGAAACCCAAGCTGAGTCCAGTGCAAAATTGCGTACCTACACCAAAGAGCTCATATGAGTGATTGGCAGTGCAGCAGTCAAGGTGTCGTACGATGGGGCGGTTCATGATCTATCGCTGTGGATCGTTCCGGGCAAGGATCCAACGCTGTTCGGCAGGAGTTGGCTCGATAAAATAAAGTGGAACTGGAACGATATTAAAGCTTTGTCATCGGTGGATGATGCTTCGTGTGCTCAAGTGCTGAGCAAATTTCCCTCGCTGTTTGAACCGGGCATCGGCAACTTCACGGGAGCCAAGGTGCAGATCCACCTGCACTCGGATGCAAGACCCGTCCATCTCAAAGCCTGGGCGGTCCCGTACATGATGAGGGAGAAGGTCGAAATCGAACTGGACAGACTCCAACGTGAAGGGGTCATTTCACCAGTCGAATTTAACGAATGGACTAGTCCCATTGTTCTTGTGCTGAAGAGTGATGGCACTGTCAGGATTTGTGGAGACTACAAGGTCATGATCAACTGAGTTTCGAAACAGGATCAATACCCATTACCAAAGGCTGATGACCTGTTTGCAACGCAAGCCGGGGGAAAGTCGTTCACCAAATTGGATCTGATGCAGCCTATATGACACAGGAGCTTGTCAAATCGTCGAAGAAACTTACGTGCATCAATACGCATAAAGGGCTGTTCATTTACAATAGGTGACCTTTCGGAATTCACTCGGCTGCAGCCATATTTCAGGGAAACATGGAGAGTTTACTGAAGTCCGTCCCTAGAACGTGGTGTTCCAAGACAACATTCTGGTCACAGGTCGTGACACTGCCGAACACCTGCACAACCTGGAAGAGGTTCTACATCATCTGGACAAAATGGGGCTCAGGCTGAAATGTTCAAAGTGGGTCTTTATGGCACTGGAAGTCGAATTCCTGGGAAAGAAGATTGCTGCAGACGGCATCAGGCCTACGGACTCAAAAACAGAGGCCATCAAAAATGCACCCAGACCCCAGAATGTGACGGAGCTGCATTTGTTCCTTGGTCTTCTCAACTACTTCGGTAATTTCTTACCTAAATTGAGCACATTATTAGAACCACTGCACATGCTGCTCAGAAAAGACGGCAACTGGGGTTGGGGTATATCTCAAGACAGGGCCTTCGAGAAGGCTAGAAATCTGCCTTGTTCCAACAAATTGCTGGTACATTATGATCCGTGCAAGCGTTTAGTATTGGCCTGTGACGCTTCATCACATGGGGTTGGTTGTGTGCTCCAACAATCCAATGAGTCGGGCAAACTACAACCCATTGTGTACGCATCGGGAAGCATGTCTAAAGCAGAAAGAACCTATGGCATGATAGAGAAAGAAGCTTTAGCCTCCGTATATGGGGTTAAAAAGATGCACCAGTATCTGTTTGGGCTTCGTTTCGAGCTTGAAGTCGATCACAAGCCACTCATACCTTTGTTTTCAGAGCATAGAGGTATCAATACCAACGCATCGTCCCGCATCCAGAGATGGGCGCTGACATTATCTGCCTACGATTATGTCATTCACCAAAGACCTGGCACCGAGAATTGTGCCGATGTATTAAGCTGTTTTCCGTTGCCCACGCCGGAGGTGGAAACGCCACAGCCCACAGACCTACTGTTGGTCATGGATGCCTTTGAGAGTGAAGGGTCGCCTGTCACTGCTCAACAAGTTAGGACCTGGACCAGTCAGGATCCGAACTTATCGGTTGTAAAACGTTGTGTCCTTAGTGGTGATTGGTCGGCCATTCCCAAGGAGGTGTGTGATGAGACCAAACCTTACAACCGTCGCAAAGATGAACTATCCATTCAATCTGATTGTTTGCTATGGGGTAATCGTGTTGTCATGCCCAAGAAAGGCAGGGAGAGATTTGTATGGGATTTACACAATACTCATCCTGGTATTGCCAGGGTTCACGTTTGGTGGCCTGGCATTGACTCTGATTTGGAGTCATGTGTGCATCAGTGTAACACTTGCATGCAGTTAAGCAATGCAGCAGTGGAAACTTGCGCAAAACATAAAAACAGATAGTAAAAGCTTTTACCGATATATAAAACGGAAAAGAGTGATTAAAGTAAATGTTGGTTCCTTAGAAGATGAGAAGGGGAATTTAATAATGGGAAATGTGGAAATGGCTGAGACTTTAAACAATTATTTTGCTTCGGTCTTCAAAGTGGAAGACACAAAAACCATGTCAAAAATTGCTGGTCACGGGAATGTGGGAAGGGAGGACCTTGAGACAATCACTATCACTAGGGGGGTAGTGCTGGACAGGCTAATGGGACTCAAGGTAGACAAGTCCCCTGGTCCTCATGAAATGCATCCCAGGGTATTAAAAGAGATAGCGGAAGTTATAGCAGAGGCATTCGTTATAATCTACCAAAATTCTCTGGACTCTGGGGAGGTACCATCGGATTGGAAAGCAGCTAATGTAACGCCTCTGTTTAAAAAAGGGGACAGACAAAAGGCAGATAACTATAGGCCGGTTAGTTTAACATCTGTAGTGGGGAAAATGCTTGAAGCTATCATTAAGGAAGAAATAGCGGGACATCTAGATAGGAATAGTGCAATCAAGCAGACGCAACATGGATTCATGAAGGGGAAATCATGTTTTACTAATTTACTGGAATTCTTTGTGGATATAATGAGCATGGTGGATAGAGGTGTACCGATGGATGTGGAGTATTTGGATTTCCAAAAGGCATTCAATAAGGTGCCACACAAAAGGTTACTGCAGAAGATAAAGGTACGCGGAGTCAGAGGAAATGTATTAGCATGGATAGAGAATTGGCTAACTAACAGAAAGCGGAGAGTCGGGATAAATGGGTCCTTTTCAGGTTGGCAATCGATGGTTAGTGGTGTGCCACAGGGATTGGTGCTGGGACCACAACTGTTTACAATATACATAGATGACCTGGAAGAGGGGAAAGAGTGTAGTGTAACAAAATTTGCAGATGACACAAAGATTAGTGGGAAAGCGGGTTGTGTAGAGGACACAGAGAGGCTGCAAAGAGATTTAGATAGGTTAAGCGAATGGGCTAAGGTTTGGCAGATGGAATACAATGTCGGAAAATATGAGATCATCAACCTTGGAAAAAAAAACAGTAAAAGGGAATATTATTTGAATGGGGCGAAATTACAACATGTTGCGGTGCAGAGGGACCTGGGGGTCCTTGTGCATGAAACTCTTTCCAAAAAGTTAGTTTGCAGGTGCAGCAGGTAATCAGGAAGGTGAATGGAATGTTGTCCTTCATTGTGAGAGGGATGGAGTACAAAAGCAGGGAGGTCCTGCTGCAACTGTACAGGGTATTGGTGAGGCCGCAGCTGGAGTACTGCGTGCAGTTTTGGTCACATTATTTAAGGAAGGATATACTAGCTTTGGAGGGGGTACAGAGACGATTCACTAAGCCCGGAGATGAGGGGGTTACCTTATGATGATAGATTGAGTAGACTGGGTCTTTACTCATTGGAGTTCAGAAGGATGAGGGGTAATCTTATAGAAACATTTAAAATAATGAAAGGGATCGACAAGATAGAGGCAGAGAGGTTATTCAAATCACAGATAGATAGATTTTTAACCAATAAGGGAATTAAAGGTTACGGGGAGCGGGCGGGTAAGTGGAGCTGAGTCCACGGCCAGGTGATCTTGTTGAATGGCGGAGCAGGCTCGAGGGGCTAATTGGCCTACTTCTGTTCCTAATTCTTATGTTCTTATGTTCTTAAGTCTGTGGTCGTGGCCATCCAAACCATGGTCGAGGATCTACATCGACTATACGGGTCCTTTCCTGGGCAAAATGTTTTTGGTGGTGGTGGATGCGTATTCCAAATGGATAGAATGTGTAATCATGTATAAATGTGCAGCAGTTATAATGGGTGACTTTAATATGCACATAGATTGGGCTAACCAAACTGGAAGCAATACAGTGGAGGAGGATTTCCTGGAGTGCATAAGGGATGGTTTTCTGGACCAATATGTCGAGGAACCAACTAGGGGGGAGGCCATCTTAGACTGGGTGTTGTGTAATGAGAGAAGATTAATTAGCAATCTCGTTGTGCGAGGCCCCTTGGGGAAGAGTGACCATAATATGGTGGAATTCTGCATTAGGATGGAGAATGAAACAGTTAATTCAGAGACCATGGTCCAGAACTTAAAGAAGGGTAACTTTGAAGGTATGAGGCATGAATTGGCTAGGATAGATTGGCGAATGATACTTAAGGGGTTGACTGTGGATGGGCAATGGCAGACATTTAGAGACCACATGGATGAACTACAACAATTGTACATTCCTGTCTGGCGTAAAAATAAAAAAGGGAAGGTGGCTCAACCATGGCTATCAAGGGAAACCAGGGATAGTATTAAAGCCAAGGAAGTGGCATACAAATTGGTCAGAAATTGCAGCGAACCTGGGGACTGGGAGAAATTTAGAACTCAGCAGAGGAGGACAAAGGGTTTGATTAGGGCAGGGAAAATGGAGTACGAGAAGAAGCTTGCAGGGAACATTAGGACGGATTGCAAAGGTTTCTATAGATATGTAAAGAGAAAAAGGTTAGTAAAGACAAACGTAGGTCCCCTGCAGTTAGAATCAGGGGAAGTCATAACAGGGAACAAAGAAATGGCAGACCAATTGACAAGTACTTTGATTCGGTATTCACTAAGGAAACAACCTTCCGGATATAAAAGGGGTCAGAGGGTCTAGTAAGGAGGAGGAACTGAGGGAAATCCTTATTAGTCGGGAAATTGTGTTGGGGAAATTGATGGGATTGAAGGCCGATAAATCCCCAGGGCCTGATGGACTGCATCCCAGAGTACTTAAGGAGGTGGCCTTGGAAATAGCGGATGCATTAACAGCCATTTTCCAACATTCCATTGACTCTGGATCAGTTCCTATTGAGTGGAGGGTAGCCAATGTAACCCCACTTTTTAAAAAAGGAGGGAGAGAGAAAACAGGGAATTATAGACCGGTCAGCCTGACCTCAGTAGTGGGTAAAATGATGGAATCAATTATTAAGGATATCATAGCAGTGCATTTGGAAAGAGGTGACATGATAGGTCCAAGTCAGCATGGATTTGTGAAAGGGAAATCATGCTTGACAAATCTTCTGGAATTTTTTGAGGATGTTTCCAGTAAAGTGGACAAGGGAGAACCAGTTGATGTGGTATATTTGGACTTTCAGAAGGCTTTCGACAAGGTCCCACACAAGAGATTAATGTGCAAAGTTAAAGCACATGGGATTGGGGGTAGTGTGCTGACGTGGATTGAGAACTGGTTGTCAGACAGGAAGCAAAGAGTAGGAGTAAATGGGTACTTTTCAGAATGGCAGGCAGTGACTAGTGGGGTACCGCAAGGTTCTGTGTTGGGGCCCCAGCTGTTTACATTGTACATTAATGATTTAGACGAGGGGATTAAATGTAGTATCTCCAAATGTGCGGATGACACTAAGTTGGGTGGCAGTGTGAGCTGCGAGGAGGATGCTATGAGGCTGCAGAGTGACTTGGATAGGTTAGGTGAGTGTGCAAATGCATGGCAGATGAAGTATAATGTGGATAAATGTGAGGTTATCCACTTTGGTGGTAAAAACAGAGAGACAGACTATTATCTGAATGGTGACAGATTAGGAAAAGGGGAGGTGCAACGAGACCTGGGTGTCATGGTACATCAGTCATTGAAGGTTGGCATGCAGGTACAGCAGGCGGTTAAGAAAGCAAATGGCATGTTGGCCTTCATAGCGAGGGGATTTGAGTACAGGGACAGGGAGGTGTTGCTACAGTTGTACAGGGCCTTGGTGAGGCCACACCTGGAGTATTGTGTACAGTTTTGGTCTCCTAACTTAAGGAATGACATTCTTGCTGTTGAGGGAGTGCAGCGAAGGTTCACCAGACTGATTCCCGGGATGGTGGAACTGACCTATCAAGAAAGACTGGATCAACTGGGCTTGTATTCACTGGAGTTCAGAAGAATGAGAGGGGACCTCATAGAAACATTTAAAATTCTGACGGGTTTAGACAGGTTAGATGCAGGAAGAATGTTCCCAATGTTGGGGAAGTCCAGAACCAGGGGTCACAGTCTAAGGATAAGGGGTAAGCCATTTAGGACCGAGATGAGGAGAAACTTCTTCACCCAGAGAGTGGTGAACCTGTGGAATTCTCTACCTCAGAAAGTAGTTGAGGCCAATTCACTAAATATATTCAAAAGGGAGTTAGATGAAGTCCTTACTACTAGGAGGATCAAGGGGTATAGCGAGAAAGCAGGAATGGGGTACTGAAGTTGCATGTTCAGCCATGAACTCATTGAATGGCGGTGCAGGCTAGAAGGGCTGAATGGCCTACTCCTGCACCTATTTTCTATGTTTCTATGTTTCTATGTCTCTGAGCCATAGAGGAGGGCGGGTATTACTACAGCCCTATAGACCATGAGCTTGGTGGCAGATTTGAGGGCCTGGTCTTCAAACACTCTTTTCCTCAGGCGGCCAAAGGCTGTGCTAGCGCACTGGAGGCGATGTTGAATCTTCTCATCAATGTCTGCTTTTGTTGATAAAAGGCTCCCAAGATATGGGAAATCATCCACATTGTCCAGGGCCGCGCCGTGGATCTTGATGATTGGGGGGCAGTGTTGTGCAGCGAAGACAAGCTGGTGGAGGACCTTTGTCTTACAGATGTTTAGCGTAAGGCCCATGCTTTCATACGCCTCAGTAAATATATCGAATATGTCCTGGAGTTTAGCCTCTGAATGTGCGCAGACGCAGGCGTCATCCGTGTACTGTAACTCGATGATAGAGGTTGGAGTGGTCTTGGACCTGGCCTGGTGACGGCGAAGGTTGAACAGCTTCCCACTGGTTCTGTAGTTTAGTTCCACTCCAGCGGTGAGCTTGTTGACTGTGAGGTGAATAGTACAGATGGACAGCTCTGCTGCTATCTGATGCATCAAGGGAAGACTTCCTCTGTTTTCTATTTCTGGCAGAATCATGAATGTATTCTTTAGGCTCGCCTTTACAATTACAGTACCAATAGTGAAGAGAGCACATTTTCCTCCATTTTGTTTTTCTGAAAGGAAATATAGTAAAGTGGTAACAATCCCATGATATCTGATTCTTAACAGAAGACAGACGTTTTGATGAGCAGAGTGCATAGAGGTATGTATGAAGATACTAATCTGATGGTGCTTGTTTGTATCCCAAAGAAACTGCAACTGGGAGGAAATGATAAACAGAATTTCCTGTACAAGGCTGCCTATGATAACACTTTCCTGTAGCTGCAACAAAAAAAGTGATTGCTACAACATTTAAAAAGGAACTAGTCTGTCCTACTAAAGGCAGCGATATAACATTAGCATTTATACTGCATCTACTTTCACATTTCAAAGCTAAAATGTTGCTAAACTAGATAGTCCTGGTGTGT
The DNA here is from genome assembly GCF_044704955.1 of Pristiophorus japonicus. Taxonomy (NCBI): domain Eukaryota; kingdom Metazoa; phylum Chordata; class Chondrichthyes; family Pristiophoridae; genus Pristiophorus; species Pristiophorus japonicus. The sequence continues at coordinate 294,958,126 of NC_091979.1, read as the reverse complement.
TAAACATTCTTGTCTCCTTTTGTTTATCAAATCCTTTTATAAATTTCATTTAATATCTAACATAACGTGAAATCATCTGCTGCCTCTGCAAAGTCCTGATGGTAACTTCCAAATGTCTGAGCTGTAAGAAAGGACAAAATGATAAGATGCAACTTGAGCTCGGTCTCATTTCTTCCTCATTCAGCACTTTCTACATGTTACAGCTTTACTGATTCTCTGATAAACACAGTTTTTGTATATTTGGATTTACTAGGCAAACACTGCCCAGCATGTATGGACAGTCAAAAGAAGATTGCAGGATGAGGCTCACGTGAAGGTGATCACATATTCACCGTCAATACTGATAGCACCCATCAATCCTCAGCTGTTACTATTGATCAGCAATGCAGAGTCATTTGCTCAAGAGGAGGTCTTTTCAGCTTCCCATCATTCCCATTGCAAAACCTGGAACTAATAAAGTATTCATCTTTTCTGACTTCTCCAGTGAGTGCATTGATTGACTGTAACCATGTACACTGTAGCAAATATGCATATCTGCTGTAACCTGACAGTCTTCCATCTATTAATGTGTAGGTAGTATGTGAAGTCAGGAGCATAGAGTGTGACAATTATATTGGCTGCACCACGATTCATTTATACCCATGTTAATCCTGGATACATTTTTTAAAATGCACTGGAGGATGTCTGGTAAGTAAAACGTTAACCTTTGGTTAATGTATCTGAGTTATTTTTATGATTTATTGTTTTAGAAATGTTATTCTCTCTTTAGAAATGAAGAGCCAATGTATTGAAGCTGCAGCTCATGAAACCAATACCAGAACGCAAAACTGAGCACACACCGCGTGGAATACCACAAGGATATAGTCGTGCAGCACATATTTGGCATTTCAAAAATGGAAAGATGAATTTTCCGATGTAAGCACTAAAGCAATGAGTTTAGCATTTATCAATATCATGCTAGGCCAAGCTTTTGGGATTTCCTGAGGTAGTTTCTAATTATTGAGTTGAGTTCCCAGAATCCCAGCCTATATTGATACTGGGGCTGGGCACATGAGAGAAGCCTGTGAGAGTCGAAAGCCCTGTTTCAGCCTTTCCAAAAACAGGCAAAGGAAATTAGTCACAACATATAAGGAAAAGAAATGTTGCATTATTCAGGAATGAGGGCTTGTGCTCAGTTTTGAGATCTGACATTAGCTTCATGACTGGCACACAAGATTTCATACAGAAACAGCCTTGTTCTTTGCTGTGGAACTCACCATAACATTGAACATTTATGCCACCAGATCCTTTCAAGCCACCATTGGGAACATTTGCCACATCAGTCAGACTGCGCTCCATTGAAATGTTAAACAGGTCAAATAAGCTTTGTTTGCCAGGTGAAACACTTTCAGAAAGGAGGCAATCATCATCATAGGCAGTTACAAGGAATCGAGGAAGAATTGCTTACACTCTTAAAATGAGTTCTTAGGTGGCTAAGCAGTCCAATATGAGAACCACAGTCTTTGTCACAGGTGGGACAGATAGTCGTTGAGAGAAGGGGTGGATGGAACTGGTTTGCTACACGCTCTTTCCGCTGCCTGCGCTTGGTTTCTGCATGCTCTCGAAGGTGGGACTCGAGGTGCTCAGCGCTCTTCTGGATGCACTTCTTCCACTTAGGGCGGTCTTTGGCCTGGGACTCCCAGGTGTCAGTGGGGATGTTTCACTTTATCAGGGAGGCTTTGAGGGTATCCTTGTAATGTTTCCTCTGCCCACCTTTGGCTCGTTTGCTTTGGGAGTCTCGCGTCTGGCATGCAAACAATGTAGCCTGCCCAGTGGAGCTGATCAAGTGTGGTCAGTGCTTCAATGCTGGGGATATTGGCCTGGTCAAGGACGCTAATGTTGGTGCATCTGTCATCCCAGGGGACATTGTTGGTGGTATTTCTCCAGTGACTTGAGACATCTATTGTACATGGTCCATGTCTCTGAGCCATACAGGAGGGCGAGTATTACTACAGCCCTGTAGACCATGAGCTTGGTGGCAGTTTTGAGGCCTGGTCTTCAAACACACTTTTCCTCAGGCGGCCGAAAGCTGCACTGGTGCATTGCAGGCGGTGGTGAATCTCGTCGTCAATATCTTCTCTTGTTGCTAAGAGGCTCCCAAGGTATGGGAAATGGTTCACATTGTCTAGGGCCATGTCGTGATCTTGATGTCTGGGGGTAGTGCTGTGCGGTGAGGACAGGCTGGTGGAGGACCTTTGTCTTACAGATGTTTAGCATAAGACACATGCTTTCGTATTCCTCAGTAAATACGTTGATTATGTCCTGGAGTTCGGCCTCTATATGTGCGCAGACGCAGGCATCGTCCGCGTACTGTAGCTCAACGACAGAGGTTGGGGTGGTCTTGGACCTGGCCTGGAGATGGTGAAGATTGAACAGGTGCCCACTGCTTCTGTAGATTATTTCTATTCTAGCGGGGAGCTTGTCGACTGCGAGGTGGAGCATGGCAGCGAGGAAGATTGAGAAGAGGGTTGGGGCAATGACACAGCCCTGTTTGACCCTGGTCCGGACGTGGATTGGGTCTGTAATGGATCTTTAATGGAGCCTGTATGTCGTCGTGGAGCAGGCGAAGAATGGTGATGAACTTTTGGGGGCATCCGAAATGGAGGAGGACGCTCCATAGACCCTCGCGGTTGACAGTGTCAAAGGTCTTTGTAAGGTCGAAGAAGGCCATGTGTAAGGGCTGGTGCTGCTCCCTGCATTTTTCCTGCAACTGTCGTGCTGAAAAAAAATCATGTCTGTTGTGCCCCGTAGGGGACAAAATCCGCACTGTGACTCCGGGAGGAGCTCCTCGGCTACAGGGAGAAGATGGTTGAGGAGGACTCTAGCGACTACTTTCCCAGTGGCTGATAACAGGGAGATTCCTCTGTAGTTGCCGCAGTCGGACTTGTCCCCTTTTTTAAAGATGGTCACGATCACTGCATCTCTGAGATCTCCTGCCATGCTCTCTAGATGAGAGAGATGAGGTCATGTATTCGTGCCAACAGTGCCTCTCCGACATACTTCAGTGCCTCAGCAGGGTTCCATCCGCTCCCGTAGCCTTGTTGTTTTTAAGCTGTCTTATGTCTTTTTCTACCTCGTGCAGTGTTGGGGTTTTACTGAGGTGGTGGTGGGTAACATGCTGACGGATGGAGTCGAGAACACTCGAGTCAAAGGCAGAGTCTCGATTGAAGAGATCTTCGAAGTGCTCCTTCCAGCGGGCCCTGACTGTCTCGGTGTCCTTGATGAGTGTTTCCCTATTTTTGGCCAGCAGTGGGTGGGGCCTTGGGTATTTGGACCATAGGTCGCCTTGACTGCGATGAAGAATCCTCGCAAATCATGGCTGTCGGTCAGCTGCTGTATCTCCTGTGCTTTATCCATCCACCACCTGTTCTTTAGGTCCCAGTTTTTTTGTTGGACCTCAGCCTTGAGCCATCTGTGATGCTGCTTTGCTGCTCCCGAGTTGGGTTGTTGTTTAAGGCTCAGAAATGCTCTGCGATCTATTAGCTCTTGGATCTCCTGATCATTCTCATCAGTCCCGGTGTTTCCTGGTTGAATGACCAGAAAGGAGGCAATAGAATGAAAGGGTGCAGCACTTTTACCAGGTAGCAGGCTTTCCTAAACAGACCTCATTGATAGCACTCATGTTGCCATCCAGACCCCTTACAATAATCCAGTGGCACATCTAAAGAGGTGTCACAGAAAGAGTCAATGTGATTTCAAAGATTGGACAACACTGAAAGAGGTCGGGAGGAGGTTGAATATTTTTTTTAAAGTATGACATGAATAATTGTGTAAAGTAGTAGCGCAGGATATGTAGGCACATGAAGGAAAGTAGTGGTTGCTAAAAATATGTAACAGAGAAACGCTAGCAAGGATGTCACAAGTGATGTAGAAGTGAAACTAGTGATGCAGGTTATATTATACTTGCCACGATGAAAAAGAGAATGCAGCTCTATTTGATCACAGCCCTGTGAAGTGCCTTTTTCTACATTAAAGGCTCTATGTAAATGCAGGGTGCTGTATTATCACAGGTGCACCACAATTGGCCGATATTTTTGGAACATATTTCAAATCACATTCCCATCATTTATTAGCAGGTTGTAAATTACAAAGAAAAACAACCAATTCTCTCATTATTTATTCCCAAACAGAGGAAAAGATAGCTGGCTGTTTATTTCAGTTTATGCTGCCCCAACTGTAGCAATGCTTTTTAATGGTATAATAATTTTTTTTGCAGTCTTTCAGCTTAAATACGTAAGACATGTACTATGTGTATGAATTATCACTGGGTTAAATCAGATTTTCCCTTAATCAGGAAACACACATTCAGCAGTGGTGTTAAAAACACACACAATCCCTTTAGTACATCTCATTAATACATGTACGGTATTCACAAAATGCCTGCCCTGTAACAATAAAGGTTGCTCAAAGCTGCCCTTCTTTGAAGTTTGCTGGCCTTTAAGCTGCCAGTGCTTCCTGCCAAGAGCTGAATGGGTTAGTAATTTGTGAAATACAACAGGTTTCTCTCAGTGTTTATCATTCACAGGAAAGGGACAGCACATTTCTTGCCAACATAAACTGTCTGCTAACAAAGATAATAAGTGACTAAAGAATCAATAAATGGTTCTACAACAGACACAGTAATATATCTCTCAGTTCGCTTTAATTAACTCCAAGATTAGGTCGTAAAGCAGCAAAGAGGTCGTACACCTCACCTAATTTTTTGACAACATACATTTATATAGTGCCTTTAATGTAGAACATTGTAGCAAGGCATTTTACAGAGGCATAAGATCCAAAATTGGCTAGAGGCAGGAAGCAAAGGGTTGATGGGTATTTTTGTGACTGGAATGATGTTTCCAGTGGGGTTCCACAGGACTCAGTGCTAGGTCCCCTACTTTTTGTGGTATACATCAATGATCTAGACTTGAATATAGGGGGTATGATTAAGAAGTTTGCAGATGATACTAAAATTGACTGTGTGGTTGATAATGAAGAAGAAAGCTGTAGACTGCAGGAAGATATCAATCAACTGGTCAGGTGGGCAGAACAGTGGCAAATGGAATTTAGTCCAGAGAAGTGTGAGGTAATGCATTTGGGGAGGGCTAACAAAGAAAGGGAATACACATTAAATGGTAGGACATTGAGAAGTGTAGAGGAACAAAGGGACCTGGGAATGCATGTCCACAGATCCCTGAAGGTAGCAAGCCAGGTGGATATGGTGGTTAAGAAGGCATAGAATATAAGAGCAGGTGGGTTATGCTTGAACTTAATAAAACATTGATTAGGCCACAGCTGGTTTTCTATGTACAGTTCTGGTCATTACAGGAAGGACGTGATTGCACTGGAGAGGGTACAGAGGAGATTTACAAGGATCTTGCCAGGAGTGGAGAATATTAGCTATGAGGACAGATTGGATAGACTAGGTTTGTTTTCCTTGGAACAGAGGAGGCTGAGGGGAGACCTTATTGAGGTCTATAAATTATGAGGGGCCTAGATATAATGAATAGAAAGGGCCTATTTCCCTTAGAAGAGGGGTCAACAACCAGGGGGGCATAAATTTAAAGTAATTGGTAGAAGGTTTAGAGGGGAATTGAGGGGAAATTTCTTCACACGGAGGGTTGTGGGGGTCTGGAACTCACTGCCTGAAAGGATGGTAGAGGCAGAAACCCTCACCACATTTAAAAAGTACTTGGATGTGTCATGTATTTCACCATCTTGCAATGATAATAGTTATGTAACTGTAACTCATGCACACTGTACCCTTGAAATGCACACCCTGACCACAGGGCGTGAGCTTGCGGGAGACCTGGGTTTCTAGGTATAAAAGGGGAGGTCCCACCGAGGGTCAGCACTCCTTGGTCCTGGGAATAAGGTTAAGGTCACAGAGTGACCGTGACTGATATATACATGCCTCATGTGAGTTTGTAACAAGGTGCGGAGACACTACATTTGGCGACGAGAAACGGGAATCACCGAACCACGAGGATGGCCACCGGTGGCACAGAGGAACGCTACTGTGTGGGTGAGGACTGGGAGAACTTTGTGGAAAGTCTCCAGCAGAGCTTTGTCACAAAGGACTGGCTGGAAGAGACAGCGGCTGACAAGCGGAGGGCACATCTACTGACCAGCTGTGGTCCACAGACGTATGCACTGATGAAAGACCTGCTCGCACCCCAAAATCCAGCGGACGAGTCCTTCGAAGAGCTCAGCCAGCTGATCAGTGAGCATCTCAAGCCGGCAAGTAGCGTACACATGGCCCGGCACCAGTTCTACTCTCGCCGGCGTCGGGAGGGTCAAAACGTCTCGGACTTCGTGGCGGAACTGCGGCGTTTGGCCAGTCTCTAAGTTCTCCAATGCCTGCAGGGGGGAGATGTTAAGGGACTTTTTCATCGAGGGCATTAATCATGCCGGCATTTTCAGGAAGCTTATAAAGACCAAGGACCTGACTTTAGAAGGGGCAGCGTTGATAGCTCAGACCTTTATGGCAGGGGAAGAGGAGACCAAACTATTTTATGCACGCAGCCCTGGTTTTAACGTTGCGATGAACCAAGGAGTCAAGTGATACAGAACATCGCAGGCAGGCAAGGGCAATTCGACACCGCCCAGGCAGGCAAGCAAGGGCAATTCGACACCGCCCAGGCAGTAACAAGCTCCAGGGTGGGCCCGCAACAGGGACAATGGAAAGGGGATCGATAACTCACGCTTTCACGAGGAACAATGTACCCCCCGTCAGAGTGCTTAGAAACAGCCAAACGGGCCATCAGATAGGAATGCTTGGATATAGTCCTTTTGTTAACAGCAATCTCAGCTCATGCTGGAGGTGTTGGGGTAGACACACTGCCAAAAGCTGCAGGTTCCAGTTTTATACCTGTAGGATTTGTAATGTCACTGGACACTTGGCCAGGATGTGCAAAAAGGCAGTAGCGAGGCTAGTCTGCGAGACAAACGAACCAGACGAGGGGTCTGCAATGCAGGATGAGGCCTGGGGAATAACCATGGATGCTGAAGTTCAGAGAGTTCATGTGGCTGACATCCACAGCTCATACACTAAAACACCACCCATGATGATGAAAATCTTACTGAATGGCATCCCGGTATACATGGAGTTGGATACGGGAGCTAGCCAGTCACTCAGGAGCACCCAACAATTTGAGAGACTATGGCCACACAGAGCTAGCAGGCCCAAACTGGAACGCATTGAGACGCAGCTACGTACGTACACCAAAGAGATCATCCCAGTGCTAACGCATAATAGATTACAGAACCGGCTGCCACTCTGGATTGTTCCGGGAAATGGCCCCGTGCTTTTGGGGAGGAGTTGGCTAGCAGAGATGAATTGGAATTGGGGGGATGTGCATACCATTTCATCCGTGGAGCGAAGTTCATGCTCGCAGGTATTGCAAAAATTCGAATCACTCTTTCAGCCTGGTGTCGGAACATTCAAGGGCACTAAAGTAGTGATACACATCACTCCGGACGCCAGACCAGTGCACCACAAAGCCAGAGCGGTGCCGTACGTGATGCGTGAAAAAATTGAAAGTGAACTGGACAGGCTCAGAGAGGGCATAATTTCACCCGTTGAATTCAGCGACTGGGCAAGTCCCATCGTTCCCGTCCTCAAAGCAGATGGCTCGGTTAGGATTTGTGGCGACTACAAAGCCACCATCAACCAAGTGTCGCTGCAAGACCAATACCTGCTTCCGAGAGTGGAAGACCTTTTTGCCATGGTGGCAGGTGGAAAGCTGTTCACGAAGCTGGACCTCGCTTCGGCCTACATGACTCAGGAACTGACGGAAGATTCCAAGTTTCTGACCACCATCACGACGCACAAAGGATTATTTGTCTACAACAGGTGCCCGTTTGGCGTTCGTTCGGCAGCGGCTATCTTTCAGCGAAACATGGAAAAAAAGTCCATCCCTGGAACGGTCGTATTCCAAGACGACACCCTTATAACGGGTCGAGACACCAAGGAACACCTCTGCATCCCGGAGGAGGTGCTACGCCGATTGGATCGGGTAGGCCTGTGGCTGAAAAAGGCCAAGTGCGTGTTTTTGGCCCCAGAGGTCGATTTCCTGGGTAGGAGGGTTGCCGCAGACGGGATCCGGCCACTGAATCAAAAACTGAGGCGATTCGCTGGGCGCCCAGGCCCGGCAACACGTCGGAGTGGCGTTCATTCCTGGGACTTTTGAACTATTTTGGGAAATTTCTGCCGAACTTAAGCACATTGTTGGAGTTGTTACACATGCTCCTCCGTAAAGGTTGTGAATGGTTTTGGGGGGAATGTCAAGAACAGGCTTTCAATTAAGGTGAGGAACCTGCTGTGTTCCAACAAACTGTTGACTTTGTATGACCCTTGTAAAAAACTGGTTTTAACATGCGATGCATCATCCTACGGGGGTGGGTGTGTGTTGCAGCAGGGTAACGATGACGGCCAATTCCAACCGGTGGCTTACGCCTCCAGGTCGCTCTCCCAGGCAGAGCGTGGATATGGCATGGTCGAGAAGGAGGCACTCGCGTGTGTGTACGGTGTGAAAAAGATGCACCAGTACCTTTTTGGTAGACAGTTCGAGCTACAGACGGACCACAAGCCATTAACATTCCTGTTGTCCGACAACAAGGCTGTCAACGCTAACGCGTCAGCTCACATACAGCGATGGGCCCTCACACTGGCGACGTATGACTATATGGCACCGGCCAGGCACCGAAAATTGCACTGACGCACTCAGCAGGTTCCCAGTGGTCACCACCGAGGGGGTGTCGGAGCAGAGTGCCGAGATGGTCATGGCCGTTGAGGCTTTTGACACTGCGGGCTCCCCCATCACAGCCTGACAGATTAAATTCTGGACCAACAGGGATCCCCTCCTATCCATGATAAAGAAATGTGGTCTGACTGGAGTTGGGCGCCCGCACACAGGTCGTGCCCCGAGGAAGTCAGGCCGTTTCAGAGATGGATGGATGAACTCTCCATCCAAGCCGACTGCCTGCTATGGGGCAGCCGGGTAGTCATGCCCCAGAAAGGAAGGAAGCGTTCACCAGGGGACTCCACAGCGAGCATCCTGGCATCGTGTTAATGAAGGCCATTGCCCGGTCACATGGGTTCGCAGGTGCACGACGTGTGCCCAGTTGGGCAATGCCCCCAGAGAGGCTCCACTCAGCCCGTGGCCCTGGCCCAACAGTCCATGGTCACGTATTCACGTGGACTATGCGGGCCCGTTCATGGGGAAAATGTTCCTGATCGTTGTCGATGCATACTCAAAGTGGATCGAGTGCATCATATTGAACTCGTGCATGACATCCATCACTGTGGAGAGTCTGTGTACGGTTTTCACAACCCACGGCTTGCCGGACATCCTGGTCAGTGACAATGTGCCGTGTTTTACCAGCCATGAATTCCAGGAGTATATGTCGAGCAATGGGATCAAGCACATCCGGACAGCACCGTTCAAGCCGGCTTCGAAAAGGCCAGACGGAACGGGCAGTCCAAGTCATAAAGCAGGACATGCTACGTATCCAAGGACCCTCCCTTCAGTACCGTCTATCGCGCCTCCTGCTGGCCTACAGGTCCCTGCCGCACTCGCTCACGGGAGTCTCGCCAGCGGAACTCCTCACGAAATGCACGCTGTCCCTCATTCACCCAGCCCTGGCAGACATTGTTGAGGGCAAGCGCCAGTCCCAAACCGAGCTCCATGATCGAGGCTAAAGGGGGAGGTGTATAGAAATAGATGACCCAGTATTTGTTCTTAACCATGCTTTGGGACCCAAATGGCTTGAGGGCACCGTAATTGGCAAAGAAGGAAACTGTCATGTATTTCACCATCTTGCAATGACTATAAGTATGTAACTGTAACTCATGCATACTGTATGAGTACCCTTGTAATGCACACCCTGACCACAGAGAGTGAGCTCCTCACCTGGGCTTCCAGGTATAAAAGGGGAGGTCCCACCCAGGATCAGCACTCTTCAGTCCTGGAAACAAAGTGAAGGTCACAGAGTGACCGTGTCTGATATATCTATGGAATTCTCTACCACAGAAAGTTGTTGAGGCCAATTCACTAAATATATTCAAAAAGGAGTTAGATGAGGTCCTTACTACTAGGGGGATCAAGGGGTATGGCGAGAAAGCAGGAATGGGGTACTGAAGTTGAATGTTCAGCCATGAACTCATTGAATGGCGGTGCAGGCTAGAAGGGCCGAATGGCCTACTCCTGCACCTATTTTCTATGTTTCTATGTTTCTATGTTTCTATGCCTCGTGTGAGTTTATAACAAGGTGCAGAGACACTACATCTGGCGACGAGAATCGGGAATCACCGAACCACGAGGATGGCCACCGGTGACACAGAGGAATGCTATTGTGTGGGTGAGGACTGGGACGACTTTGTGGAAAGACTCCAGCAGAGCTTTGTCACAAAGGACTGGTTGGAAGAGGCAGCGGCTGACAAACGGAGGGCGCATCTACTGACCAGCTGTGGTCCACAGACGTATGGGCTGATGAAAGACCTGCTCGCACCCTAAAAACCAGTGGACAAGTCCTTCGAAGAGCTCAGCCAGCTGATCAGTGAGCATCTCAAGCCGGCAAGTAGCGTACACATGGCCCGGCACCGGTTCTACTCTCACCGGCGTCGGGAGGGTCAAAACATCTTGGACTTCGTGGCGGAACTGCGGCGCTTAGCCAGTCTCTGTAATTTCTCCGATGCCTGCAGGGGGGGAGATGTTAAGCGACTTTTTCATCGAGAGCATTAATCATCCTGGCATTTTCAGGAAGCTCATAAAGACTACGGATTTGACTTTAGAAGGGGCGGCGTTGATAGCTCAGACTTTTATGGTGGGGGAAGAGGAGACCGAGCTAATCTACGCACACAGCCCTGGTTTTAAAGTTGTGTTGAACCAGGGAATCAATGTTATAAAAATGACACAGACGTCCATGCAGGCAGGCAAGGGCAATTCGATACCAGCCAGGCAGCAACAAGCTCCTGGCAATAGGGACAATGGAAAGGGGATCGGCAATTCACGCCATCACAAGGAACACTACATCCTGTGATAGGACAATTAACACACCCCCATCAGAGTGCTTAGAAACAGCCAAAAGGGCCATCAGAGAGGAATGCCTTGGAACAGTCCTTTTGTTAATAGCAATCTCAGCTCATGTTGGAGATGGATATAAAAGGGGTCAGAGGGTCTAGTAAGAAGGACGAACTGAGGGAAATCCTTATTAGTCGGGAAATTGTGTTGGAGAAATTAATGGGATTGAAGGCCAATAAATCCCCAGGGCCTGATGGACTGCATCCCAGAGTACTTAAGGAGGTGGCCTTGGAAATAGCGGATGCATTGACAGTCATTTTCCAACATTCCATAGACTCTGGATCAGTTCCTATCGAGTGGAGGGTAGCCAATGTAACCCCACTTTTTAAAAAAGGAGGGAGAGAGAAAACAGGGAATTATAGACCGGTCAGCCTGACCTCAGTAGTGGGTAAAATGATGGAATCAATTATTAAGGATGTCATAGCAGTGCATTTGGAAAGAGGTGACATGATAGGTCCAAGTCAGCATGGATTTGTGAAAGGGAAATCATGCTTGACAAATCTTCTGGAATTTTTTGAGGATGTTTCCAGTAGAGTGGACAAGGGAGAACCAGTTGATGTGGTATATTTGGACTTTCAGAAGGCTTTCGACAAGGTCCCACACAAGAGATTAATGTGCAAATTTAAAGCACATGGGATTGGGGGTAGTGTGCTGACATGGATTGAGAACTAGTTGTCAGACAGGAAGCAAAGAGTAGGAGTAAATGGGTACTTTTCAGAATGGCAGGCAGTAACTAGTGAGGTACCGCAAGGTTCTGTGTTGGGGCCCCAGCTGTTTACATTGTACATTAATGATTTAGACGAGGGGATTAAATGTAGTATCTCCAAATGTGCGGATGACACTAAGTTGGGTGGCAGTGTGAGCTGCGAGGAGGATGCTATGAGGCTGCAGAGTGACTTGGATAGGTTAGGTGAGTGGGCAAATGCATGGCAGATGAAGTATAATGTGGATAAATGTGAGGTTATCCACTTTGGTGGTTAAAAACAGAGAGACAGACTATTATCTGAATGGTGACAGATTAGGAAAAGGGGAGGTGCAACAAGACCTGGGTGTCATGGTACATCAGTCATTGAAGGTTGGCATGCAGGTACAGCAGGCAGTTAAGAAAGCAAATGGCATGTTGGCCTTCATAGCGAGGGGATTTGAGTACAGGGGCAGGGAGGTATTGCTACAGTTGTACAGGGCCTTGGTGAGGCCACACCTGGAGTATTGTGTACAGTTTTGGTCTCCTAACTTGAGGAAGGACATTCTTGCTATTGAGGGAGTGCAGCGAAGGTTCACCAGACTGATTCCCGGGATGGCACGACTGACCTATCAAGAAAGACTGGATCAACTAGGCTTGTATTCACTGGAGTTCAGAAGAATGAGAGGAGATCTCACAGAAACGTTTAAAATTCTGACGGGTTTTGACAGGTTAGATGCAGGAAGAATGTTCCCAATGTTGGGGAAGTCCAGGACCAGGGGTCACAGTCTAAGGATAACGGGTAAGCCATTTAGGACCGAGATGAGGAGAAACTTCTTCACCCAGAGAGTGGTGAACCTGTGGAATTCTCTACCACAGAAAGTTGTTGAGGCCAATTCACTAAATATATTCAAAAATGAGTTAGATGAAGTCCCTATTACTAGGGGGATCAAGGGGTATGGCGAGAAAGCAGGAATGGGGTACTGAGGTTGCATGTTCAGCCATGAACTCATTGAATGGCGGTGCAGACTCGAAGGTCCGAATGGCCTACTCCTGCACCTATTTTCTATGTTTATATGTTTCTATGTGGGGGCAGACACACTGCAAAAATCTGCAGGTTCCAACTTTACACCTGTAGGATTTGAAATGTCAAGGGACACCTGGCCAGGATGTACAAAAAGGCAGTAGCAAGGCTGGTCTGCGAGACAGACGAACCAGACGAGGCACCTGAAATGCAGGATGATTCCTGGGGAACAACCATGGATGCTGAAGTTCAGAGAGTTCATGTGGCCGACGTCCACAGCTCATACACCAAAACACCATCCATGATGATGAAAGTCTTACTGAATGGCATCCCGGTGCACATGGAGCTGGATACCGGAGCTAGCCAGTCCCTCATGAGCGCCCAACAATTTGAGAGACTATGGCCACAACAATTTGAGAGACTATGGCCACACAGAGCTAGCAGGCCCAAATTGGAACGCATTGAGACGCAGCTACACACGTACACCAAAGAGATCATCCCAGTGCTGGACAGTGCAAACTTGGTGGTAACGCATAATGGATCACAGAACCGGCTGCCACTCTGGATTGTTCCGGGAAATGGCCCCGCGCTTTTGGGGTGGAGTTGGCTAGCTGAGATGAATTGGAAATGGGGGGTGTGCACACCATTTCATCCGTGGAGCGAAGTTCATGCTCGCAGGTATTGCAAAAATTCGAGTCACTCTTTCAACCCGGTGTCGGAACGTTTAAGGGCACCAAAGTAGTGGTACACATCACTCCAGATGCCAGACCAGTGCACCACAAAGCCAGAGCGGTGCCGTACGTGATGCGTGAAAAAATTGAAAGTGAACTGGACAGGCTGCTCAGAGAGGGCATAATTTCACCATTTGAATTCAGCGACTGGGCAAGTCCCATTGTTCCCGTCCTCAAAGCAGATGGCTCGGTCAGGATTTGTGGCGACCACAAAGCCGCCACCAACCGAGTATCGCTGCAAGACCAATACCCGCTCCCGAGATCGGAGGACCTTTTTGCAACACGGGCAGGTGTAAAGCTGTTAAGGAAGCTGGACCTCACTTCGGCCTACATGACTCAGGAACTGGCTGAAGAATCCAAGTTTCTGACCACCATCACGACACACAAAGGATTATTTGTTGAAATAGGTGCCCGTTTGGCATTCGTTCAGCAGCGGCTATCTTTCAGCGAAACATGGAAAGCTTGCTCAAGTCCATCCCTGGAACGATCGTGTTCAAGATGACATCCTAATAACGGGTTGAGACACTGAGGAACACCTCCGCAACCTGGAGGAGGTGCTACGCTGATTGGATCGGGTAGGCCTGTGGCTGAAAAAGGCCAAGTGCGTGTTTTTGCCTCAGAGGTCGATTTCCTGGGCAGGAGGGTTGTCGCAGACGGGATCCGGCCACTGAATCAAAAACTGAGGCGATTCGCCGGGCGCCCAGGCCCAGCAACACGTCGGAGTTGTGATCATTCCTGGGACTCTTGAACTATTTTGGGAAATTCCTGCTGAACTTAAGCACATTGTTGGAACCGTTACACATGCTCCTCCATAAAGGTTGTGAATGGCTTTAGGGGGCTGTCAAGAACGGGCTTTCAATAAGGCGAGGAACCTGTTGTGTTCCAACAAACTGTTGACTTTGTATGACCCCTGTAAAAAACTGGTTTTAACATGCGATGCGTCATCCTACGGGGTTGGGTGTGTTTTGCAGCAGGGTAACGGTGACGGCCGACTCCAACTGGTGGCTTACGCCTCCAGGTCGCTCTCCCAGGCAGAGCGTGGATACGGCATGATCGAGAAGGAGGCACTCGCATGTGTGTACGGTGTGAAAAAGATGCACCAGTACCTTTTCGGTAGACGGTTCGAGCTAGAGGTGGACCACAAGCCGTTAACATCCCTGTTGTCCGACAGCAAGGCTGTCAACGCTAATGCGTCAGCTCGCATACAGCGATGGACTCTCACGCTGGCTGTGTATGACTACACCATACGGCACTGGCCAGGCACCAAAAATTGCGCTGACGCACTCAGCAGGCTCCCACTGGCCACCACCGAGGGGGCAGCGGAGCAAAGCGCTGAGATGGTCATGGCCGTTGAGATGGTCATGGCCCCATCACTGCCCACCAGATCAAACTCTGGACCCCCTCCTATCCATGATAAAGAAATGTGTCCTGATTGGGAATTGGGCGCCCGCACACAGGGCGTGCCCCGATGAAGTCAGACCGTTTCAGAGACGGATGGATGAGCTTTCCATCCAAGATGACTACCTGCTATGAGGCAGCCGGGTAGTCATGCCCCAGAAAGGCAGGGAAGCGTTCATCAGGGAACTCCACAGCGAGCACCCTGGCATTGTGCTAATGAAGGCCATTGCCCGGTCACATGTATGGTGGCCGGGGATTGACTCAGACCTGGAACACTGGGTTCGCAGGTGCACGACGTGTGCCCAGCTGGGCAATGCCCCCAGGGAGGCCCCACTCAGCCCGTGGCCCTGGCCCACCAGGCCATGGTCACGTATTCACGTAGACTATGTGGGCCCGTTCATGTGGAAAATGTTCCTGATCATTGTCGATGCATACTCGAAATAGATCAAGTGCATCATATTAAACTCTTGCACGACATTCATCACCGTGGAGGGTCTACGTACGGTTTTCGCGACCCACGGCTTACCGGACATCCTGGTCAGCGACAATGGCCTGTGTTTCACCAGCCATGAATTCCAGGAGTTTATGTCGGGCAATGGTATCAAACACGTCCGGACAGCGCCGTTCAAGCCGGCTTCCAATGGCCAGGCAGAACGTGCGGTCCAAGTCATAAAACAGGGCATGCTACGCATCCAAAGACTCTCCCTTCAGTACCACCTATCGCGCCTCCTGCTGGCCTACAGGTCCCACCCGCACTTGCTCACGGGAGTCCCGACAGCGGAACTCCTCATGCAACGCACGCTTAAAACGCGGCTGTCCCTCATTCACCCAGCCCTAGCAGTCATTGTTGAGGGAAAGTGCCAGACCCAAACCGAGTTCCATGATCGAAACTCAAGGGAGAGGTGTATAGAAATGGATGACCCGGTATTTGTTCTTAACCATGCTTTGGGATCCAAGTGGCTTGAGGGCACAGTAATTGGCAAAGAAGGGAATAGGGTCATAGTGGTCAGACTAAACAATGGGCAGATATGCAGCAAACACTTGGACCAAGTAAAGAAAAGTTTCAGCATAGACACGGAGGAACCTGAAGAAGAGCATGAGATGTCACCCACACCACTGCCAGTGGATGAGCAATGAGGACAATCCACAGCATGCACAGTCCCTGTGGCCAGCCCGGACAGGTCGGAATCACCTCAGGTGACAGAGACGCATGCCGAGGCTCAGCCACCAGAGCCACAACTGCGGCGCTCCACGAGAGACCATCGACCACCTGAAAGACTTAACCTTTGACATAAAAAGACGTGAGGCGGGAGGTGATGTGATGTATGTAACCATCATGCAACGGTAATCTTCATGTAACTGTAACCTTCATGCAACTCCTGTACACTGTACTTATACGCTAGAAATGCACACCCTGACCACAGGGGGTGAACTTGTGGGAGGCACTCCTCACCTGGGTTTCCAGGTATAAAAGGGGAGGTCCCACCCAGGGTCAGCTCTCCTTGGTCCAGAGAATAAAGGTTAAGGTCACGTAGTGACCGTGTCTGCAGTACATGCCTCGTGTGAGTTTGTAGTATGGTGCAGGGACACCACACCCACCACCACCTTTGATGCCCTAGTTCCTGTTAAAACATTTAATGTCTCTCACCCTGGCCATTCCCCCTGGTACAGCCCCGATCTTCTCTCCCTTAAATCCAAGGGACGCAGACTTGAACAGATATGGCGAACAACTGGTTTAGCCATTCATCACCAGATCTGGCTGGACCACATAAAGCATTAACAGGTCCTGCTCTTGTCTGCCTAAATCACTCACTATTCCAGAAACATTCTGGAAGGTAAAGATAAACCCCAGCTTCTGTTCTCCACTGCTAACCGTCTCTCCCCAGTCTCCACCCTCACCCATGACAATAAGTGTGAGGAGCTCATGGACTTCTATGTCCCCAAGATTGAGACCATCCGTTCGCCATCTCTGCCTCTTCCCTTCCTTTCCCTAGCCCATCGGGCCAAACAGCCTCTAAGGAAGCTCCCTACCTAGCCCTAACCTCACATCCTTCTGCAGTCTTTCTCTGATCTTCATGCATGACTTTTCCGAGCTAATCCTGTCCATGAGACCAACTTCCTGCTCCCTAGACCCTATTCCCACCAAACTGCTGACCACCCAACTTTCTTTTCAGGCTTCCATGTTAGCTGACATTGTTAATGTTCTCTCTCCTCAGGTACTGTACCCCTCTCCCTCAAATCTGCCATCATCACCCCTCTCCTAAAGAAAAAAACCCTCAACTCCTCTGTTCTTGCAAACTACCGCCCTCATCTCCAACCTCCCTTTCCTCTCCAACGTCCTTGAACATGCTGTCACCTCCCAAATCCATGCCCATCTTTCCCGCAATTCCATGTTTGAATCCCTCTAATCAGATTGCCGTGCCTGCCACAGTACCGAAACGACTCTCATCACAGTCACAAATGACATCCTTTGTGATTATGACAAAGGCAAACTATCCCTCCTTGTTCTTCTTGACTTGTCTGCAGCCTTTGACATGGTTGACTACTGTATCCTTCTCCAACACCTCTCCACCGTCGTCCAGCTGGGTGGGACTGCACTTGCCTTGTTCCATTCTTATCTATCTAATCGTAGCCAGAGAATCACCTGCAATGGCTTCTCTTCCCACCCCTGCATCGTTACATCTGGTGCCCACCAAGGATCTATCCTTGGCTGCGTCCTCTTTCTCATGTACATGTTGCACCTTGGCGACATCATCCGAAAACACTGCGTCAGTTTCCACATATACGCTAATGATACCCAGCTCTACCGCACTACCACTTCTCTCGACCCCTCCACTGTCCCTAAATTGTCAGACTGCTTGTCTGACATCCAGTTCTGGATGAGTAGAAATTTTCTCCAGCTGAATATTGGGAAGACCATACCCATTGTTTTCAGTCCCCGCCACAAACTCCGTTCCCTAGCCATTGACTCCATCCCTCTCCCCAACTCCTGTCTGAAGCTGAACCAGACTGCTCGCAACCTTGGTGTCATATTTGACCCTGAAATGAGCTTCCGACCACATATCCGCAGCAAAACTTGGGACGTTTCACTACGTTAAAGGCGCTATATAAATACAAGTTGTTGTTGTTGTTGATCTGAAGAAAACATTGGCACCACTTTGTATAGAAGTTTTATCTCCCAATTCATCTGGAATTAAAAATAACTTTTTCATACATATGGTTAGAGTAGAGGATTTTATCAATGCAGTTGCCAAGAATCTGATGCTAAAATATGTCCTTTTGACAGGGCACAAGAACATAAGAACATAAGAAATAGGAACAGGAGTAGGCCATACGGCCCCTTGAGCCTGCGCCGCCATTCAATAAGATCATGGCTGAACTGATCATGGACTCAGCTCCACTTCCCTGTCTGCTCCCCATAACCACTTATCCCCTTATCAATCAAGAAACCGTCTATTTCTGTCTTAAATTTATTCAATGTCCCAGCTTCCACAGCTCTCTGAGGCAGTGAATTCCACAGATTCACAACCCTCAGAGAAGAAATTTCTCCTCAACTCTGTTTTAAATGGGCGGGTCATTATTATAAGATCGTGTCCTCTAGTACAAGTCTCCCCCATCAGTGGAAACATCCTCTCTGCATCCAGCCTGTCAAGCCCCCTCTTAATCTTACGTCTTATAGTCCTTACTACTAGGGGGATCAAGGGGTATGGCGAGAAAGCAGGAATGGGGTACTGAAGTTGCATGTTCAGCCATGAACTCATTGAATGGCGGTGCAGGCTAGAAGGGCCGAATGGCCTACTCCTGCACCTATTTTCTATGTTTCTATGTTTCTATGTCTCGATAAGATCACCTCGCATTCTTCTGAATTCCAACCTACTCAACCTTTCCTCATAAGTCAACCCCCTCATCTTCGGAATCAACCGAGTGAACCTTCTCGGAACTGCCTCCAAAGCAAGTATATCCTTTCGTAAATATAGAAACCAAAACTGCACGCAGAATTACAGGTGTGGTCTCACCAATACCTTATATAGCTGTAGTAAGACTTCCCTGCTTTTATACTCCATCCCCTTTGCAATAAAGGCCTTCCAAATACCATTGGCCTCCCTGATCACTTGCTGTACCTGCATACTATCCTTTTGTGTTTCATGCACAAGCACCCCCAGGTCCCGCTGTACTGCGGCACTTTGCAATCTTTCTCCATTTAAATAATAACTTGCTCTTTGATTTTATCTGCCAAAGTGCATGATCTAACACTTTCCAACATTATACTCCATCTGCCAAATTTTTTGCCCACTCACTTAACCTGTCTATGTCCTTTTGCAGATTTTTTGTGCCCCTCTCACTCATTGCTTTTCCTCCCATCTTTGTATCGTCAGCAAACTTGGCTACGTTACACTCAGTCCCTTCTTCCAAGTCGTTAATATAGATTGTAAATAGTTGGGGTCCCAGCACTGATCCCTGCGGCACCCCAGGGATCAGTGCTAGGACCCCAACTATTACTGGCTGCCAACCAGAGAATGAACCATTTATTCTGAATCTCTGTTCTCTGTTAGTTAGCCAATCCTCTATCCATGCTAATATATTACCCTCAACCCCTTTCATCTTGTGCAGTAAACTTTTATGTGGCAACTTGTCAAATGCCTTCTGCAAGTCCAAATACACCACATCCACTGGTTCCCCTTCATCCACCCTGTTTGTTACATCCTCAAAGAACTCCAGCAAATTTGTCAAACATGACTTCCCCTTCATAAATCTATGCTGACTCTGGCTGACTGAATTTTGCTTATCCAAATGTCCTGCTACTACTTCTTTAATAATGGACTCCAACATTTTCCCAACCACAGATGTTAGGCTAACTGGTCTATAGTTTCTTGCTTTTTGTCTGCCTCCTTTTTTAAATAGGGGTGTTACATTTGCAGTTTTTCAATCTGCTGGGACCTACCCAGAATCCAGGGAATTTTGGTAAATTACAACCAATACATCCACAATCCCTTCCGCTACTTCTCTTAAGACCCTAGGATGCAAGCCATCAGGTCCAGGGGATTTATTTGCCTTTAGTCCCATTATCTTACTGAGTACCACCTCCTTTGTAATCCAACCAAGACATACAGGTTGAAGGTTGAGCCATCTTATAGTAGTTGAACAAAATGGATACAAGGAGTCCACAACATAAACTAACCTGAAGTAAGACATCAGTTAGTTGATTTGACAATAATGTTCAGAGGTCAAATATGAAAAATGCGAATGTCAAGCTGAAGTTTGTTGTCAACATTTGTAATGACTCAAGAATCTGGTTACTGTAAACTCACTCAGGTGCAACCTGATCCATCTTTATTTCAGCCCAAGAGTGCCTGCGTGACAAAGACACGCAGCTTTTCTACAGGTGACCAAGCACTCATGCCACATGCGTACAGCCCGATGACCTCCGACCGTGGCGCCCTCTGGTGTCTGTTGACCCCAAAGCATTAATACATAACAACATCTACCTTTTAAAATCTTAACAACAGTCTTTTTAGAAATTAAGACGGTCTGGGGCTTTCCTCTCACGAGTTGATCTTCTCAGTTCAACTTTGGTTCTGGGCAAGCGTTCTGAGTCCATTGAGACTGAGGGCTGAGTAGCCGATTTGATGGGAGTGGACATGACCACATCAGAGACAGAAGGTTCAGAGTCAGTAATGTCAGCAGAGTCCTCTGCAGACTGAACAATGGTTGGTTGGTCACTGACTGCATCTTCCTCACTTGGTTCCAGTTCATCCCTGTGCTGCAGTTTAACCTGGTCAAGGTGTTTCCTGCATGTTTGCCCTTTCTTGAGCACGACAATAAACACTCTGTTACCCTCCTTGGCTGTAACAGTGCCGGGAATCCACTTTGGACCTTGACCATAGTTCAGTACATTGACCAAGATGTCACGTGACATGGCAACTGGATTCTGACACTATTGATGACTTTGACGTCTGTTTTCAATACAATCATTCAAATCAGGATGAACAAGAGAAAGCCCAATCTTGTGATTTCTCTTCATCAGTAGTTCAGCAGGAAGAACCCCAGTAAGCGTATGAGATCTTGACCTGTAACTGAGCAATATACATGACAACCATCTGTTCTGTGAGCCTGAGTTACACGTTTCATACTTTGCTTGATCGTTTGAATGACACGCTCTGCTTGACCATTAGAAGCAGACTTGAATGTAACTGATCTCACATGTCTGATGCCATTGAGTTTCATTAACTCCTGGAACTCACAACCTGTGAAGCAAAGTCCATTGTCGCTCACAACAATATCAGGCAAACCATGAGTAGCAAACATGAAACGAAGGCTCTCAATGGTAGTTGTAGACGTGCTGGATGACATAATAACCCACTCTATCCACTTGGAATATGCATCTACTACAACAAAAAACATCTTTCCTAGGAACGGGCACGCAAAATCAATGTGGATCCTCGACCATGGTTTGGATGGCCATGACCAAAGACTCAGCGGAGATTCCGCTAGTACTTTACTTAGCTGCATGCAAGTATTACACTGATGCATGCATGATTCCAGATCAGAGTCAATTCCAGGCCACCATACATGAGACCTAGCAATGGACTTCATCATGACAATACCAGGATGAGTGCTATGAAATTCACATACAAATTTTTCTCAACCTTTCTTAGGCATGATTACACCACAGTAAACAGTCTGACTGAATGGACAACTCATCCTTGCAACGATTATAAGATTTGGTCTCCTCACACATCTCCATAGGTATGGCAGACCAATCACCACTGAGTACACACAGTTTCACAACCGATAAAATAGGGTCTTGGCTGGTCCAGATCCTAACTTGTTGAGCAGTGACAGGAGTTCCTTCACTCTCAAAAGCATCCATTACTAACAGTAGATCTGCAGGTTGAGGCATCTCCATCTCAGTTGTGGGTAAGGGCAGATGACTCAGTGCATCGGCTCAATTCTCAGTGCCAGGTCTATGACGAATAACATAAACATAGGCAGACAATGTCAACGCCCACCTTTGAATGCGGGACGATGCATTGGTATTAATACCTTTCCGCAAACAATGAAATGAGTGGCTTGTGATCTGTTTCTAGTTCAAAACGAAGATCAAACAGGTACTGGTTCATTTATTTTTACTCCATACACACAGGCCAAAGCTTCTTTCTCTACCATACTGTAAGCTCTTTCCGCTTTAGAGAGATTTCTTGAAGTATACGCAACAGGTTGTAGCTTGCCCGATTCATTTGCTTGTTGGAGTACGCAGCCAACCCCATATGATGAAGCATCACAGGCCAATACAAGATGCTTACACGGATCATAATGAACAAGCAACTTGTTTGAACATAGCAGATTCTTGGCTTTCTCAAAGGCTCTATCTTGAGACGCACCCCAGACCCAGTTGTCGCCTTTTCTTAGTAACACATGCAATGGCTCTAGTAAAGTGCTCAATCTGGGTAAGAAATTACCAAAGTAGTTGAGTGGCCCAAGGAACGAATGCAGCTCCGTCACATTCTGAGGCTTGGGCGCATTTTTGATGGCCTCAGTTTTCAAATCAGTGGGCCTGATGCCATCAGCAGCAATCTTCCTCCCAAGGAATTCGACTTCAGGTGCCATGAATACACACTTCGAGCATTTCAGCCCGAGTCCCACATTGTCCAGACGCTGTAGGACTTCTTCAAGATTGTTCAGATGTTCATCAGTGTCGTGACCTGTGACCAGAATATCATCTTGAAACACGACAGTTCTAGGAACGGACTTCAGTAAACTCTCCATATTCCTCTGAAATATGGCTGCAGCCAAACGAATCCCAAAAGGACACCTGTAGTAGACGAACAGTCCTTTATGGGTGTTGATGCAGGTGAGTTTCTTCGAAGTGCCGACAAGCTCCTGGGACATATAGGCCAACGTCAGATCCAGTTTCATGAACGACTTTCCACCAGCTAGCATGGCGAACAGGTCATCAGTCCTCGGTAATGGATACTGATCCTGATTCGAAAATTGGTTAACCGTAACCTTGTATTCTCCACAAATCCTGACAATGCCATCACTCTTCAACACAGGAACAATGGGACTAGCCCACTCGTTAGACTTGACCGGTGATATGATCCCTTCACGCTGGAGTCTGTCAAGTTCAATTTCAACCTTCTCCCTCATCATGTACGGAACAGCCCGAGCTTTGTGATGGACAGGTCTTGCACCCGAGTCCAGGTGAATCTGTACCATGGCTCCTGTAAAATTACCAATGCCCGGTTCAAACAAAGAAGGAAACTTTTTCAATACTTGCGCACACGAAGTATCATCCACTGAGGTCAACATCTTGACATCATTCCAGTTCAGCTTGATTTTCTTGAGCCAATTCCTGCCGAACGGCATTGGATCATTACCTGGGATGATCCATAATGGTAGCTCGTAAACCACACCATCATATGACACCTCGACTGCTGCACTGCCGAGCACCAGTATGTTTCTTAGTGTAAGTACGCAACCTGGCATTGACTGGACTCAGCTTCGGTTTTGCAGCCTTAGTGTCCCACAGCTTGTCGAATGTCCTTTGGCTCATTATCGACTGGCTCGCACCCATGTCCAACTCCATTGATATAGGCACACCATTCAGCTTCACATTAACGACTATCGGCTGGCTCTTGCTCAGGAACAAATACAGACCATTCACTTCCTCCTCGGGTTGCTTATCTGGACCATCACTGAACTGGTCCTCATCAACCACGTGGTGAGCTGCACCACGCTTGCTTTGTTGTGGACACATCCTGTGAAGATGCGCCACTTTCGAACATCCATTGCATGAGTATTGTCTAAACCGACACTGATGAGGCCGATAATTGCCCCTACAACGCCAATAGGGTGAAATCTGGTTCGAACCAGTTGGCGAGCTCTGAGCAGCGGCAGGTTTCGTGTAAGCAGCTCTGCCCGAAGACGACGCCATCTTGTTTACAGTACTTGCCATGGAACTCTGACTCATCAATAATATTTGCCTCAAATTATCATTCATCATCATGCATGCCTGGGCAGTCGCGATGGCCTTTTTCAAATCCAGCGTCTCTGCAGCCAACAGTTTCCTGAGGATCGCTTCATGGCTGATGCCTATCATGGAGACATCACGCAGTATGTATTCCAGCATGTTCCCGAAGTTACACAGCTCAGCAAGACGTCGTAGGTTGGCGACGAATCCCGACACGACCTGGCTCTCAGCATGAACAACTCAGAGAGTTGTTAACCTGTGGAATTCCCTCCCGCAGAGAGTCGTTGATGCCAGTTCATTGGATATATTTTAGAGGGAGTTAGATATGGCCCTTACGGCTAAAGGGATCAAGGGGTATGGAGAGAAAGCAGGAAAGGGGTACTGAGGGAATGATCAGCCATGATCTTATTGAATGGTGGTGCAGGCTCGAAGGGCCGAATGGCCTACTCCTGCACCTACTTTCTATGTTTCTATGCGTGCAGAAACGGTAGCGTGATATGATGATCCGCTCTTTTGGCTTCAGATGGTTACCCACCAACGTACACAATTCCTCGCACCCTTTTTCCGCTGGACGTACAGGCAAGAGAAGATTCTTCATGAGGCCGTAAATTTTCGAACCACAAACGGTGAGGAGAACTGCCCTGCTCTTAACTGTATAGGCCTCTGCCTCCATGCCATTGGCCACAAAATACTGATCCAGGCGGTCGCCAAAATCCGCCCAATCCTCGCCCTCCATGAATCGCTCCAGGATTCCAACAGTGCCCATTGTACATGCGAAGGTTCTTAAATGACCTCGTCGCCAATTGTAATGAGTCAAGATTCTGATTACTGTAAACTCACTCAGATGCAACCTGATCCATCTTTATTCCACCCCAAGAGTGCCTGCATCCAAAGACACCCAGCTTATATACAGGTGAACAAGCACACATGCCACATGCTTGCAGCCCGATGACCTCCGATCGCGGCACCCTTTGGTGTCTGGTGACCCCCAAGCATTAATACAAAACAGCGTTAATGTAGCAACTTTAAATTTTGGCTTTGTTTAATTTGATATATATATATATATTGATTATCACTCAAATTCAGCATCAGGGTAAACAACAAAACAGCAGATCATCCTTCAGAGATTTGAGGAATTATAATTTCTACTGATGCCCCAAAGTATTACTTTGTAATCCATTGATGCTTATATATGAGACACACAAAAATAAAAAGTCACTCAAAGATAGAAAGCCTGATTTTAAACTGCTGTGCTTCAGAAACCAACCACAATAACTCAGTATAGCAATATTATATAATATGTAATTATTTTAATCAAAGGCCTCTCATGAAGACCCAATCAGAACTGTTTCTGTTGGTGTGCAGGATATTGTGTACTACACATCTCCCTGCTTCATGACCACATTGAATATGGAGTCTGTCAAAATTCTCTTCCTCCTTTCTCTCCTCTCCTGGCATTCTCCTTATTTACTGTATCAAAATCCTTCATGATTTTGAACACCTCCATCAAACCTCCCCTTAACCTTCTCTGCTCTAAGGAGAACAATCCCAGCTTCTCTAAACTCTACAGATAATTGAAGTCCAACATCCTTGATACCATTCTAGTAAATCACCTCTGCACCCTCTCTAAGGCCCTCACATCCTTCTTACATAGAAACATAGAAAATAGGTGCAGGAGTAGGCCATTCGGCCCTTCTAGCCTGCACCGCCATTCAATGAGTTCATGGCTGAACATTCAACTTCAGTACCCCATTTCTGCTTTCTCGCAATACCCCTTGATCCCCCTAGTAGTAAGGACCTCATCTAACTCCTTTTTGAATATATTTAGTGAATTGGCCTCAACAACTTTCTGTGGTAGAGAATTCCACAGGTTCACCACTCTCTGGGTGAAGAAGTTCCTCCGCATCTCGGTCCTAAATGGCTTACCCCTTATCCTTAGACTGTGACCTCTGGTTCTGGACTTCCCCAACATTGGGAATATTCTTCCTGCATCTAACCTGTCAAAACCCGTCAGAATTTTAAACGTTTCTGTGAGATCTCCTCTCATTCTTCTGAACTCCAGTGAATACAAGCCCAGTTGATCCAGTCTTTCTTGATAGGTCAGTCCCGCCATCCCGGGAATCAGTCTGGTGAACCTTCGCTGCACTCCCTCAATAGCAAGAATGTCCTTCCTCAGGTTAGGAGACCAAAACTGTACACAATACTCCAGGTGTGGCCTCACCAATGCCCTGTACAACTGTAGCAACACCTCCCTGCCCCTGTACTCAAATCCCCTTGCTATGAAGGCCAACATGCCATTTGCTTTCTTAACCGCCTGCTGCACCTGCATGCCAACCTTCAATGACTGATGTACCACGACACCCAGGTCTCTTTGCACCTCCCCTTTTCCTAATCTGTCACCATTCAGATAATAGTCTGTCTCTCTGTTTTTACCACCAAAGTGGATAACCTCACATTTATCCACATTATACTTCATCTGCCATGCATTTACCCACTCACCTAACCTATCCAAGTCGCTCTGCAGCCTCACAGCATCCTCCTCGCAGCTCACACTGCCACCCAACTTAGTGTCATCCGCAAATTTGGAGATACTACATTTAATCCTCTCATCTAAATCATTAATGTACAGTGTAAACAGCTGGGGCCCCAGCACAGAACCTTGCGGTACCCCACTAGTCACTGCCTGCCATTCTGAAAAGTACCCATTTACTCCTACTCTTTGCTTCCTGTCTGACAACCAGTTCTCAATCCATGTCAGCACACTACCCCCAATCCCATGTGCTCTAACTTTGCACATCAATCTCTTGTGTGGGACTTTGTCGAACGCCTTCTGAAAGTCCAAATATACCACATCAACTGGTTCTCCCTTGTCCACTCTACTGGAAACATCCTCAAAAAATTCCAGAAGATTTGTCAAGCATGATTTCCCTTTCACAAATCCATGCTGACTTGGACCTATCATGTCACCTCTTTCCAAATGCACTGCTATGACATCCTTTAAATTGATTCCATCATTTTACCCACTACCGATGTCAGGCTGACCGGTCTATAATTCCCTGTTTTCTCTCTCCCTCCTTTTTTAAAAAGTGGGGTTACATTGGCTACCCTCCACTCTATAGGATCTGATCCAGAGTCAATGGAATGTTGGAAAATGACTGTCAATGCATCCACTATTTCCAAGGCCACCTCCTTAAGTACTCTGGGATGCAGTCCATCAGGCCCTGGGGATTTATCGGCCTTCAACCCCATCAATTTCCCCAACACAATTTCCCGGCTAATAAGGATTTCCCTCAGTTCCTCCTCCTTACTAGACCCCCCGACCCCTTTTATAACCGGAAGGTTGTTTGTGTCCTCCTTCGTGAATACCGAACCAAAGTACTTGTTCAATTGGTCCGCCATTTCTTTGTTCCCCGTTATGACTTCCCCTGATTCTGACTGCAGGGGACCTACGTTTGTCTTTACTAACCTTTTTCTCTTTACATATCTATAGAAAGTTTTGCAATCCGTCTTAATGTTCCCTGCAAGCTTCTTCTCATACTCCATTTTCCCTGCCCTAATCAAACCCTTTGTCCTCCTCTGCTGAGTTCTAAAGTGTGGTGCCCAGAATTGGCCACAATACTCCAGCTGGGGCCTAAACAGTGTTTTATAAAGGTTTAGCATAACTTCCTTGCTTTTGTACTCTATTTGTGAAGCCAAAGATCCCATATGCCTTTTAACAACCTTCTCAACTTTTCCTACCACCTTCAAAGATTTGTGTATGTGCACCCCCTTTAAAATTGTACTATATACTTTACATTTCTTCTAATTTTTCCTATCAAAATGAATCACTTCACACTTCTCTGTATTAAATGTCATTTGTCATGTGTCTGCCCATTGTACCAGTCTGTCTATGTCCTCCTGAAGTCTATTACCATCCTCCTCACTGTAGGTGCAGTGTCCAAAATCCGGAGTTCCGGAGTCCATAATGTTCCAGAATCCGGACTCCGGGACGATCGTGGCAGGGTTGTCTGGAATCCGTAAAATGTTCCCGAATCCAGATCGGATCACCCTGCCAACCTTGGGGCCTCGCCGCTGCTCGACTTCAAGCCTCGCCTCGCTGCCGCTTGCCTCGCCGCCTCCTTGCCGACCTGCCCGAACACCTCCTCGGTGGGACCAGTCTGTCCGAACACCTCCTTGGTGGGGCCCCGCTCGATGACAACATCCTCGGTGGGATCCGTCCGACGACGACCTCCTTGGCGGGCCCGTCCAATGACGACATCCTTGGCGGGGCCCGCCAGCCCGACAACCTCCTTGACGGGGCCCCGCCCAACACCGACATCCTTGATGGGGCCCCGCCCAACAACAATCTCGACGGGGCCCGTCCGATGACAACATCTTTGGCGGGGCCCGCCTGACAACCTCCTTGGTGGGGCCAGACGGTCCGATCATTTCTTCGGCGGGAATTCACTCCCTCCCACTGCCCCCCCCCCAGGCTTTCTGACATTCCAAAATCCAGAAATACCCGAACCGGGCTCAGGTGTTTCCGGATTCGTGACATCAGAAAACAAATCGAAAATCCGGAAAAATCCGGAATCCAGAATGGCCTCGGTCCCGAATTTTGGACGCTCAACCTGTACTACATATCCATGTTTCGTATCATCTACAAACTTTCAAATTATGCCTGGAATACACAAGTCCCTGTCATTAATATATATCAGAAAGGGCAGTGGTCCTAATACTGATCCCTGGGGGAAACCACTATATATTTCCCTCCAGTCTGAAAAACAACTGTTCACCACTACTCTCTGTCCCTTAGCCAATTTAGTATCTACATCACATGGGCTTCAAATTTGCTCACAAATTTATTACGTAGTATTTTATCAAACGCTGTTTGAAAGTCCACATACACAACATCAACTGCACTAACCTCTCCGTTCCTTCCTCAAAGAACTCAATCAAGTTAGTCAAACACGATTTGCCTTTAACAAATCTTTGCTAACTTTCATTTATTAACTCATATTTTTCCAAGTGCCAATTAATTTTATCCCAGCTTATTAACCCCGATATTAACTTGGTGATGTGCTGGGAGTAGGAAATGTCAGCTATCGCGTGAGAAACCCGGAGGTAAATTCACCATGTCTGTCAGTGGCTTTTTAATGCTGCCACCTCATTACCATTTTACTTCCAGGTTTCCTGTCCAATCAGTGACAGCGGGTGTGAGGAGGACCCACTTGACGCAATCTCAACTCCAGTGTTTAAAGGGCCAATCTGAAGATGCAATTTGCAGGAGCTTGGAGTTGGAAGCAAGAAAGGAAGAACTCTCAGCATGAATCAGGAAGCTCAAAGGCTGCGCCCCGCTTTAATGATGCCTCCCTTGATATGCTGCTGGGGGCGGTGAGGAGTCGGAGAGAGATACTATTTCCTCGGAATTGGAGGAAGAAACCTGCTACTAACACCATGAAGGTACGGCTAGAGGTTGTACAGGAGGTCAGCAGTTGGAACGTAGTGCCATGCTCATGGATTCAGCGCAGGAAGCACTTTAATGACCTAACCAGGTCAGGAAAGACGAGTACAATGGCAGACTTACCTGCTGTGCGCATCACCCCAACCCCTCACTCTGCCTTGTCAATCTACTCCATCACATCACTTCTCAAACCCACTTACCTTGCACGCCCACCCATTCTTCTCTTTCTATGCACTTCCTCACATCCCAATCCATCCATCCACCACTCTCACTCATCCTCACCCTCTCCCTCACCAAATGCACTCCATCCATCAGGTGAACACATACCATTTACACTCACTCAGCGGTCTTTTCTTTCCCTCATTGCAAGACAAGAGAACACAGAAAACCAGGGAGAGGCAAAGAACTGGAGGTGGCCTTCCATGCACTTCCCAACTTACAAGCACAAAGGAGGAGACGCTGGATATCAGTGGAGTCTTGGCTTGGCTGACCATTGGAGATGGGGACCTCTCAACTACCTGGTGGCACAATTAAATATCAGCCACCTACATGTCTTACGACACTTAGTCATGTTGACTTCATTTTAGCAAGTGAAATATGATCATCTTCATGATGATGACTTGCAACATTCTTACCTTGCCAGTACTCATTCATGTCTTTCATCTACCCCAAGGCCTTCACACATTTAGCAGGAGTTGATGGAGGTCACAGACGACGATTTCTCAAAGGAGTTGAGCCCTTCTGAGCGTGCACCATCACAGGACTCGTGCAGACCATATACCAGCTCAGATACCCACACTTCAATGGGACCAGTAGGAGAGATAGTTGGGTTTTCACTTAGCGACTCACACTTCACAAGTGAGAAAGAGCAGTTGGTGGTGGTGGGGACATGAGTGGAGATTCTGCGTCGGAGGGCACAGCGCCCTCCAAGCTCTGCTCAGCTGAACACAGATGCTGTATTGTGGGGGCTGTCGATGAAGAGGATAAATATTTAAGGTTAGGGTTAGCAGAGAATGCGACAGGCCTTCCAAGCAAACTGTCCACGATTGCAAAGAGATTGGAGGTGTCCATCGCAAGCATGAGTGTGTTGATGTCATACGATATCGTGATGATATCTTCTTGCATGGATAGACTGGCCAACTGCATGGAATATAAAACTCTGCAATCACATAAGTCCATGCAGGCCTTGAGCAAGGCCTTGCAGACTCTGTTACCACCTTAAATAGGATGACAGATACCCTAGCCTTGACCTTGCAGCACCTCACTGATCTGCAGCAAAGTGCTCTCCAGCACAGTAAAGTTCGGTTCGAGGGATGATGGCGAAAGGGAATGGAAGTAGGACTCCATTCGAATTGCTTCCACTTCTCACCCATTGCCCCACCACCCCAGCCCCCCCCATTCTCAGTCAGTACCTGTCATGCTGCCTCGTGTCCCGACAGCTGAGTTTGCCCCTATAGATGGAGCAGTCTTTGGCGGGACCCTCAGGGGCTCCAAAACCCAGAGGACATCGGCCAAGAGCATCTCAACAGTCAGAGCAAAGCCTGCCTCTACCTCTGCTGAAGCCATAGGGGTTGAACCATGTAGGAGCTCCAGGAAAAGGAAGATTAAAAAAAGTGTAGTTGCACATGGACATGTGCAAGGGTGTCTTAGAAATGGTTATGTTGTTATCTTTGTTCTTTACTTGCACCATTTTTCTGTCTTGCTGACTCTTGGTTGTGGACTGGCAAGTGGCCTTTTAAGTTTGATGATGAATGGAAAGACATGAGATAACGGCAACCAATGGAGGATGTGAAAGGGGTAGTTGTTTGTTTGCAGGACTGCTGTGTGCTTGTGGCATGAGGAGGGTGCAGAAAAGTGGCTGTTGTATGTGGTTGTGAGATGGGTCCAATTGTAGAACCCAAGTGGACCTCACAATAATAAGCGCATCTCTGAAATCCTGGGCAGCAATGTGTGCATCTGATGGTGCATTGCCCGCATCACCTTCCGCCTCCTCGTCTTCTTTGTCTGCCTCCTCCTCGGAATCAATGTTCCTTTTAAGCTGTATGTCTGTGCAGTGCTCTGCAGCTCCTGCGCAGACGGCTCACCGACTTTTAAATAGGAAAAACCTTGCCTGCGCAGTATTTTAAAGGGGTCACGCTCGCCAAAATAATTAAAGGGAACATTGCTCAGAATCCTCCGAAGAGGATCTGCGCCTTGGTGCTCCTGTAGGTCCAGAGTTCACTGCTGCGTAATATTTTGCAGCGGGCAGCACACCACGTCCATTCTGGACACCCTAGCTGGTGCATACATAAGGGCGCCTCCAGATCTGTCGAGGAACCTGAAGCGCATCTTCAGCATGCCGATTGCTTGTTCAATCACACATCTGGTGATGATATTGCATTGATTGTAGAGCTCTTGGGCGTTATTGCTCGGGTTTCCGAGAGGTGTCATCAGTTTTAAGTGGGTGTTCCTTGTCTCTGAGCAGCCAGCCGGTGACTCTGCTTCCAGGTGCAAAGACGTCAGGAAGGTTTACCTGCTGCAGGACAAAAGCATCAAGGCAGCTGCCCGGGAATCGTGCGCACACCTGCGTAAAGATCTTTTTGTGGCTGCACATTGTTGAAGTGGAAGCCCTTCTGGTTAAAAAAATTCTCCTGGGTGATCTGGTGGTGCCCTGATTGCCACGTGTGTGCAGTCGATGACACCCGGCATCTGTGGGAAGCCAGCCAGAAATGCAAACCCGAGCACCCGCTTATTCTGAATGGTAGCATCACAGGAAAGATTGTCATAATTGGCAGCCCTGGCGAAAAAGCCATCTGTGGGCTGCCGACTCCTGCTCCTATTTCTTATGTTCTTATGTTCCCTTTGACAACCCTTTTACTATATATATGTTTATTCAAGACTTTTGCATTCCCTTTTATGTTAGTCGCTACTCTATTCTGAAACTCTTTACGCTTATTTTCTTTTGTAGATCTCCTCTGTACTTTCTGTGTTCGGCTTGATTCTGCACTGAATTATGAACCTTACATTTAGCATAAACCTCCTTTTTCTGTTTCATTTTAATCCCGATGTCTTTTGTCACCCAGGGAGTTCTAGCTTTGGATGCACTTTCTTTCGCCCTCATGGGAATGTTGAGTCATGGGAGAGGCAGCGGGAGATCGAGCAGCATCGGTGAGGCAGCGTGGGGAGGCCTATAAAAAGGCCCAGCGTGGTGAGTTCGGTGAGAGGCCAGCTGGTGCAGCTGCAGCAGGGAGAGAAGGCAAAAAGAAGTATAAGGAAATCGAAAGGTGACATCACAGCCAAGGGGGTAGGTGATTGGCTGGTGATTGGTAAGTAGCTTTTCTTTTTATTTTCTATATCAGTAAACAACCTTTAGCATTGTTGTTGCCACTTTAAGTTTATCTAAGGGTTAAGTCATGGCAGGACAGCTCGGACACGTGTTATGCTCCTCCTGTACTATGTGGGAAGTCAGGGATGCTTTCGGTGTCCCCGACGACAACATATGCGGGAAGTGTATCCGCCTGCAGCTCCTGATGGACTGCATTGCGGCACTGGAGCTGCGGGTGGATTCACTCTGGAGTGTGCACGATGCTGAGAATGACGTGAATAGCACGTTTAGTGAGTTGGTAAAGGGTGCACAGCCAGATAGTAAATGGGTGACCAGCAGGAAGAGCAGTGCAAGGAAGGCAGGTGTCATGTATTTCACTATCTTGCAATGACTATAAGTATGTAACTGTAACTCATGCATACTGTACCTGTACCCTTGTAATGCACACCCTGACCACAGGGAGTGAGCACCTCACCTGGGCTTCCAGGTATAAAAGGGGAGGTCCCACCCAGGATCAACACTCTTCAGTCCTGGAAATAAAGGGAAGGTCACAGAGTGACCGTGTCTGATATATCATTGCCTCGTGTGAGTTTGTAACAAGATGCAGAGACACTACATCTGGCGACGAGAAACGGAAATCACCAAACCACGAGGATGGCCACCGGGTGAGGACTGGGACGATTTTTTGGAAAGACTCCAGCAGAGCTTTGTCACAAAGGACTGGCTGGAAGAGGCAGCGGCTGACAAGCGGAGGGCGCATCTACTGACCAGCTGTGGTCCACAGACGTATGCGCTGATGAAAGACCTGCTCGCACCCCAAAAGCCAGTGGACAAGTCCTTCAAAGAGCTCAGCCAGTTGATCAGTGAGCATCTCAAGCCGACAAGTAGCGTACACATGGCCTGGCACCGGTTCTACTCTCACCGGCGTCGGGAGGGTCAAAACATCTTGGACTTCGTGGCGGAACTGCGGCATTTGGCCAGTCTCTGTATATTCTCCGATGCCTGCAGGCGGGAGATGTTAAGGGACTTTTTCATCAAGGGCATTAATCATGCCGGCAGTTTCAGGAAGCTCATAAAGACTAAGGATTTGACTTTAGAAGGGGCGGCGTTGATAGCTCAGACTTTATGGCAGGGGAAGAGACGACCAATCTAATCTATGCACACAGCCCTGGTTTTAAAGTTGCGTTGAACCAGGGAATCAATGTTATAAAAATGACACAGAACCCCACAGGCAGGCAAGGGCAATTCGACACCGTCCAGGCAACAACTAGTTCCAGTAGCTCCAAGGTGGGCCTGCAACAGGGACAATGAAAAGGGGATCACACAAGGCAATTCATGCCATCACGAGGAACAATGCATCTTGTGATAGGAAAATTAACACCCTCCATCAGAAGGATTAGAAACAGCCAAACGGGCCATCAGAGAGGAATGACTGGGAATAGCCCTTTTGTTAACAGCAATCTCAGCTCATGTTGGAGATGTGGGAGCAGACACACTGCAAAAATCTGCAGGTTCCAGTTTTATACCTGTAGGATTTGTAATGTCAAGGGACACCTGGCCAGGATGTGCAAAAAAGCAGTAGCGAGGCTAGTCTGCTAGACAGACGAACCAGACGAGGGGTCGGAAATGCAGGATGATTCCTGGGGAACAACCATGGATGCTGAAGTTCAGAGAGTTCATGTGGCCGACGTCCATAGCTCATACGCCAAAACGCCACCCATGATGATGAAAGTCTTACTGAATGGCATTCCAGTGCACATGGAGCTGGATACCGGAGCTAGCCAGTCCCTCATGAGCACCCAACAATTTGAGAGACGATGGCCACACAGAGCTAGCAGGCCCAAATTGGAACACATTGAGATGCAGCTATGTACGTACACCAAAGAGAGCATCCCAGTGCTGGGCAGTGCAAACTTGGTGGTAATGCATAATGGATCACAGAACCGGCTGCCACTCTGGATTGTTCCTGGAAATGGCCACGCGCTCTTGGGGAGGAGTTGGCTAGCTGAGATGAATTGGAAATGGGGGGATGTGCACGGCATTTCATCCGTGGAGCGAAGTTCATGCTCGCAGTTATTGCAAAAATTCGAGTCACTCTTTCAACCCGGTGTCGGAACGTTCAAGGGCACCAAAGTAGTGATACACATCACTCCGGACGCCAGACCAGTGCACCACAAAGCCAGAGCGGTACCATACGTGATGCGTGAGAAAATTGAAAGTGAACTGGACATGCTGCTCAGAGAGGGCATAATTTCGCCCGTTGAATTCAGCGACTGGGCAACTCCCATTGTTCCCGTCCTCAAAGCAGATGGCTTGGTCAGGATTTGTGGCGACTACAAAGCCACCATCAACCGAGTGTCGCTGCAAGACCAATACCCGCTCCTGAGAGCGGAGGACCTTTTTGCCACGCTGGCAGGTGATAAGCTGTTCACGAAGCTGGACCTCACTTTGGCCTACATGACTCAGGAACTGGCTGAAGAATCCAAGTTTCTGACCACCATCACGACACACAAAGGATTATTTGTTGAAATAGGTGCCCGTTTGGCATTCGTTCAGCAGCGGCTATCTTTCAGCGAAACATGGAAAGCTTGCTCAAGTCCATCCCTGGAACGATCGTGTTCCAAGATGACATCCTTATAACGGGTTGAGACACTGATGAACACCTCTGCAACCTGGAGGAGGTGCTACACCGATTGGAACGGGTAGGCCTGTGGCTGAAAAAGGCCAAGTGCGTGTTTTTGGCCCCAGCGGTCGAGTTCCTCGGCAGGAGGTTTGCCGCAGACGGGATCCGGCCCACTGAAGCAAAAATTGAGGCGATTCGCCGGGCGCCCAGGGCCGGAAACACGTCGGAGTTGCGATTATTCCTGGGACTCTTGAACTATTTTGGGAACTTCCTGCCGAACTTAAGCACATTGCTGGAGTCGTTACACATGCTCCTCCGTAAAGGTTGTGAATGGTCTTGGGGGGATTGTCAAGAACGGGCTTTCAATAAGGCGAGGAACCAACAAACTGTTGACTTTGTATAACCCCTGTAAAAAACTGGTTTTAACATGCGATGCGTCATCCTACGGGGTTGGGTGTGTTTTGCAGCAGGGTAACAATGACGGCCGACTCCAACTGGTGGCTTACGCCTCCAGGTCGCTGTCCCAGGCAGAGCGTGGAAACGGCATGATCGAGAATAGGCACTCGCGTGTGTGTACGGTGTGAAAAAGATGCACCAGTACCTTTTCGGTAGACAGTTCGAGCTAGAGATGGACCACAAGCCGTTAACATCCCTGTTGTCCGACAGAAAGGCTGTCAATGCTAACGCGTCAACTCGCATACAGCGATGGGCCCTCACGCTGGCTGCGTATGACTACACCATACGGCACCGGCCAGGCACCGAAAATTGCACTGATGCACTCAGCAGGCTCCCACTGGCCACCACCGAGGGGGCGTCGGAGCAGAGCGCCGAGATGGTCATGGCCATTGAGGCTTTTGACACCACGGGCTCCCCCATCACAGCCCGCCAGATCAAATTCTGGACCAACAGGGACCCCCTCCTATCCATGATAAAGAAATGTGTCCTGACTGGGGACTGGGTGCCCGCACACAGGGCATGCTCCGAGGAAGTCAGGCCGTTTCAGAGATGGATGGATGAACTCTCCATCCAAGCCGACTGCCTGTTATGGGACAGCCAGGTAGTCATGCACCAGAAAGGAAGGGAAGCATTGATCAGGGAACTCCACAGCGAGCACCCTGGCGTCGTGTTAATGAAGGCCATTGCCCGGTCACACGTGTGGTGGCCGGGGATTGACTCAGATCTGGAACACTGTGTTTGCAGGTGCACGACGTGTGCCCAGCTGGGCATTGCCCCCAGGGAGGCCCCACTCAGCCCGTGGCCCTGGCCCACCAGGCCATGGTCACGTATTCACGTGGACTATGCGGGCCCGTTCATGGGAAAAATGTTCCTGATCATTGTCGATGCATACTCAAGGTGGATCGAGTGCATCATATTGAACTCGTGCACGACATCCATCACTGTGGAGAGTCTGCGTACGGATTTCGCGACCCACGGCTTGCCAGACATCCTGGTCAGCGATAATGGCCCGTGTTTTACCAGCCATGAATTCCAGGAGTTTATGTCGGGCAATGGGATCAAGCACATCCCGACAGCGCCGTTCAAGCTGGCCTCCAATGGCCAGGTGGAACGGGCGGTCCAAGTCATAAAGCAGGGCATGCTACGCATCCAAGGACCCACCCTTCAGTACCGTCTATCGCGCCTCCTGCTGGCCTACAGGTCCCGGCCGCACTCGCTCATGGGAAT
This sequence comes from Pristiophorus japonicus, assembly GCF_044704955.1. NCBI lineage: Eukaryota > Metazoa > Chordata > Chondrichthyes > Pristiophoridae > Pristiophorus > Pristiophorus japonicus. Next base: position 294,921,165 of record NC_091979.1, on the reverse strand, counting down.
CCCGCCAGCGGAACTCCTCATGAAACGCACGCTTAAAACGCGACTGTCCCTCATTCACCCAGCCCTGGCAGACATTGTTGAGGGCAAGCGCCAGTCCCAAACCGAGCTCCATGATCGAGGCTCAAGGGGGAGGTGTATAGAAATAGATGACCCGGTATTTGTTCTTAACCATGCTTTGGGACCCAAATGGGTTAAGGGCACCGTAATTGGCAAAGAAGGAAACAGGATCGTGGTGGTCAGACTAAACAATGGGCAGATATGTCGCAAACACTTGGACCAAGTAAAGACAAGATTCAGTGCAGACACGGAGGAACCGGAAGAAGAGCATGATGAGATAGCACCCACACCACTGCCAGCGCACGAGCAACAAAGACAGCCCTCAGCATGCACAGTCCCTGCGGCCAGCCCGGACAGGCCGGAATCACCTCAAGTGACAGAGACGCATGCCGAGGCTCAGCCACCAGAGCCACAACTGCAGCGCTCCACGAGAGAGCGCCGACCACCCGATAGACTTAACCTCTGAAACTAAAAGACCTAAGGGGGGAGGTGATGTCATGTATTTCACCATCTTGCAATGATTATCAGTATGTAACTGTAACTCATGCATACTGTACTTGTACCCTTGTAATGCACACCCTGACCACAGGGAGTGAGCTCCTCACCTGAGCTTCCAGGTATAAAAGGGGAGGTCCCACCCAGGATCTGCACTCTTCAGTCCTGGAAATAAAGTGAAGGTCACAGAGTGACCGTGTCTGATATATCCATGCCTCGTGTGAGTTTGTAACAAGGTGCAGAGACACTACAGCAGGGGTACCCTGCGATCATCCCCCTGCAAAACAGATACACCGCTTTGTTTACTGTTGAGGGGGATGACTTATCAGGGGGTAGCAGCAGCAGCCAAGTTCATGGCACCGTGGGTGACTCTGCTGCACAGGAGGGCAGGAAAAAGAGTGGGAGAGCTATAGTGACAGGGGATTCGATTGTAAGGGGAATAGATAGGCGTTTCTGCGACTGCAACCGAGACTCCAGGATGGTATGTTGCCTCCCTGGTACAAGGGTCAAGGATGTCTCAGAGCGGGTGCAGGGCATTCTGAAAATGGAGGGCGAACAGCCAGTTGTCGTGGTGCATATAGGTACCAACGATATAGGTAAAAAACGGGATGAGTTCCTACAAGATGAATTTAGGGAGCTATGAGCTAAATTAAAAAGTAGGACCTCAAAAGTAGTAATTTCCGGATTGCTACCAGTGCCACGTGCTAGTCAGAGGAGGAATCGCAGGATAGCTCAGATGAATACATGGCTTGAGGAGTGGTGTAGAAGGGAGGGATTCAAATTCCTGGGACATTGGAACCGGTTCTGGGGGAGGTGGGACCAGTATGAACCGGACGGTCTGCACCTGGGCAGGACCGGAACCAATGTCCAAGGGGGAGTGTTTGCTCGTGCTGTTGGGGAGGAATTAAACTAACATGGCAGGGGGATGGGAACCTATGCAGGGAGACAGAGGGAAATAAAATGGAGGCAGAAGCAAAAGATAGAAAGGAGAATAGTAAAAGTGGAGGGCAGAGAAATCCAAGGCAAACAACAAAACGGGCCACATTGCAGAAAAATTCTAAAGGGTCAAAGTGTGTTAAAAAGACAAGTCTGAAGGCTCTGTGCCTCAATGCGAGGAGTATTCGGAATAAGGTGGTCAAATTAACTGCGCAGACAGCAGTTAACGGATATGATGTAATTGACATCACGGAGACAAGGCTCCAGGGTGACCAAGGCTGTGAACTCAACATCCAGGGGTATTAAACATTTAGGAAGGATAGGCAGAGAGGAAAAGGAGGCAGGGTGACGTTGCTGGTTAAAGAGGAAATTAATGAAATAGTAAAGAGAGACGTTAGCTTGGATGATGTGGAATCAGTATGGGTGGAGCTGCGGAATTCCAAAGGGCAGAAAACGTGAGTGGGAGTTGTGTACAGACCACCAAACAGTGGTAGTGAGGTTGGGGACAGTATCAAACAAGAAATAAGGGATGTGTGCAATAAAGGTACAGCAGTTATCATGGGTGACTTTAATCTACATATTGATTGGGCTAACCAAACTGGTAGCAATGGAGGAGGATTTCCTGGAGTGTATTAGGGATGGTTTTCTAGACCAATATGTCGAGGAACCAACTCGAGAGCTGGTCATCCTAAATTGGGTGATGTGTAATGAGAAGGAACTAATTAGCAATCTTGTTGTGCGAGGCCCCTTGGGGAAGGGTGACCATAATATGGTAGAATTCTTTATTAAGATGGAGAGTGACACTTAATTCGGAAACTACGGTCCTGAACTTAAGGAAAGTTAACTTCGACGTGAATTGGCTAGAATAGACTGGCAAAGGATACTTAAAGGGTTGACGGTGGATAAGCAATGGCAAATATTTAAAGATCATATGGATGAACTTCAGTAATTGTACATCCCTGTATGGAGTAAAAGTAAAACGGGGAAGGTGGCTCAACCATGGCTAACAAGGGAAATTAAGGATAGTGTTAAAGCCAAGGAAGAGGCATATAAATTGGCTAGAAAAAGCAACAACCCTGAGGACTGGGAGAAATTTAGAATTCAACAGGGGAGGACTAAGGGTTTAATTAAGAGGGGGAAAATAGAGTACGAGAGGAAGCTTGCAGGGAACATAAAAACTGACTGCAAAAGCTTCTATAAATATGTAAAGAGAAAAAGTTTAGTGAAGACAAATGTAGGTCCCTTGCAGTCAGAATCAGGTGACTTTATAATAAGAAACAAAGAAATGGCAGATCAATTGAACAAATACTTTGGTTCTGTCTTCACGAAGGAAGACACAAATAACCTTCCGAAAGTACTAGGGGACAGTGGATCTAGTGAAAAGGAGGAACTGAAGGATATCCTTATTAAGCGGGAAATTGTGTTACGGAAATTGATGGGATTGAAGGCCGATAAATCCCCAGAGCCTGATAGTCTGCATCCCAGAGTACTTAAGGAAGTGGCCCTAGAAATAGTGGATGCATTGGTGATCATTTTCCAACAGTCTATCGACTCGGATCAATTCCTATGAACTGGAGGGTAGCTAATGTAACACCACTTTTTTAAAAAGCAGGGAGAGAGAAAACGGGTAATTAGCCTGACATCAGTAGTGGGGAAAATGTTGGAATCAATCATTAAGGATGAAATAGCAGCGCATTTGGAAAGCAGTGACAGGATCGAACCAAGTCAGCATGGATTTATGAAAGGGAAATCATGCTTGACGAATCTTCTGGAATTTTTTGAAGATGTAACTAGCAGAGTGGACAAGGGAGAACCAGTGGATGTGGTGTATTTGGACTTTCAAAAGGCTTTTGACAAGGTCCCGCACAAGAGATTAGTGTGCAAAATCAAAGTGCATGGTATTGGGGGTAATATACTGACGTAGATAGAGAACTGGTTGGCAGACAGGAAGCAGAGAGTCGGGATAAACGGGTCCTTTTCAGAATGGCAGGCAGTGACTAGTGTAGTGCCGCAGGGCTTAGTGCTGGGATCCCAGCTCTTTACAATATACATTAACGATTTAGATGAAGGAATTGAGTGTAATATCTCCAAGTTTGTGGATGACACTAAACTGGGTGGCGGTGTGAGCTGTGAGGAGGATGCTCAGAGGCTGCAGGGTGACCCGGGCAGGTTAGGTGAGTGGGCAAATGCATGGCAGATGCAGTATAATGTGGATAAATGTGAGGTTATTCATCTTGGGGGCAAAAAGATGAAGGCAGAATATTAGCTGAATGGCAGCAGATTAGGAAAAGGGGAGGTGCAACGATACCTGGCTGTTATGGTTCATCAGTCACTGAAAGTGGGCATGCAGGTACAGCAGGCGGTGAAGAAGGCAAATGGTATATTGGCCTTCGTAGCGAGGGGATTTGAATATAGGAGCAGGGAGGTCTTACTGCAGTTGTACAGGGCTTTAGTGAGGCCTCACCTGGAATATTGTGTTCAGTTTTGGACTCCTAATCTGAGGAAGGATGTTCTTGCTATTGAGGGAGTGCAGCGAAGGTTCACCAGACTGATTCCAGGGATGGCAGGACTGACATATGAGGAGAGACTGGATCAACTGGGCCTTTATTCACTGGAGTTTAGAAGGATGAGAGGGGATCTCATAGAAACGTATAAGATTCTGACGGGACTGGACAGGTTAGATGCAGGAAGAATGTTCCCGATGTTGGGGAAGTCCAGAACCAGGGGACATAGTCTTAAGATAATGAGTAGGCCATTTAGGACTGAGATGAGAAGAAACTTCTTCACTTAGAGAGTTGTTAACCTATGGAATTCCCTGCCGCAGAGAGTTGTTGATGCCAGTTCATTGGATATATTCAAGAGGGAGTTAGATATGGCCCTTACGGCTAAGGGGATCAAGGGGTATGGAGAGAAAGCAGGAAAGTGGTACTGAGGGAATGATCAGCCATGATCTTATTGAAAGACAGTGCAGGCTCGAGGGGCCGAATGGCCTACACCTGCACCTATTTTCTATGTTTCTATAACTTGATGATCTCATCCTGCTTGTAAAAGACTAATTCTGTTGAAATAACAAGGTTATAAGTGTCAACAATTCAATTTTACACAGAAAAATTGCCCAATGATCAAGGCTTTTTCATTGAACAATATTAGATTAACAGATCACGAATGGAAAAAATCAGCCTTTTCTGTTAACAAATCCAAAGCTAATTATTTTCACTTAATGATAAGACAGCAAGCATTCCCCTTGGGCTTAAATAAGGGAAATCATTTCACTGACAGACCGAATCTCAACCCAAACAAAGGAGTAGTGGAAACTTACTAGAAGGAATCCGAGTCTTTTTTTTTCAGGAAGTATAGTTTGGAACACAACGTACTGCTGCTTACTCAGTTATGCAAACACCACTATTTGGCTGCTTGTACTATTTATAGGTTAGAATAGTGTTTCTGAATAGAGTGAAAAATCATGAAAGTGTGTCATGCATCACAATTTTGGTTTTAAAAGATCAGCGCACAGATATTTGAGAATACATACTATTCTTTTACTAGACCACTTAGTCAAACAGGAGATAAAATGGGCTAAACAAGTTGCTAATATGAAGCCTTCCTCTATAAGAACTTAAGAATTTGTAGAATCTGAAGTTGACAATTAGGCCCAACAAGACTGTTTTATTTTCCGTTTCTCCTTTTGTCAAATTCCCTCAACTGATAGCACTCTCACATCTGAATTAAAAGCTTATGGCTTTCATCCCCTTATCATTGGTCTGAACTCAATCAAGATGGATACTCCAGCACAACACTGCGAGAGTGCTGCATTATCAGAGCTGTTGTCATTTGGATAAGGTATTATATCAGGCTTTCCCAGTCATTCAGATGGATGTTAAAAATTCTATTGTACTATTCGACTAAGAACAATAGAGAGCTTTCTTATTGTCCTGACCAACATTCCTCCCAGAACCAGCATGACCAAAAGCAGATGAACTAGTCATTTACCTCATAAGACATTGCTGCCACATTTGTCGAGATAACACTCACTGCACTTCACAATTCATTGTGTGAAGTGCTCGAGACACCACAATGTGAGAAAGCACTATGTAAATAGAAGAATTATTATTCATAGATCAAACTCACCCACCTGCTCCCTCATCAGATTTCTCCATTCCTCTCTGCCAGAAATGCATCTAATGGCCCCTTGAATCCATTTTAATGTGGGGTGGTCGTTGCACACCTGCTACCTCATGGGCTTAGCTGAGCGAGGTCTTGATCCAGTGTCAAGGGGGTCCAAGACGACTGGAGACCAGGCACTGCTATATGGGCCTGGTTGCCTACAGCGAGATGTTGGCTGTAGGCTCGGCGCTGGGTAGCGCCCTTGATGGTAGGTGGTCTGAGCCTTGGTTGGGGGCAGGCATTGGGAGGGGCAGTGGCCCACTGGGAGGTCAGGGGGGGTCACAAATGGTACTCACCAAGTGCGGAAGGAGGAGAAGAGCCTGGTCACCAGTGGGGAAGGGGAGCTCCAGCTGTCACTGAAGGAGGAGTGAAGGCCAGCCGCCATCGTAGGAAAGGAGGACCCGGTCACCGATGAGGAGGAGGTCGCCTGTCGCTGCAGGAGGTCCAGCCGTTATCGAGGAGGCCTGGTGCCATACATTTCTGAGCCTTAAAATCAACCCAACTGGGGAATAGCAAAGCAGCATTACAGACGGCTTAAGGCCAAGGCCCAACAACAAACTCGGGACCTAAAGCACAGGTGGTGGATGGAGAAAGCACAGGAGATAGAGCAGCTGGCCGACAGCCATGATGTGCGAGGATTCTTCATCACAGTCAAGGCCACCTACAGTCCAAAAACCCAAGGCTCCATCCCACTGCTGGCCAAGAATGGGGAAACACTCATCAAGGACACCGAGGCAGTCAGGGCCTGCAGGAAGGAGCACTTCGAAGATCTCCTCAATTGAGAATCGGCATTTGACTTGAATGTCCTCGACTCCATCCCGCAGCATGCTACCCACCACCACCTCAGTAAAACCCCAGCACTGCGTGAGGTAGAAAAAGCCATAAGACAGTTTAAAAACAACAACACTACAGAAGCGGATGGAATCCCTGCTGAGGCACTGAAGTATGGCGGAGAGGCACTGTTGCTGCAAATACATGACCTTATCTCTCTCATCTGGGGGGAGGAGAGCATGCTAGGAGATCTCAGAGATCGTGACCATCTTTAAAAAAGGGGACAAGTCCGACTGCGGTAACTACAGAGGAATCTCTCTGTTACCAGCCACTGGGAAAGTCGTCGCTAGAGTCCTCCTCAACCGTTTTCTCCCTATGGCCGACGAGCTCCTCCCAGAGTCACAGTGCGGATTTCATCCCCTCCGGGGCACAACGGACATGATTTTTGCAGCGCGACAGTTGCAGGAAAAATGCAGGGAACAGCGCCTTATACATGGCTTTCTTCGACATTACAAAGACCTTTGACAGTGTCAACTGCGAGGGTCTATGGAGTGTCCTCCTCTGTTTCGGATGCCCCCAAACGTTTGTCACCATCCTCCGCCTGCTCCACGACGACATGCAGGCCGTGATCCTTAGCAACGGATCCATCATAGACCCAAACCACATCTGGACCGAGGTCAAACAGTGCTACGTCATCGCCCCAACCCTCTTCTCAAAATCTTCCTCGCTGCCATGATCCACCTCACAGTCAACAAGCTCCCCGCTGGAGTGAAATTAAACTACAGAACTAGTGGGAACCTGTTCAACCTTCGTCGTCTCCAGGCCAGGTCCAAGACCACCCCAACCTCTGTCGTCGAGCTACAGTGCACGGACGACGCCTGCATTTGTGCATACACAGAGGCGGAACTCCAGGACATAGTCAACGTATTTACTGAGGCATGGTCCTTACGCTAAACATCCGTAGACAAAGATCCTTCATCAGCCTGTCCAGACCGCACAGCACTGTTCCCCAGTCATCAAGATCCACGGCGCGGCCCTGGACAATGTGGACCATTTCCCATATTTCGGGAGCCTCTTATCAACAAGAACAGACATTGACGACGAGATTCAACACCGCCTCCAGTGTGCCAGTGCAGCCTTCGGCCGCCTGAAGAAAAGAGTGTTTGAAGACCAGGCCCTCAAAACTGCCATCAAGTTCATGGTCTACAGGGCTGTAGTAATATCTGCTCTCCTGTATGGCTCAGAGACATGGACCATGTACAGTAGACACCTCAAGTCACTGGAGAAGGACAGAGGCACCAACATTAGCATCCTTGACCAGGCCAACATCCCCAGCATTGAAGCACTGACCACACTTGATCAGCTTGCTGGACAGTCCACATTGTTCGTATGCCAGACACAAGACGCCCAAAGCAAGCGCTCTACTTGGAACTCCTTCACGGCAAACGAGCCAAAATTGGACAGAGGAAACGTTACAAGGACACCCTCAAAGCTTCCCTGATATCCCCACTGATACCTGGGAGTCCCTGACCAAAGACTGCCCGAAGTGGAGGAAGTGCATCTGTGGTGGCGCTGAGCACCTCGAGTCTTGTCGCCGAAAGCATGCAGAAATCAAGCGCAGGCAGCGGAAAGAGCGTGTGGCAAACCAGTCCCACTCACCCCTTCCCTCAACAACTATCTGTCCCACCTGTGACAGAGACTGTGTTTCTCGTATTGGACTGTTCAGCCACCTATTTTAAGAGTGGAAGCAAATCTTCCTCGATTCAGAGGGACTGCGTATGATGATAATAATGAGCCCATTTTACCACCCACTCAATGGTCTTCTCTGGGAACGTGCTCCACAAATCTATCACACATTTGGGTGAAAAGGATTGCTGCAACTTAGCTTCTCTCTTGTAATTTCCTAAACCATTCACCTTCGTGAAAAAAAGGCGAAATGCTGTGGGTACTGAGAATCCAAAGTAAAAACAGAAAACGGTTCAGCAGGTCAGGCAGCATCTGTGGAGAGAGAAACAGAGTTAATGTTTCAGGTAGCTGACCTTTCACCACCAAGTACAAAATAGTGAACTAAAGACACTCTGAGGCTGAAAGTTTTTCTCCGCCCCAGTTCAGCAGGGGGGACCCCGGTAAGCATATGGGGTCTTGTCCTGTAACTGAGCAATATGCGTAACAAGCGAGTTTGCAGTGAACCTTGAGTTACATGTTTCATACTCTGTTTGATGGTTTGGACCGCACGTTCTGCTTGACCATTGGATGTGCGTTTGAATGGTGCTGACCTCACATGTTTGATATCACTGAGTTTCATGAACTCATGAAACTCCATACTGGTGAAGCAAGATCCGTTGTCGCTTACAACGATGTCAGGCAGACCATGCGTAGCAAACATGACATGAAGGCTCTCAATGGTAGCTGTGGATGTGCTGGATGACATGATTATACACTCTATCCACTTGGAAGAAGCATCCACCACAACTAAGAACATCTTTCTCAGGAAGGGACCTGCAAAGTCGATGTGGATCCTGGACCATGGTTTAGATGGCCACGACCACAGACTCAGCGGCGATTCCGCTGGTGCTTTACTAAGCTTCATGCAAATGTTGCACTAATGCACACATGATTCCAGATCAGAGTCAATTCCAGGTCACCTGAGACCTGACAATGGCTTTCATCATGACAGTACTGGGATGTGTACTATGAAGATCATGCACAAATTTATCTCTGCCTTTCTTGGGCATAACAACACGATTACCCCACAATGATTAAATGGATAGTTCGTCTTTGCGACGGATGTAAGATTTGGTTTCCTCACACATTTGGGTATAGCAGACCACTCACCACTAAGAATACAAGGTTTCACAATCGATAATATCGGGTCCTGGCTAATCCAGGTCTTAACTTGTTGAGCTGTGACAGGGGTTCCTTCACTTTCAAAAGCATCCATGACTAACAGTAGGTCTGCTGGTTGTGGCGTTTCCACCTCCGGTGTTGGCAATGGCAGACGGCTCAATGCATCGGCACAATTCTCAGTGCCTGGTCTGTGGCGAATGACATAATCATAGGCAGATAATGTCAGCATCCACCTCTGGATGCGGGACGATGCATTGGTATTGATACCTTTGTTTTCCGAAAGCAATGAAATGAGTGGCTTGTGATCTGTTTCCAGTTCAAACCGAAGACCAAATAGGTATTGATGCATCTTTTTAACCCCAGACACACAAACTACTGCTTCTTTCTCTACCATGCTGTAGGCTCTTTCCACCTTTGACAAACTTTTTGAAGCATATGCAACAGGTTGTAATTTGCCAGACTCATTAACTTGTTGGAGCACGCAACCAACTCCATATGACGAAGCATCACAGGCCAATATTAGATGCTTACACGGATCATAATGTATCAGCAGCTTGTTAGAGCAAAGCAGAACAGTAGCTTTCTCCAAAGCTCTATCTTGAGATGCACCCCAAACCCAGTTGTTGCCTTTTCTTAGCTGTATGTGCAGTGGCTCTAATAAGGTGCTCAATCTAGGTAAGAAATTACCAAAGTAGTTGAGTAGACCCAGGAACGAATGCAGCTCCGTCACGTTCTGAGGCTTGGGTGCATTTTTGATGGCCTTGGTTTTCGAGTCCGTAGACCTGATACCGTCAACAGCAATTTTCCTCTCCAGGAATTCGACTTCTGGTGCCATGAAGACGCACTTCGAGCGTTTCAGTCTGAGTTCCACTTTGTCCAGATGATGTAGAACCTCTTCCAGGTTGTTCAGATATTCAGTGAAGTCACGACCTATGACCAGTATGTCATTTTGGAACATCACGGTTCTGGGGATGGACTTCAGTAGAAGTCCTAGAAGTCCATGTTCCTCTGAAATATGGCTGCAGCCGAGCTAATTCGAAAAGGGCACCTGTTGTAGATAAACTGTCCTTTATGAGTGTTGATGCACGTAAGTTTCTTCGACGTGTCGACCAGCTCCTCTGTCAAGTAGGCCGACGTCAGATCCAGTTTTGTGAACGACTTCCCCCCAGCTAGCGTTGCAAACAGGTCATCAGCCTTCGGTAATGGGTATTGCTCCTGTTTCAAAACCCTGTTGATCGTAACCTTGTAGTCTCCACAAATCCTGACAGTGCCATCACTTTTCAACATGGGAACCATGGGACTGGTCCATTCGTTAAATTCGACCGGTGATATGATCCCTTCACGCTGGAGTCTGTCCAGTTCAATTTCGACCTTCTCCCTCATCATGTACGGAACTGCCTGAGCTTTATGATGGACGGGTCTTGCATCCGAGTCCACGTGGATCTGCACCTTGGCTCCCGTGAAATTGCCGATGTCTGGTTCAAACAGCGAGGGGAACTTGCTCAGCAATTGAGCATATGAAGTATCCTTCTCCGACGACAACGCTTTGATCTCGTTCCAGTTCCATTTGATTTTTTCGAACCAGTTCCTGCCGAACTGCATTGGACCATTGCCTGGAACAATTCATAACGGTAAGTCGTGAACCACACCATCATACGACATCTTGATTGCTGCACTGCCAATCACCGTTATGAGTTCTTTAGTATACGTACGCAACTTGGCATTGACTGGACACAGCTTCGGCCTCATAGCCTTAGTATCCCACAGCCTGTCGAATGTCCTCTGGCTCATTATTGATTGACTTGCACCCATGTCCAATTCCATCGATACCAGCACACCATTAAGTTTTACATTCATCATTATCGGTTGGCTCTTTGTTAGGAACGCATACAGTCCATACATTTCCCCTCTGGCATTTCGGATTACATATCCAGATCCGCGCTAGACTAGTCATCATCCTCCATGTGGTATGTCGCAGCACGCTTGCTCAGTTGCGGACACATGCGCTGGAGATGCCCCACTCTCGAACAGCCTTTACAAATATACTGTTTAAACCGACACTGATGATGCCAATGATTTCCCCCACAACACCAACAAGGTGATATCGGATTCATTCCCGTTGGTGGACTTTGAGCAGCCACAGGTTTCGCGTACGCAGTCGGGTAGGCCCTGCTATATGCAACTCTGCCAAATGACGATACTATCTTGTTTACAGTAATTGCCGAGTTCCGATTTTTCAATGATATCTGCTTTAAGCTTTTGTCTGTCGTCATGCTTGATTGGGTAAAATCCAGCATTTCCGCCGCCAGTAGCTTACGCAGGATCACCTCGTGGTTCATGCCAGTTACATGTCTGCCAACGCAGTTTCGAACTTACATGGTCCAGCTCGACGTCTTAGGTTGGCAACGAATTCCGTTACATCCTGGCCCTCAGAACGAACGTGCCTATAGAATCAATATCTTGAGATGATGATGCCTTCATCTGGTTTGGGATGGTCACGTACCAGAGCACATAATGTTTCATAGTCCTTGTCCATTGAACTTAAGGGCTAATGAGTCCATAGATTTTCGGACCGCAAACCATGAGGACCGCCCGGCGCCGAACTGCGTCTGCCTCTTTCTCAATTTTGTTGGCCACGAAGTACTGGTTCAATCGGGCTACAAAATCTGCTCAATCTTCTCCCTCCACGAATCGCTCCAGAATTTGCATGCAAAGGTTCTTGTTACCTCGTCGGCAAATGTTGTGTATGCAATAACTCAATAGACTGAATAATGTAAACGCCGAACAGGTACAAACCTGAGTCTACTTTATTAGGGCCCAAAGTGATTACATTACAAGATGGCTGGCCTGGGCCGCGCACAAGTGCGCACAGCCCAATGACCTCTGACAGTGGCGCCACCTGGTGGTTAGTAAATCCAAGCATACATACATGACAGTGAGTTGGCTTTCAAACACTGTTTGGATTGCATAAGTAAAGTGAAGCGCGAGCATTTATCTTCAATGGCGACCTACTACCCTGATTTGGGGAACAAGTACAGATTGAATAGGATAAATACAGCAATGTAGGCAACAAAATGGTTGAGGATCTAGAATCCTCATTGGAAGCCTCTCAGTGAAAGCTCACTGCAGTGCCACTTCAGTTCTTGTACAGCAAGTTAGACAGTGAATGTTAATCATGGCTAAATCCAACATACACACGTATGCTTTCCAATATCAGTCACTCGACAATGATCAGAACCAGCAATCCTTTCTTATTTTCCCTCCTTAGCCCAGGGGAGCTCAAACCACTGTAGCAGCCCTATCGGAGATTAACATAGTCAGCACAAACCATGGATCAAGCCTGGGGTCGTACTCTATGGCCTATTATCACATCAGTCCATCAGAAGAGAGACAAAAACTTTTAAATTAAAATTTAAATGAGAAACCTAGGTAAAGGGCTTTGGCCTTGACGTTATCAAGGTTTGAAAATAGAAGGGGAGGTGGATTTATCAGGAGGCACCGGTTAGGTGACATAAAAGCCTAAAGGATGTAAGAAGAATTAAGGGAAATAATGGGTTCCATAGTTTTAAAATTCTGGCAAAGAATACGTTAAAGCAATGTGCTGATTTCAGCACAGTGAGGATTCAGGGAGGAGGAGGCGTGTATAGGATGGTATGAGGCCATTAAAATGCCCTGCACACAGAGACACTAACATTGTGTAGACTGCTGCATGAACCAGCACACAAATGAGCTGAGCAGGCCAGCAATGTGAGGCCAGTTACTTTGCATAATTTTCTAGCATTCGGTTGTGTTGCTTATGAAGCAGCAAAACTGCCTTGGCCACATTGTCATAAATTGTCACCAATCTTCCAGCATAGGATGAAGGGCACTGGATGGGAGCAAGAGGCAGTGGGAATGGGAACATCGAGCAAAGAGGGCAAAGAGCCAGGAATTTTTTTTTTACATGTTGCAGCCTCCCTTTCAGCATCCGTTCCAAACAGGCGCACTGTAGATGGAGCACGGTTGAGGCAACCCAGCTGTGTTATGGGGCAACCTCCTAATTTACATCTAAGTCAGCGACCTAATAGTCCTAGTGCACAGCTTGCACGCAGTCTCCTGGCCCTGGGATGGACTCAGTTATTATAAACCACCGTTGTTTTATATGTATTGGCAACTTGGGAGGAGCAGGGAAAAAAATAGTTCAAAGGGAGCAAAGATCACAGTAATATCAATAAACGGAATAATAAGAAAGAGACAGGGGGTTCGGGTTAGAGGTGAGGGATCAGGCAACAAGCTTTTTCTGATATAGCATCAATATATTTGAAATTGCTTCAGTATATATTAATTATTAGAAAAATATCGGTGTCAGTTTGCATAACTGCCAACATCCTTCATTGCTCTTCCAAGTTCAGCCTCAAATCCACAGTGTCAGAACTTATTTGTTCTCATTGAATTGATTCATTTCCAGACTGTTACATAAGATTGTAATGAATATTATAAGAACAGTACAACCAATTCCTGTTAAATGAATACACAGCTTACGACATTATTTATTTACTGGTTGGAAATGGTCACTAATGTGGACTTGTGTTGAAATATTAATCCTCATGTTAAGCCTGGATTTCCCAAGCTATGTTATTTTAATATGGATAAACAGCCTGTTCAAATAGCCTGACTAGAAAATCCAAGCTAATATTCATGTATACTATTTACAGCAGTAAAAAATAAAATCAACTTCAAAGTTAAAGTAATGTACTTTTGGAGAATAAGCAAAAGAAGTTACTGTATATGATGTGATGGGTGCACGAGTTAAAATTGTGCACTTCATAAAATAGCCAATTATTAGCTGGCAAAATGCCCTGCACTTTTCTACGATTACTTTCATCAGTATTGATAGTTATCATAAATAACAAATAGTCTATATAACAAATACATCGGATTTGTCGCCACAATTTCCTAATACATTTCTCACAGGGATGCTGTTGCTAAAAAACAGATCAAGAGTTGCTTAACTCTCGCTTGAGATATGAGACTCAACAAAGAATCTCTCTTTAATGAAAGGGTAAATTCAGCAATCGCACACGCCGCAGAGAGAGACACACTTAAAGGGAGGGCTGGTCAGAGAATTAGTGTTACAATCTCTGACTCGAGCTCCCCTCAAGTGCAGCTCCCTGGTAGGAGTCCACTATTGCTGAATTTACCCGATAGTGCTGTCACGTCTCAGAGTTTTTGAACCATTTCCCCCCAAATCAATTTAGAAATGAGTTACATTTAAATGGTGTGTTTTAAATTAAAGTGGGTTCATACAGGTTTAAAATTCTCTCCACTGAGACAAAGAGGTATTTATTTGTTAATAATTCAGGCCACTTTGGTCTGGAAAGGGAACTCGGCTTAGTACGATAAAATTAACTTATCTTGAGCTTAGTGCTGGTTAGAACCACAAGGCTGACTAAGAAAAATTACATTAGCCATTAATGTGTGATAGTGTGGCATGGTTTATGATTTTTTCTTATTCAGAGGGGTTTGAAGGTAAATGAAATAAGTGAGTTTTTATTATAACTATCACTTTATATAATCATTTGCTGTTTGTAAAATAAAGAAGCTTATCAATTCATTGGTCTCACTAAAGTGTTTTCAGCCTACTGAATGTTTGGATAAACACATAGTATTCAGTTCAGAACACAAGGGGGTGCTATTATTTTGTCCCTGTGTTATATTATCATATGAATAGATATTGGGTTGTATAGGCACACTCCTGAACATAAGATGTAGGGCGCTTATGACAGCAACTAGTAATGCTGAACTTGAGAGAATATGTAAGACAGACCATAAATTTCACCTGTACTTGGATGTATAGCTGAGACTCAGCAACCCTGCTTCTCCTGGTCCCACAAGAAAAGTAAAAAACCTCTTCTGGTCCCGGATCCTCTTCTCACTTGGCATTACCTGCTCGGAAAAGTGGTAGCAGCTTCCCGTTCAGGCATGCATTAAAATAGCAATCAGGGACTGATGGCAGTATAAGACTCCAATCGGCATAAGTTAATGAGGACCTCGCCATCTTAGCCAACCATCTAGAAGCCCAAGTCAAAATCACAGACAGCAGAAACATAAGAACATAATAAATATGAGCAAGAATAGGCCATACGGTCCCTTGAGTTTGCTCTGCCATTCAATAAGATCATAGCTGATCCGATCTTATCCTCAGCTCCACTTTCCTGCCTGTTATTCATAACCCTTGACTCCCCTATAGTTCAAGAGTCTGTCTATCTCAGCCTTCAATATATTCAATGACTCAGCCTCCACAGCTCTCTGGGGTAAAGAATTCCAAGGATTCATGACCCTCATAGAAGAAATTCCTCCTCATCTCCGTCTTAAATGGGTGACACCTTATTCTGAAACTATGCCCCCTGATTCTAGATTCCCCCACAAGAGGAAACATCCTCTCAGCATCTATCCTGTTAGTCCCCCTCAGAATCTTATATGTTTCAATAAGATCACCTCTCATCCTTCTAAACTCCAATGAGTGCAGGACCAAACTGCTCAACCTTTCCTCATAAGACAACCCCTTCATCCCAGGAATCACCTAGTGAACCTTCGCTGAACCGCCTCCAAAGCAAGTATATCCCTCCTTAAATAAAGAGACCAAAACTGTATGCAGTACTCTAGGTGTGGTCTCACCAATGCCCTGTACAGGTGTAGCAAGACTTCCCTACTTTTATACTCTATCCCCTTTGCAATAAAGGCCAACATTCCACTTGCCTTCCTAATTACTTGTTGTAGGCGAGGACAGGCTGGTGGAGGACCTTTGTCTTACTGATGTTTAGCGTAAGGACCATGCTTTCGTACCCCTCAGTAAATACGTTGACTATATCCTGGAGTTCAGCCTCTGTATGTGCGCAGACACAGGTGTCGTCCGCGTACTGTAGCTCGACGACAGAGGTTGGGATGGTCTTGGACCTGGCCTACAGATGGCAAAGGTTGAACTGGTTCTGTAATTTAGTTCCACTCCAGCGGGGAGCTTGTTGACTGTGAGGTGGAGCATGACACCGACGAAGATTGAGAAGAGGGTTGGGGCGAAGACACAGCCCTGCTTGACCCCGGTCCAGACGTGGATTGGGTCTGTGATGGATCCGTTGGTAAGGATCATGGCCTGCATGTCATCGTGGACAGCACAGCACAGCCCTGTACAACGTGGATCACTTCCCATATTTCGGGAGCCTCTTATCAACAAGAGCAGGCATTGACGACGAGATCCAACACCGCCTCCAGTGTGCCAGTGCAGCCTTCGGCTGCCTGAGGAAAAAAGTGTTTGAAGACCAGGCCCTCAAAACTGCCACCAAGCTCATGGTCTACAGGGCTGTAGTAATACCCGCCCTCTTGTATGGCTCAGAAACATGGACCATGTACAGTAGACACCTCAAGTTGCTGGAGAAATACCACCAACGATGTCTCCGCAAGATCCTACAAATCCCCTGGGAGGACAGACGCACTAAAGTTAGCGTCCTCTTCCAGGCCAACATCCCCAGCATTGAAGCACTGACCACACTTGATCAGCTCCACTGGGCAGGCCACATAGTCCGCAGTTAGACATGAGACTCTCAAAGCAAGCGCTCTACTCGGAACTCCTTCACGGCAAACAAGTCAAAGGTTGGCAGAGGAAAAATTACAAGGACACCCTCAAAGCCTCCCTGATAAAGTGCAACTGACACCTGAGACTCCTGGCCAAAGACCGCCTTAAGTGAGGAAGTGCATCCGGGAGGGCGCTGAGCTCCTCGAATCTCGTCGGTGAGAGCATGCAGAAATCAAGCGCAGGCAACGGAAAGAGCGTGCGGCAAACCAGCCCCACCCACCCGTTTCCTCAACGACTATCTGTCCCACCTGTGACAGAGACTGTGGTTCTCGTATTGGACTGTACAGCCACCTAAGAACTCATGTTAAGAGTGGAAACAAGTCTTCCTCGGTTCCGCGGGACTGCCTATGATGATGACTTGCTGTACCTGCATACTAACTTTTTGTATTTCATGTACAAGGACACCTTGATCCCTCTATACCGTAGCATTTTATAGTCTCTCTCCATTTAAATCATATTTTGCTTTTCTATTCTTTCTACCAAAGTGGATAACCTCACTTTTTCCTCACATTATACTCCATCTGCCAAATTTTTGCCCACTCACTTAACCTATCTATATCCCTTTGCAGACTCTTTGTGTCCTCCTCACAACTTGCTTTCCCATCTATCTTTGTATCATCAGCAAACTTGGCTACAATACACTCGGTCCCTTCATCCAAGTCATTAATATAGATTGTAAATATTTGAGGCCCCAGCACTGATCTCTGTGGCACTCCACTAGTTACAGTTTGCCAACCTGAAAATTACCCATTTATCATGATTCTCTATTTTCTGTTAGTTAGCCAATCCTCTATCCATGCTAATATATTACCCCCAACACCATGATCTCTTATCTTGTGTGGTAACCTTTTTTGTGGCACCTTATCGAACGCCTTTTGGAAATTCAAATACACTACATCTACTGGTCCCCCATTATCCACCCTGCTCATTACATCCACAAAGAACTCTAATAAATTTGTCAAACATGATTTCCCTTTCATAAAACCATGTTGACACTGCTTGATTGTATTATGATTTTCTAAATGTCCTGCTACTACTTCCTTAATAATGAATTCCAGCATTTTCCCAATGTCAGATGTTCGGCTAACTAGCCTTTAGTTTTCTGCTTTCTGTCTCCCTCCTTTCTTAAATAGGGGCGTTAATTTGCGGTTTTCCAATTTGCTGGGATGTTCCCAGAATCTAGGGAATTTTGGAAGATTACAACCAATGCATCTACTTTCTCTGCAGTCACTTCTTTTAGGACCATAGGATGCAGCCCATAAGGTCCAAGGGAATTGTCAGCCTTTAATCCCATTAGTTTGCCAAGTACTTTTTCTCTAGTGATAACGATGGTTTTAATTTCCTCCCTACCTTTTTGCCCCCTGATAATCTACTATTTTTGGGATGTGTTTAATGTCTTCTACCATGAAGACAGATACAAAATATTTCTTCAATGTCTCTGCTATTTCGTTGTTTTCCATTATTAATTCCCCAGTCTCATCCTCCAAGGGGCCAACATTTACTTTAGCTGCTCGTTTCCTTTTTATATACTTGTAGAAGCTTTTACCACCTGGTTTTATATTTCTTGCTAGTTTACTCTCAATCTATTTTCTCCCTCTTTATTTTTTGGTGGTTTCTAAAATTTTCCCAATCTTCTGGTCTACCACTAATCTTCTCAACATTGTATGCCTTTTCTTTCAATTTGATACCATCCTTAACTTCCTTAGTTTGCCATGGATGGTTCATCCTTCTCATAGAGTCTTTCTTTCTCACTGGAATGTATCTTTGTTGAGAATTATGAAATATCTCCTTAAATGTATACCATTGCTTATCTACCGTCTCACCTTTTAATCTATTTTCCCAGTCCACTTTAGCCAACTCTGTCTTCATACCTTGTAATAGCCTTTATTTAGATTTAAGACACTAGTTTCAGATCCAAGTTTCTCACCCTCAAACTGAATGTGAAATTCTATCACGTTATGATCACTCTTCCCTAGAGGATCCTTTACTATGAGATCATTATTTAATCCTGTCTCATTACACATTACCAGATCTAAAATAGCCTGTTCTCTGGCTGGTTCCACAATGTATTGTTCTAAGAAATTGTCCCAAATACACTATGAATCTCATCATCATCATAGGCAGCCCCTTGGAATCGAGGAAGTCTTGCTTCCACTCCTGAAGTGAGTTATTTGGTGGCTGAACAGTCCAATATGAGAACCACAGACTCTGTCACATGTGGGACAGATAGTCATTGAGGGAAGGGATGGATGGGACTGGTTTTCCAAACGCTCTTTCCGCTGCCTGTGCTTGATTTCTGATCTCGACGTTGAGACTCGAGGTGCTCAGCGCTGTCCCGGACGCACTTTCTCCACTTAGGGCGTCTTTGGCTAGGGACTCCCAGATATCAGTGGGGATGTCGCACTTTATCAGTGAGGCTTTGAGGGTGTCCTTGTAATGTTTCCGCTGCCCACCTTTGGCTCGTTTGCCATGAAGGAGCTCCGCGTAGAGCATTTGTTTTCGGAGTCTCATGTCTGGCATGCGAACTATGTGGCCTGCCCAGCGGAGCTGATCGAGTGTGGTCAGTGCTTCAACGCTGGGGATGTTAGCCTGGACGATGACGCTGATGTTGGTGTGCCTGTCCTCCCAGGGGATTTGTAGGATCTTGCAGAGACATTGTTGGTGATATTTCTCCAGCAACTTGACTATGAATCTGGCAGCTAGAGGACAGATAAGTAATATGGCCAATTTTAACTGCCCACCTGCCTGGTTTAGTTAATGGCAGTTTCTCAGAATGGTTGGAGCTGGGTTGCAGTGCCCCACGAGATTCTATTCTATGACCACTTCTGTTCACAGTATACATCAATGATTTGTATATAGGGCTAGAGAGAGTATGTCAAAATTTACAAACATATTAAGAAGCATAGTAAACAATTTTGAGGACCAAAGGAAGTAGCATGGTGATATTGATAAGATGGTGAAATAGGCAAAAAGTGGTCAATGGAATTGAATATAATTAAACATGAGATAGTACTTTTTGCTGAAAAAAAAGTAATCCTTATACTTTGAATGGGGAAAGCTAGGTGACATGAATGAGCAGAGGGATTTGGGGGTTCAGGTTCACTGAACATTAAATGTAGCACCTCAAGTCGATAATGCCAGAAACTAATGGAACACTGAGTTTTATGGTAAAGGTATGGAATATAAAAGTTGAGATGTTATTGGGAATCTATATACATTCTTATTAAGACCAAAGTTGGAGTGGTGTGTGCAGTTTTGGGCTGCAAATTGTAGGAAGGATATTGAGGCAACAGAGAGGGTGTTAGACCTCTTAATTTCCAATGAAATACGATGGTCGTTTTAACTTTTTAATCTTGGCAGAGAGTAACAAGCTGCTGGCTGATTGCCAGTTTCTTTGTCTTACTGAAACCACATGGTCAAAATGGCTGTATTTATACCTGGATCAATTTACAGAAAAGAACTCGCCTTCTTTGACCTTATTGGGTCAATTGAAAGTCTTTTAACGTTTTAATTGGCTTGCTTCCCAAGGTCCGAAAATGTCAAGTTGATTGATGACTTAATGCAATGTGGCCTGTGTTTTTTCACAGCCTGTCTAAATGCAGCCTGTTTGAATTCTCTATCAATCCCCCCTTTGATTCTTTCACAAACTGAATCATAAAACATTAGGTATCACTGGTTAAACATTCTACAAAATAATTTCATACATGTAAATAGAGTTTCCTTCTAAAATTTGTTGATGTGTTTCACCACATGTCCGGACTAGTAGCTTCCACACAAATTTACACCAACCCGAGTTCCATCGTGGCCACAATGGAAGTCTGGTTTTAGTAGGTTAATTAACCTTATTCCAATTTAATCCAAATCAATATCTTAATTCAACCAGTAAACCACCTTTCCTTAAGCATAACATAGCCCTGTGCCACGTACAGATGGTCTGCTGGGACCTGCAAGGTGTCTCACCTGCGGGACAGCAGCTACAGCCGCCTGGTCGCAACAACATTTAATCAACATAAACAAACAATATAAAAGTAAAAGGTATTTACATGTAATTCCCTTGCTACCCTACTATTTCCCTTTGGTGCAGAGGGTCATAGAAACATAGAAACATAGAAAATAGGTGCAGGAGTAGGCCATTCGGCCCTTCTAGCCTGCACCGCCATTCAATGAGTTCATGGCTGAACATTCAACTTCAGTACCCCATTCCTGCTTTCTCGCCATACCCCTTGATCCCCCTAGCAGTAAGGACCTCATCTAACTCCTTTTTGAATATATTTAGTGAATTGGCCTCAACAACTTTCTGTGGTAGAGAATTCCACAGGTTCACCACTCTCTGGGTGAAGAAGTTCCTCCGCATCTCGGTCCTAAATGGCTTACCCCTTATCCTTAGACTGTGACCCCTGGTTCTGGACTTCCCCAACATTGGGAACATTCTTCCTGCATCTAACCTGTCTAACCCCGTCAGAATTTTATATGTTTCTATGAGGTCCCCTCTCATTCTTCTGAACTCCAGTGAATACAAGCCCAGTTGATCCAGTCTTTCTTGATAGGTCAGTCCCGCCATCCCGGGAATCAGTCTGGTGAACCTTCGCTGCACTCCCTCAATAGCAAGAATGTCCTTCCTCAGGTTAGGAGACCAAAACTGTACACAATACTCCAGGTGTGGCCTCACCAATGCCCTGTACAACTGTAGCAACACCTCCCTGCCCCTGTACTCAAATCCCCTTGCTATGAAGGCCAACATGCCATTTGCTTTCTTAACCGCCTGCTGCACCTGCATGCCAACCTTCAATGACTGATGTACCATGACACCCAGGTCTCTTTGCACCTCCCCTTTTCCTAATCTGTCACCATTCAGATAATAGTCTGTCTCTCTGTTTTTACCACCAAAGTGGATAACCTCACATTTATCCACATTATACTTCATCTGCCATGCATTTGCCCACTCACCTAACCTATCCAAGTCGCTCTGCAGCCTCACAGCATCCTCCTCGCAGCTCACACTGCCACCCAACTTAGTGTCATCCGCAAATTTGGAGATACTACATTTAATCCCCTCATCTAAATCATTAATGTACAGTGTAAACAGCTGGGGCCCCAGCACAGAACCTTGCGGTACCCCACTAGTCACTGCCTGCCATTCTGAAAAGTACCCATTTACTCCTACTCTTTGCTTCCTGTCTGACAACCAGTTCTCAATCCATGTCAGTACACTACCCCCAATCCCATGTGCTCTAACTTTGCACATCAATCTCTTGTGTGGGACCTTGTCGAACGCCTTCTGAAAGTCCAAATATACCACATCAACTGGTTCTCCCTTATCCACTCTACTGGAAACATCCTCAAAAAATTCCAGAAGATTTGTCAAGCATGATTTCCCTTTCACAAATCCATGCTGACTTGGACCTATCATGTCACCTCTTTCCAAATGCACTGCTATGACATCCTTAATAATTGATTCCATCATTTTACCCACTACCGATGTCAGGCTGACCGGTCTATAATTCCCTGTTTTCTCTCTCCCTCCTTTTTTAAAAAGTGGGGTTACATTGGCTACCCTCCACTCCATAGGAACTGATCCAGAGTCAATGGAATGTTGGAAAATGACTGTCAACGCATCCACTATTATAAGGCCACCTCCTTAAGTACTCTGGGATGCAGTCCATCAGGCCCTGGGGATTTATCGGCCTTCAATCCCATCAATTTCCCCAACACAATTTCCCGGCTAATAAGGATTTCCCTCAGTTCCTCCTCCTTACTAGACCCCCCGACCCCTTTTATAACCGGAAGGTTGTTCGTGTCCTCCTTCGTGAATACCGAACCAAAGTACTTGTTCAATTGGTCCGCCATTTCTTTGTTCCCCGTTATGACTTCCCCTGATTCTGACTGCAGGGGACCTACGTTTGTCTTTACTAACCTTTTTCTCTTTACATATCTATAGAAACTTTTGCAATCCGTCTTAATGTTCCCTGCAAGCTTCTTCTCATACTCCATTTTCCCTGCCCTAATCAAACCCTTTGTCCTCCTCTGCTGAGTTCTAAATTTCTCCCAGTCCCCAGGTTCGCTGCTATTTCTGGCCAATTTGTATGCCACTTCCTTGGCTTTAATACTATCCCTGATTTCCCTTGATAGCCACGGTTGAGCCACCTTCCCTTTTTTATTTTTATGCCAGACAGGAATGTACAATTGTTGTAGTTCATCCATGCGGTCTCTAAATGTCTGCCATTGCCCATCCACAGTCAACCCCTTAAGTATCATTCGCCAATCCATCTCAGCCAATTCACGCCTCATACCTTCAAAGTTAGCCTTCTTTAAGTTCTGGACCATGGTCTCTGAATTAACTGTTTCATTCTCCATCCTAATGCAGAATTCCACCATATTATGGTCACTCTTCCCCAAGGGGCCTCGCACAACGAGATTGCTAATTAATCCTTTCTCATTACATAACACCCAGTCTAAGATGGCCTCCCCCCTAGTTGGTTCCTCGACATATTGGTCTAAAAAACCATCCCTTATGCACTCCAGAAAATCCTCCTCCACCGTATTGCTTCCATGTGCATATTAAAGTCACCCATTATAACTGCTGCACCTTTATTGCACGCACCCCTAATTTCCTGTTTGATGCCCTCCCCAACATCACTACTACTGTTTGGAGGTCTGTACACAACTCCCACTAACGTTTTTTGCCCTTTGGTGTTCTGCAGCTCTACCCATATAGATTCCACATCATCCAAGCTAATGTCCTTCCTAACTATTGCATTAATCTCCTCCTTAACCAGCAATGCTACCCCACCTCCTTTTCCTTTTATTCTATCCTTCCTGAATGTTGAATACCCCTGGATGTTGAGTTCCCAGCCCTGCTCATCCTGGAGCCACGTCTCCGTAATCCCAATCACATCATATTTGTTAACATCTATTTGCACAGTTAATTCATCCACCTTATTGCGGATACTCCTTGCATTAAGACACAAAGCCTTTAGGCTTGTTTTTTTAACACCCTCTGTCCTTTTAGAATTTTGCTGTACAATGGCCCTTTTTGTTCTTTGCCTTGGGTTTCTCTGCCCTCCACTTTTCCTCATCTCCTTTCTGTCTTTTGTTTTTGCCTCCTTTTTGTTTCCCTCTATCTCCCTGCATTGGTTCCCATCCCCCTGCCATATTAGTTTAACTCCTCCCCAACAGCACTAGCAAACACTCCCCCGAGGACATTGGTTCCGATTCTGCCCAGGTGCAGACCGTCCGGATTGTACTGGTCCCACCTCCCCCAGAACCGGTTCCAATGCCCCAGGAATTTGAATCCCTCCCTGCTGCACCATTGCTCAAGCCACGTATTCATCTGAGCTATCCTGCGATTCCTACTCTGACTAGCACGTGGCACTGGTAGCAATCCCGAGATTACTACTTTTGAGGTCCTACTTTTTAATTTAGCTCCTAGCTCCTTAAATTCATTTCGTAGGAACTCATCCCTTTTTTTACCGGCTAGTAAGAAGTAGGCCTATGCCTAGAATACCTACAATCAATACTACAGTAAATTTATACATTTTCGCGAAAAGTAATTGTCCTTATTAGATTTCAGCTTCAGTTGCGGGTGCTCGTTTAACGTGTGAAAGGCTTTCTTTCCTTGGACTTTAACAGCTGCCTGGGTGGTGAATAACACTTGATAAGGTCCCTTCCACTTGGCACCCAAAGGTTCTTTATGCAACTTTTTCACATACACCCAGACTCCCGGGATGATATCGTGTCCTCCTTCGGGTGGATTACCCCAAGCTGCCGATACCTGTCGGGAAACAGAACTAATAGTATGATAACAAAGTGTCACTCATTAAGTGAACATCAGCTTTCCGTAAATCGATAGTTGCTGGCAGCGACATGGGTCTTCTTGTTATAATTTCAAATGGGCTTAGACCTGTAGTTCTGTTCGGGGTTGCCCTAATGCTGCATAGCACTATTGGTAGTGCCTGGGGCCATGGTGTTCCTTCTTGGTGATATTTGGCAAACCGTTGTTTCAGAGTTTGATTCATTCGCTCTACTTGTCCTGATGATTGTGGATGATAAGGACAGTGTAAATCCCATGTAATGTTCAGTAACCTACAGACTTCTTGGCAGACAGCACCTGTGAAGTGTGTTCCCTGATCTGAGTCAATGCTACTCGGGACTCCCCATCGGGGAATGTAATCCTTACACAAGACCTTTGTAGTGTGATTGACTGTGGCTCTTTTAGTTGGGACAGCTTCTACCCATCTAGAGAATCTGTCGACCATGACAAGAATGTTAATGTATCCTTGGCATGAAGGAAGAGATATATAATCAACCTGCAGATGCTGGAATGGTCTGACAGGGGCAGGGGGCCTCAGTTGGGGCATTACCGTGATGGGTCCAGAATTATTTTTCTGGCAGACCACACAGCGGTCTGTTACCAGCTGGGCATGTTTTTTAAATCCCCGACCCCACCAGCTTTTCTGGAACCGTGCCGTCATCTGTTGTGAGGTCAAGTGTCCCCACGAGTGGATCTGTTGGGCTAAAAAAGGCATAAGCGCTTGTGGCGCGACTGGCTTGTCGGTAACTCTTTGTCTCCAGACACCATCTTCGCATGGCTTAATTCCTGCCTCAATCCATGTCCATTTTTCCTCTCGGGAGCACTCGCCTTGCATTGTTTGAAGGTCTCGTGTCAGAATCCTGAGTGCTTTCAATCTGCACATCTGTGTTGGTTTTTCTGGAGGAACGCCCTGTGAGGCGGCATCTTTAGCTGCCTGGTCGGCTAGGGCATTTCCCTGTGCTTCTGTGGTATTTTCCTTGGTATGGGCCTTACACTTCAGGATGGACACTTCCTGAGGTAATTGTGTGGCCTCCAGTAAGTCTCGGACTTCTTTTCCATTTCGGATAGATGTACCAGCAGCAGTGAGGAATCCTCTTTTCCGCCATAACATACCAAAGTCGTGAGCGATTCCAAAAGCATAACGCGAATCTGTGTAGACGTTAGCTGTCTGTCCTTCTGCTATTCGACATGCTTCTGACAGGGCCCGTAACTCAGCCTGTTGTGCTGACGTTCCTGAGGGTAAACATCCTTTTGCCACTACCTCATATAAGGTTGTAACTGCCCATCCTGCTTTTCTGGTACCATTGTCAACAAAGGAGGAACCATCTGTAAACAGGATGAGGTCTGGGTTGTGCAGAGGCTCCTCTGCTGCTAAGGCTGCTTCTTCTGTTTCTTTTAAAATCTCCACGCATTATGCGCTTCACATTCTCCCCCCTCTTGCTCCCTCAATTCTGACATCGGGAGCATAGTTGCGTGATTAACCGGGCTGGCCCGGATGATATGGAGATTAGGAGCTTCCAAAACTGCTGTCCAGTGGGTCCATCTTGCTGCTGTCACCTGAAACATTCTATTCATAGACAGCAAAGCATGTACGGTGTGGGGACACTTGACAATCAGCTTTTGGTCGAGGACTAGACCCGCAGTGATCATTACCACTCGACATGTAGCTTCAATGGCCCTTAGGCAACTTCTCCATCCGAGGGCTACCGCATCCAGTTTTGCCGAATAATAGCCAATAGGTCTTTGCCAATCCCCATGTTCTTGTGTCAGTATAGCTGTCATATATCCTTCTTTCTCATGAACAAACAGGGTAAATGGCTTACCACTGTCGGGGATTCCCAGAGCCGGTGCCGAACACAAAGCCTTTTTCAAACTCAGGAAGGCCTCTTGCTGTTCTTTAGTGAGGGTGATGGCTTCTTTAGAGGCACGTTTCCCCTTTAAAATATCATTCAGTGGCTGAGCAAGCTGTGTGAAGGAGTCAATCCAATTTCTGTTAAAGTTACACAATCCCAAAAAAGACCTCAGTTCCTGAATAGTGGTGGGTTTTTTAGCAGTTCTTTGCTGGGTAAGTTCTCTCTTTCCTTGTGAAATCTTTTGTCCCAGGTATACAACCTCTTCTTGGGATATTTGTGCTTTGTCGATGCTGGCTTTATGTCCTTTCAGCCGAAGGTGATCCAGCAAAGCTCGTAAATCTTGTTCATGCTGTTCTTTCGTGTTTGAAGCTAGCAGGATATCTTCTACACATTGGATGACTGTGGATAACAAGGGAGGTAATTTTCGCAAATGGCTTTGTAAAGCCATGTGGAATACCGTAGGACTGTTGTGGAAACCCTGCGGTAACCGGGTCCAAGTATACTGTTGTCCTTGGACTGTGAAAGCAAACCACTGTCGAACCTCCGGTGCCAGAGGCACCAACCAAAATCCGTTGGCCATATCTATAACCGAGAAATATTTATGTTCCGGTTTGAGGGCATTAAAAATGGTGGAGGGATCTGCGACCAAAGGAGCTTTTTGATCAATACACTGGTGAGCTTTCCTATAATCGACAGTCAAACGCCAAGTCTCATTAGATTTCTGTACCGGCCACACGGGGCTATTGGAGGAGCTATGCGTTTTAATAAGCACCCCTTGTTTCTCCAATTGCTGAATAACCGGTAAGATTCCCGCGATGGCAGTTGGACTGATGGGATACTGTTTAGTGCATGGAGGCTTGGTCCCTGTAAATGACGCAGGCTCCAGCTGGAGTAAGTCACAATCGTTCTTATCTTTAGCCCATGTCGGGTGTTCCTTCAATTCTTCTTTCTTCAAAGTTCTAATTGACCATGTCACTCGACCATCCTCGAAATGCAACGATGAATCTATTTGGATTAGAACGTCCATTCCCAAAAGGGGTTGATCTACTGGGCCTATCCAGACCGGCGTGGTTAGTTCATGTGGACCCAGCCCGATAAGTACCGGTGTTGTCCTTTTAATTTCCATTTTATGGCCCCCAACTCCATAGGCTGTACATGCCCTACCATCCAACGGCAAAAAGTCTCCATATTGTAGGGGTAAGCATGTTAATTCTGCCCCTGTGCCTAAAAGACAGTCCACATCCTTATCGCCCACCCTCACAGTTATATATAGCCCATCTCCCCTTTGTTGTATTAGTGCGAGGTGGGGGGCCAGGGTGGGCTCTAATCGTTTTTTGCTATCCCAAGTAACTCCTTCTGTTGTTGTATTGTCAGTCGCTTAAATGTTTCTATGAGGTCGTTATCTTGTGACAAGCCTGGCTTGTTGGCTGAATTGTATCCCTGGCTGCGTCCTCTCCCCCAGCCACGACCTTGCTGTTTTGCCCTGCACGTCTTGGCCCAGTGACCTTCTTTCCCACAATAATGACATTTTCCGGGTAATTTTCCTAATGACTGTTTATCGGAATCCTGGGATTTCCATCCCATAGCCTGTACAACTCGGACTTTAGCTCCCATATCCCGATCTAATTGGTTACATCGATCCACCAATGCTGCAAAAGTAGTTCCTCTACCTTCCCAGTCCGGTAACACTACCTTAAGCATTTTGGACAGTTCTGGCTTTAGACCTGCCACAAAAGCTGCTTTCAGGGGTCCAAACGCTTGTTCATCCATTTCCTCATCCGTATTATTCATACCCGAATGTTCTAGCCACGTGCATCTAAACTGCTCGTCATACTCCAGGACCTCCTCTGTTCCTTTCTGTTGGCAAGCTGCAATTTTTCCCCAGTCTGTCTTAGCTGGACTGAAGGCTTGCAGCCAGTGTTTAATCGCCTCCCATCCTGCGTCTAATTCTTGCTCATTCTGCCCCAAAGCTTCATCTACCTTGTTGTGCAATTTTCTTCCCTGTGTTTTTGGCACCATTATGGTAAAAATTTGCACTCCGTCCCAGGGATGAAGTTGATATATATTTCTTAAGCGGTCCAATTGGTCCCACATTTTTACTCCCCCTTTCTTTGGATTGGGCAATTCCTTGGACCATTTATCAATTTTCTCTGGGTCTGCCGGAGCATGAACTAAGTATTCTCCATACACCCTTCTCTTTGTTTTTTTGGTTCCGCCCTCATCCGCAGTCTCTTCTGATTTGACTACAACTCATCTTTTTTTAAACGGGGCAAAGCGCACCCCTAATTCTTCATCATCCTCTGACACTGTATTGTCGGAGGATTCAGAAACCGTATCTATTCCTCGGTCGTGTCTTCGGGTTTGCGCTTTTAATTTATCCAAACATGGGTACCCTGGGAATTGATCAATACATTTTCCTTTTCCTATTACTGTCTCTTGACCTAATGATTTTTTCCATTCTTTAATTTCACCTTTAAGATCTTTAACTTCCGCTTCCAGCTTTTCAAGTTCAAGCTTTTCCTGTCGCAGCTGTGCACAAACAGCTTGCAATTGATCCTTTGTACTGGTCAGTTCTCAATCATGTTGGGAACGCATTATAATTTCATTCCGGTTTCGGATCTGGCCCATAACCTCTAGGGACCATCTAGTTCGCTCTTTATTTTTCATACGGGTCGTTTTTCCCCAGACCCTTTTAACCTCGTCCAAGGACCATTGTCCTTTGGAGATTCCGTACTTTTGTTCGATCTTAATACAGGTTTTAGATAAGTTGAATTGTTGCTCTATGTATTCTTTCAACTGTTCGAGAATTAAATCTAGCGAAACTTCAGGTGGTGCCTGCCCACCTTTAACAGTTCTTTGTTCTTATCTCCTGCTGCCATTATACTGAGTTCTTTACCAGGGTCTCGAGTCGTAGGCCTGCTAGCCGATCAATAGGTCGGTGAGTAATTAACTAACACACCACCAAAGTTTAGACGTCTATGGGACCTCGAGCCGACTACCAACCGGAGGGTTCGCAAACCGGAGGCTTTCGGAATCGCGTAGAAGGAGAGGCGAATTTAGACTTTTGACCGAAGACTTTTTTTGAAAAAGAGGTGTCCTTACCTCAGTATGAAGATCCGATGTCCAAAATTCAGTTTCTTTCCTCAGCGATCCTGTTCGCAGCGCCAAAATTGTTAGATCTCTTAATTTCCAATGAAATACGAACTCCGATGGTAGTTTTAACTTTTTAATCTTGGCAGAGAGTAACAAACTGCTGTCTGATTGCCAGTTTCTTTGTCTTACTGAAACCACATGGTCAAAATGGCTGTATTTATACCTGGACCAATTTACAGAAAAGAACTCACTTTCTTTGACCTTATTGGCTCAATTGAAAGTCTTTTAACGTTTTAATTGGCTCGCTACCCAAGGTCCGAAAATGTCAAGTTGATTGATGACTTAATGCAATGTGGCCTGTGTTTTTTCACAGCCTGTCTAAATGCAGCCTGTTCGAATTCTCTATCAGAGGGTATAACGTAGATTCACTTGGATGCTGCCTGGTGTGAGGAATACAAAGACAAAGAAATACTTGGAAAGATTGAACTGTTTTCATTCGAGCAGAAGAGATTCAGTGGTGATTTGATAATAGTGTTTCACATTATGAAGGGATGGAGCAGAGTAGATAGACACAGATTGCTTCCAGTGGTTAATAGATCTAGAATGAGGGGACATAGATATAAGATCAAGTGTAAGAGATTTAAGACAGAGAGCAGGAGAAACATTTATTTTACACAATGGGCTGTGAGGTTGTGGAATCCACTATCAGAATTTGTGATTGAAGCAGTGACCATGTCAACATTTAAGAATAGATTAGATATGTAGTATATAAGGGGAATAAAAGGATATGGGAACAGGACAGGCACTTGGGATTGGTAACTACTCATGTGGAGGTTACACACTAACACAGTTTGGGCTGGTTGGTTCAAATAGCTATTTGCCATGTTGTAATTTCTATGTTATCCTAAGTAATGTAAAGGGTAGACAAATTCATCATTGATTTGTAGAGTTATACCTTGGATCCCCAATGAGATGGTGGTAAAGAGACCACCTGGTATGGCAATAAACCACTCTAAGCAGAAGGTCCCAGCATTAATTTGGTCTATACTGAGTTACCCAATCTCATCCAGGGCAGCAGTTGTCCACAGCTTATTGGGCTGGGGTGGGGGGAGGGGGCGGAGTGGGGGGGGGGGGTGGGAGTGGGGGGGGGAAGCGGGGGGGAATTAACCAGGGTCCCCAATCCTGGTTGTTATACAATGACCCATGCTGCAAAGTGCTTGGTTCTGATTACCAAGTAAGAGCTAGATTGAGCCTCAGCTGTGATTCCTCCCCATGTTTGAATAGTCTACCACCAATCAATGTCAAGGCTGATATATGAAAAATGATCACTTGGGTGAGTTAATGGAGAGCTATTGATATCTGTGGAACTGTACCTCAGCATGAGTCAAAGTCTTCAGCAGAGTAAGAAAGGAGAAAGAAATGGAAGGAAAAATGAGTTGTACCTTAAGTTGTAGTATTTTCTTTTAAACGCAACTTAAATAAAAATGGAAACATTATGCTGAAGATGCTATCGATGACCAATAGTACCATATTGTTATGGTTGGTCTTATTTGCACATTCTGCACTAGTGCAAATACTGTCAGTAAAGGAAACTTGTAGCAAGGTGCCAAGAATCAATTTATTCACTACTGCACATGAGGAAACTTCTATCACCATGTAATTATTCATTTTTTAATTTCTGTAAATTTCTGGCACACTTTTATATCACAAGCATTCTATTTTCTTGTATTTATCTAAGTGAGCCATTCCTCCTTTATCCCTGCAGGATTTGTGCGGGGGGTCACTCTCTTTAACTTTCCATTCATTTGTGTGTAAATGTGCTTTGGGTCACATTTGTTTAGTCTCAGCTTGTTGGTTTTGGGAATGGATTTATCCTGAATGCTCAGCATTCTGCCCTTAAAGATGTTTCACTTGTCTTCTGCTGAATAGTTCTTGAAAAACTTCCCTCAATCTATTTGCTTTAGTTGTTCCTTCATTTCAT
This sequence comes from Pristiophorus japonicus, assembly GCF_044704955.1. NCBI lineage: Eukaryota > Metazoa > Chordata > Chondrichthyes > Pristiophoridae > Pristiophorus > Pristiophorus japonicus. The sequence continues at coordinate 294,889,549 of NC_091979.1, read as the reverse complement.
CAAACTTAGCCTTTTAAAATCATATAACTGGCTCATGGTCTTGGGTACTTCTGATTCCCAGATCACGTTAAACATTACCATTCTATGGTTGATATCCCCCAGAGGTGCTACAACTTCGATTTCTTATACTTTTTTGGGGTATTTCATAAATACCAGATCAAGATGAGCATTGCGATCTTGATTCTTTGTTGCAATGTGCCAAGAACCAGTCATACATTGAATGTACCAAATCTGATGTGAAACCACTTGGGTTTTATATTAGGTTAATGGAAGAAATTTGAGACCATCTTTGCCTAGATAAGGCCAGGATTTAATGAGGTAAATTTTCAACTTGCCAAGCGTAAAACTGACCTTGCGGATCGACTGGCCTTTAGCGAAACCGCCCGATTTCCAATTCCAGCAACCGACTGATAATTCTTCCAGCCAAATTCAGAAAGGGGAAGAACAAACTTGCATTTATATGGACCTTTCACCACATAAGGATGTCCCAAAGTGCTTTACAACCAATGAGACACCTTTTTAAATAAAAAGTGCAATCATTGTTGTAATGTAGGAAATGCGGTAGCCAATTTACACACAGCAAGGTCCCACAAACAGCAATCTGACAATCTGTTCTTCGTGATGTTGGTTGAGGGATAAATATCGACCAGAACACTGGGGAGAACTCCCCTACTCTTCTCTGAGATAGTGCTATGGGATATTTTACATCTGCCTCGGTTTAACGTCTCATCCGAAAGAAGGCATCTCCAACAGGGTAGCACACCCTCAGTACTGCACTAGAATGTCAGCTGAGATTTTGTGCTCAAGTCCCTGGAGTAGGGCTTGAGCTCACAATCTTTGACTCAGAGGCGAGACTGCTACCACTGAACCACAGCTGACAACTAGTTACAGGAAGAGCAAAACACATAATAGAACTACAAGAAAGTACTTTATAATACACAGCTGCTGGTCAGATATTTGAGCACATATTGTGAAATTACATCTAGGCCCCTGGACTTTGAAAAACCTCTTTCAACACGGTAGTTTCAGGAAATAGAAAGCCACATATCTCTGATGAAGATAATCAGCTTTAAACGTATGAAGTGATGCAATTAACAGTTACTTTTTTCACAACACACTCACTTTTGACATCTTTTGTGAAGTATTAACTAATGAGGCTTTGTTGGATCAACAATTAGGGCCCGTAGTGAATCCAAAACCAAACATTTACTTGTAGAATTAAAAACATTGTGTACCTTTAGTATTTTTAGCATCAATACTAAATTATGTGTGCATTGCTCAGAATAAGAAAATAAATACAGGAGTGTTGGCTTTTCGTGATAAGGATTTATAGCTAAAATGGGGAGTGTACAGATAAACAAACTGTCCATTAAACGTGCCTGCAAAATATGAAGTAAATATTTTCAAAGAAACTAAAAGCAAAAGCCGGGCAAATTGTGAATAAATAAACTTTCCAACAAAGTATTTTTGGAAAAACAACAAACTTGTTTACAGTATAACTTAGCTTACTGCAGCTAAGTGGTAAAATGTGTGTCTTTCTTCCCGCAGAATTCACAATTTGATCATTTTGGTTTTTTTGCCCCTTATTTTCACAGTGAGGTATATTTAAGCAATTAGTAGAAATATAGAGCTTTACCATCATTAGTTAAGCTTATTTTTAGGAATTTGCTGCCTCCTACAACCGTTGGAAATAAAATCTTTCTAAAATGAATTGATATGCACATTATCTGTGCTTTGAGCTGCTTCTTGTGATCTAAATATGTTAATCTTGTCAACCAACCTTTTTAAATTCTGTCTTCAAATTGGCAGCAAAAAAAAATGCTGTTCTTTTTAATTTTTAATCTTCCAGGAAGTTGAAGGACACCAGGTGCAGCATTTAGTGTGTGTTCTGAAAGAGTTATTGCCATATAAAGTACAGAAGAGGTATAAAAGTGCAGGGAATAGTTACACAGTGTAGAACTCGAGTGTGGGTGGTGGCTGCTCATAATAGACCCATTATATACAACAAGGTGAAATAATGACTGCAGTAATCTCCTATACGAGATACAACATTATTATAACAGTGATATCACAGCAATTTCTACACCTAATAACTAACAGTGAGCTCCGAAACTGTTTGTTCATTGTGATCGTAATCTTTTGTCAAATTCTAATATTGCTGAGTTATACAGCGGGGAATATCTATGCACACAATGGAGGATAGGCAAGGCAGCAGAACAAGAACTCTTTGTGTATAATGTGAATCAATGGTTTGAAAAGATGGTGTTCTGTCCTCCAACTATTGATAATTGTGAAGGCTGACTTAATGTCAGATAAAAATTACAATCCTCATATTGACACTCTTTTGAGGGTTTTTAAGATGGTACATTAAAACTTCCTCTGATGGTTTGAATGTTACATTAAAGCTTCTTCCGATTGTTTTATTGGTACCTTGCATTTTCCAGTGTGATTTTTTTTAAATTTCCTGTTCCTCTCCTGAAGGCACTAATTCAGGATGGGTTGCAGATTCTACAAGCGCAAACACCCTCCGGAATCTCACCCACATGGGCATTCTTCATGTGAGCTGAAACAGTGACTACTAGCAGGCTATTTTACCTTGGACGCCATCACAGCGTGTACAATCTCGGCCTCAATCAATGTTCACATACACACACAGCTTCCAGCAAGTGTTAATAGATAGCAATCAAGAGCAGGAAACCTGGATGATTTACCCCTCCCTAGTCCAGAGTTCCTGAGACAAATTATAGCATCTTTACTGCCTGAGATCAGCTAACGTAGCATAATTCAGGAACTGAATCTGGGGCCTACTGGCCTGTGTGCCTCAGTTACCATGTTGATTTTACTAAATCAAGAAGCTTGACACCATCCAGAACAAAGCAGCCCATTTGATTGGAACCCCATCCACCACCTTAAATATTCACTCCCTCCACCATGGTACACACTTGGCTGCAGTGTGTACCATCTACAAGATGCACTGCAGCAACTTGCCAAGGCTTCTTTGGCAGCATCTCCCAAACCTGCGACCTCTATCACCTAGAAGGACAAGGGCAGCAGGCGCATGGGAACACCATCACTTCCAAGTTCCCTTCCAAGTCACACACCATCCTGACTTGGAAATATATCGCCGTTCCTTCATCATTGTGGGTCAAAATGCTGGAACCCCCTCCCTTACAGCACTGTGGGAGTACATGGACTTCACCACATGGACTGCAGCGGTTCGAGGCAGCGGCTCACCATCACCTTCTCAAGGGCAGTTAGGGATGGGCAATAAATGCTGGCCTTGCCAACAATGCCCATATCCCAGGAACAAATGAAGAAATATGAACCACTGGTAGACCTCCAAAATTAATTTAACGTCTTCTACTGCTTTTAGTATCTTACTGGCTAAATGCTACACTAGGCCAGGCTCAGTGACTAAAGACACTGCCTGATGTAATGTGTAGCCATACATACCAGGAAACTCCCAGTCCTAGCTTATGGCTTATGCTGAGTTAGTTGACCTAAGGTAGGCAGTGGTCGAATGGGAGGAGCTACAAGGAGGGGACAATAAGTCAGAGTTCTGACCGGATCACCATTCAGTGACCCATGCTAGAAACTACAATTTAGAGCAAAATCAAGTCAATCAATGATGGCATCTATAGTTCAATGGCATGGTAATGCTTGTTCTTTAATGAAGAATGGCCACTTCACTAAGGTACCAGGTGCTGCTGATGCTGATAGTGTATGAATCTTTGCCTTCGGTGAGGGGGAAACGTTCAAATAATTAGGACATTTTGTCCCATTGCTGGTAAGATACAAACAGATTCGAATTATTGCCATTGTTAGTAATCAAACAGATCCTACAAAACTAGGAGAGCCAAATCACGGATGCTGTGGGATGGAAGAAAGAGCTGTGTCACAGCAAGGGGAGGATATCTAATGCAGTTAGCAAGGAGATTTTACTGAGATGGAGGAAGGGGTATGAATATATTCACAATCTATAAAATGGCAGAGGATAAAAATATTGGCAAATGATAGTTCAGCAACTACCTTAGGAAAGATGGCTGAAGATATAGAGATGCGATATTATACGTTAATGATCCATTTTGATCTTAGCCTGTGATTGCTTACGATGTGCTTTGGTACAATATATCTAAAAGTATCCATATATCTAAAAGTACATATCTCTCATATTATGACTTTTAAAAGTGTCACACCTAAAGTGCCACACATCAGGACACCACACCTCAGGGTATTTCAACCTCCCATGTTACAGTCAGCGACTCCCCACCGCGGCCTTACTGGAGACAAGAGGCAAATATTGAATACGCCAGGATAGGAATGTGCGAGTCACACAAACATTGGTGACATAGGGGTAGATTTTTAATTTGCCACCTGTGCATAACACTAGTGATGCAAATCGGTTGCTCATGATAAAAATCGTCCAGTTTTCCGCCCAAGTGGTAGTTGAAAATCTACCCCCATTTCACCCTGTTTTTAGTCCACTGAGTGGGAATGGCTGTTTCCTCTGTCCGCCACTTCACCAACACGCACATACCAACGAGGTGGATGGTGTAAGGTGTTAGAATTCTTGTAATTTCCAACCCCATTAGACACTATTCCAATCAATGTAACTTAAAAGCTGATAAAAGCGGAACCTTATTATTAGTAGGTGCTTACTGTCTGGACAATTACTGGCCTGCATATTTCATGAAAGTTTGTTTTACTTTGGGTAGCTGCTAAGTGTCACTTCAAAAAAAGACACTCTCTGGTCACTGGCACATTTTCTACCCTCAGCCACAGCAAGGGATTTTACAGAGTAGCATGGGTTTCCTAGTGGGAATTCCCCTCTCTGCGATCTTTAAGAGGAGGAAAAGGAGAACAAAAGAGAACAGAGGACAGTGAGGCAGCAACAAAAAAGAGGTCTAAGGCACTCTGACCCTCCAACAACAAGTCTCTAGAGCCCAGAGATGATATGAAGAAATGATTGAGAATCTGTGCTTGGAGCACATATCTCAAGATTGCACAGTGCTACTGTGCGATTTTTAGAATTACATTTATGACAAACACGTGGAATGCTGTGATTGGCAGGTAGGTGGGATGTCCTGTGAGCAGCAGCTCTTAAAACGCTGCTGCTGATTTAACTTAGTGCTAGTTTTTAAAAATTCATTCTGAGATGCGGGTGTCACTGGCAAGGCCAACATTTATTGCCCATTCCTATTTGCCCTCGAGAAGGTGGTGGCCATCAAGTTTCTTGAACTGCTGCAGTCTGTGTGGTGATGACACTCCCACAGTGCTGTTAGGGAGGGAGTTCCAGGATTTTGACCCACGACGATAAAGTAACAGCGATATACTTCCAAAGTCAGGATGGTGTGAGACTTGAAGGGGAACTTGCAGGTGCTGGTGCTCTCATGCACCTACTGCCCTTGTCCTTCTAGGTGGTAGAGGTCACGGGTTTGGGAGGTGCTGCCGAAGAAGGCTTGGCGAGTTGCTGCAGTGCATCTTGTAGATGGTACACACTCTAGCCATGTTGCGCCAGTGGTGGAGGGAGTGAATTTTTAAGGTGGTGGATGGGGTACCAATCAAGTGGGCTGTTTTGTCCTGGATGGTGTCAAGCTTTTTGAGTGTTGTTGGAGCTGCACTCATCCAGGCAAGTGGAGAGTATTCCATCACACTCCTGACTTGTGCCTTGTAGATGGTGGTAAAGCTTTGGGGAGTCAGGAGGAAGACACTTACCGCAGAATACCCAGACTCTGACCTACACTTGTTGCCACAGTATTTATGTGGCTGGTCCAGTTAAGTTTCTGGTCAACGGTGACCCCACGATGTTGATGATGAGGGATTCAGTGATGATAATGCTGTTGAATGTCAAGGGGTGGTGGTTAGACTCTTGCTTGTTGGAGATTGTCATTGCCTGGCACTTGTGTGACACGAATGTTACTTGCCACTTATCAGCCCAAGCCTGAATGTCATACAGGTCTTGCTGCATTCGGGAATGGAATGCTTCATTTTCTGAGGAGTTGTGAATGGAACTGAACAATGTGCACTCACCAGCGAACATCCCCACTTTTGACCTTATGATGCAGGGAAAGTCATTGATGAAGCAGCTGAAGATGGTTGGGCCTAGGACACTGCCCTGAGGAACTCCTGCAGCGATGTCCTGGGGCTAAGATGATTGACCTCCAACAACCACAACCATCTTCTTTTGTGCTTGGTATGACTCCAGTCATTGGAAAGTTTTTCTCCTGATTCCATTGACTTAAATTTTTCTAGGGTTTCTTGATGTCACACTCGGTCAAATGCTACCTTGATGTCAAGAGCAGTCACTCTCACCTCAACTCTGGAATTCAGCTCTTTTGTCCGTGTTTGGACCAAGGTCTGAGGTCTGGAGCCGGGTGTTCCTGGCGGAACCCAAACTGAGCATCGGTAAGCAGGTTATTGGTGAATAAGTGTTGCTTGATAGCATGTCGACAACACCTTCCATCATTTTGCTGATAATTGAGAGTAGACTGATGGGGCGATAATTGATCAGATTGGATTTGTCCTGCTTTTTGTGGACAGGACATATCTGGCCAGTTTTCCACATTGTTGGGTAGATGTCAGTGTTGTAGCTGTATTGGAACAGCTTGGCTACAGGTATGGCTAGTTCTGGCTAGGAAAGGACATTCCCAGGGATGGTGATGGAAGAGTCTGGGACATTGGCTAAAAGGTATGATTCTGTGAGCATGACAACTATACAACTATGTTGTCTTCGGGACAGGTCTCCCAATTTTGGCATAAGTCCCCAGAAGTTAGAGAGGAGGACTTTGCAGGGTTGACTGGACTGGGAGTGCCGTTGTTGTGTCCGAAGCCGGTGTCTAAGTTGATGCCAGGTTGTCCGTCCAGTTTTATTCTTATTATTGCTTCTCATAGCAGTTTGTATCAACTGAGCGGCTTGCTAGGCCATTTGAGAGGGCAGTTAAGAGTCAATCACATTGCTGTGGGTCTGGATTCACATATAGGCCAAATCTCCTTCCCTAAAAGACATTAATGAACCAGATGAGTTTTTAATGACAATCTGATAATTTCATGGTCACCATTACTGATACTAGATTTTTATTTCAGATTAATTTAATTAACTGAATTTAAATTCCCCAGCTTCCGTGGTGGGATTTGAACTCACGTCTCCGGATCATTAGTCCAGGATTATTAGTCCAGTAACATAACCACTATGCTATTGTTCCCAAGGATATGAATGGAAAGTGGGCAAGGAAATGTGACTCCCCACCCCCCCCCCCTTTGATGAAGGCAGCCTGGATGTTCTCTTGGAAATGATATACCAGAGGAGAGTGGCCATAGAAGAACCTACTGCTACACGATGTTGTGCTACAAGCATGGCAAGAGGTGGCAGATTGAGTCAATACTCCCAAAAGTTGTTCTCTGGTTTGAGAAAGAGTGTTGAAGTAAGGCTGACTAGAATTTGTGAACTCTAATGAACTATATGGCCATAGCATGGCCCAAACACTGTACCCCTAACTTGGTACCATATCAGCAAAGGAGGTTAGGAATCACTGGCACAACCTTTCACACCTGCACTTCCACATCCATCTTGCAGCAGGGTAACATTGGTGGCTGAACTCTTAAGAATACCTCTACTATCACACACAACATTTACATGTTGTGGCACCAAATCAAATTAGTGCCTGGAAATATTTGCATGTTGCTATATTATGGGCTAAAATTTTGGTTGTTGCCGAAAACAGTAGTTTTACGCCAAAATTACTGTTTTTGCTGTGCTACCATTTTTAGGCCTAAATTTTGGCCTTTACTTCTAGTAAACTCTGTGTTGCACGAGGATTTCCGCCGCAAACCACAAGTTTCGGCAACTTTAGTCCGAGGCCGGTAGCGCTGCAAGAGAGGCCTTAGGAATGGGGGGTGGGGGAATTGCAAAAAAACATTCACAAAATCCTTATGTACTGAAGCGCTGAAAAATTATTTAAAAAATAAAACTTTAACATCTTTTTTGCAGGTCTTCATACTTACCTCTGCTGGTAGGGCTGCACCGTAGGTTTGACCTGTCGGTAATCTGGACATGGTGGAGAGTGCCGAAATTACGTAATTTCACGTTGGTGCATCTCTCCCCGCCGCTACGTGGAAGCGTCGCCGCAAAAAGGTGCCTGAAGATCCCGCCGCGGAGGATCAAACCCTAGCGAAAACCCTGTTGCAAAGTTGGCGAAATTCTAGCCCAAAGTATTTACACAAGGTGGAATTGTAGGCTGGGAACTGGGATGATATTTCTGATAATAAAAATGTATGATGTGTATGGCTTTAAAAAAGAAGATTGCTCACAAGCCCAAGGAGATAACAAGGGCTGGTGGCGGACCTCCCAATCTGAGCAGGCTCAAGCAACAAAAGGAAGCAGCCCTGAAAATAGTTGGAGTGGATTAACCTGCGTGATATTTCAGAACATCTGTTGAAGAGCAGCTGCAACATCAGATCAACAATGACATCAGTGCACCAGCACGCAAGAGATTCAGAAACTGATAGTGTACCACGGAGTGAGTGAGTGAGGAGCCCTTGAGGACATAGGTCTGAAGTGTGGCTGCTGTTTTTATCATGAATGTTGCAACTGCAAGTACTGAAACCTGGGAATCCAATTTACAGAAGGCTCTTAGTTTTGGACTGGATGGATCAAAAGATCAGCTTGAGGGATTCCTGATGGCAGATTTCATATTCCTCAGTGGTAGCCAATGGTCTGATCCCAGGTGGATCCCTGGTCATCCTGAAGGAATGCCTCACAGGTAACAAAAGACAAGAGAAGATGAATGACTTGCTCCATCCATTCAAACATGGTCCAAAGGATTTAAGAAGTGCCAGATAACAGCTAGGAGTACCCAGGCAGCATTGAATCTGACGTGCTGGCAGTGGTTGCAGGGTCATCTCATGACCCAGCATAAAGAGGTATAGGGCTACCATCATCCCATGAGACCTCTATATTGATTACCAGAAAATTGGCAATACAATTCTCTCACTAAGGTAGCACTTGGAAAGAGCATTAGATTAGGTTGTAGAAGACACACAATTATGCTATCAAGGGGAAACACAGGGGAAAAAGTAGTATTGGGGCCGAAACAGGACAGTAGTGTGGAAATAAACTGGTTACACTTTATTTCAATGTAGTCCTGAGAATGTCTTTTTAAGGAACACATGAAGGGAGTAAGTAATGGGCTGCTGTACAGTTGATTGTAATGGATTACATGATGTTGTTCGGCCAATTTTATTATGCTCAGTAGGATAGGAAATTAACACAGGGGCCAGATTAGAGACTTATCTGAATGTCCTGTCGATCAACGATTCATGCTCATGAGTCTTCCTAGCTACAAGTTGCATTTAAATATTTCTTCCTCCTTCTCAACCGAGGATTGAAGATGCACAACCTGTTTGCTCCTCCCTGGATTACAAAAGTGAACAATGTGCAGAAGGCTGCTATGATTTTGAAGCCTCATCGTGGATTTAGAATAGTACATCCAGTGAAAAAAAGGGACAGGCCAATTACACAAAGATCCACCCTAGTAGCTGAGTAATATATTGTGCATTACATGGTAAAATGAGTTGTATCTATTCTCTTACCTACTGTAAAGCCTAGGAATTATGATTTGCAATATTATCATACAAATGCTAAACCTATTCATATGACATTCCTTTGTCTATTTTTTATAACGGAGGAATTAACCTGTTTATTTTAAGTGAGGCTTTCTTCGCTCCCGGATACTGATGACATCTGCTCCTCCAAATACTAAAGACAGTACATCACATTACTGTTCCATTCTCCCTATATCAGTCTACAGTGATTTAATCGCCTCTTATCTTTCGTGTGGGAAGTTAGCCGTTCATAGGAGAGTGGTATCATCAGTAAAAAAAAAATCACTTTGATAGGACTGTGTTACCCTTGTTTAAATAGGCACAATCTTTGCTTCCTTAAACAATCTGAGATAAAACCGGTTGACAGGAACAGACGATGGATGAGCAAGTGGAGGAGTGGTTTCCTTGGAACCATAAGCACCTACGATATCTGGGCCAATATCTTTCGCAGAATCATGTTTTTTCTAGAGAGGTGTGTGAATTTGTGCCAAACTTCACTTTGCTGCTTGAATAACTACTCTTTTGTAGCAGGTTTTCAGCAATTATTGTGTGAAACATCTTTGCTTTATACAGATATATTGTACGTGACTGTTGTTTTCAAGTGGAGCAATAATCTGATTAAGCCCAATGTTGGAATCAGATGATGATTTTCCATTGGCCCTCACCTCTGCACATCATGCAGTTCGAGACTAATCCTGCCTTTGTTCCTCTGGCAACATGGCAGCCAATTTTCAACTGCTGCCCATCAGTCTCCCACCTGAAAAATGGGAAGCTGGCAGAGGAAAATTGGGGAAAGAGAACTTCAATGCCCAAGGCCTACCTGATACAATTTTCACATTTGCCTGTTTTGGGCAAGAGACTGTTTAAAAATTCTTTGTAGGACCCCAATTGCAATTTTGAAGTAAAAATGGGTGGATGTGCACCACATACTCTTTACAAACCAGGCAGTGAGAAACCTAACCAGCAGAGCTTAAAGGGACCACATGTGGCTGCTCCACATTGGTACCAAAGTTTTTAACATTTTTGGCCAATACTTAGAACATCTTTGATTAAACCAAGGCTGTGAACCAATGCCAAAGCATAGCTGCTTTGATGGGATGTGGCACTCTGCAACACGAGATATCATCTGCTTTGTCTGAGCCCAAGTCAAGTTTAGATCTCTTCATTGGTAGCTACATTGCCAATCAGAGATAGCAGCTTGACAAACTTCCAATTGCTTTGTCATGCAGCAAAATCTTGCACTTGGTATTCCTTTCAAGATACCAGTGAAAGATTGTTTTGATGTAGTCTGAGATTACAAAATGACTTCTTTAAAAAAAATTGGAAATTTTGTATTTAATATAACCTTTTAAAGAAATATTATCCCATTTAAATAAAGTTACCAAAATTTTAAGCACAATATTCTGGCATTTATCATAAAACATATTCACCTGGATTGTATGATATACATTTTCTTGTCAGATCCATTAAAGAAATATAATTAAATCCAAGTTGAAAACAAGACTGCAACAGGTCTTCTAAGGTTAGCACCCTAATTATTCTATTCAATGGCATTGGCTTAATCTGGTGGCAAAGAACCAATAATCAATTTATTTAAATTTTGAACCATATCTTTCTAAAGACATGTGCTATTTTTGCGATGTAATGTATAATTCAGGTCAAATGTGCAAGAACATTAAATACAAGTTTGTGAAAGAATTAAAAACTGTTCCATGTTATATTAAACCAAAACTGTAAGTTAAAGGTGAAAACTTACTCTAAAGCAGATTTTGACACAAAATGTTCACATTTAATTTTTAAAATATAGAAACCTTTAATTATGTTTGAGAAAAGAGGAACAATTTACATCACTTTAGACCAAAGACTGTCACATTAATATCCTTGCAAGAGCCTTTGCCAGCCATCGTACAAACCACACATTCTCAGGGCAAGATGTAGAAGTGAATACTTTGAATATCTTTGTAACAGATGCATTAGTTCACATTTTTTGTTCAGTGGTGATAGCAATAAGATTAAGCTGCATATTTGAAAACAGAAACATTTTAACATGTTGTGGCACAGTGGTATTTCGGCATAATATCAAAAGCACTGAAAGATTAGAATTTTCCATTTACCTTAGGCGACACTGAAAACATGCTGTATACAGCGAAACATGTTTTGTAGACCAACTGTCTGGAGAGACCACTTGTGTATAATGACTGCCTAACATTAATCCACCAATGTATTCATTGTCCAGATTTAAATCTGTGTAAGCAGACTGCCTGCTTGCTCAAACAAAAGGTAAGTTCTAAAGTTGGCCATTATAGATAACCTTTAGTGTGTTCCCATTAGGATTTTTTTTAGCTGATTTGGAACAAACACTGACACTTCTGAATTGCAATCCCAATTGTGTTGCAGTTTAGCTTCATCAATAAAATTTTACTAACATTCCCATTCAGAGAAAGCTGCTGTAGTGTGGCTTGCAGCAGGCCTGTCTTATCACTGATACAGTTAATATGCCAGACTTTGGCTAACGACACCTGGACTGGTTTGAGTGTCGTTAAAATTGACTCTAAAAAGCTGCGGAAATGGTAGAGAACACAGGATGCAGAACAATACTGTGGCAGGAAAGCTCAATTCAAGGCGGTAGTGGTTGATGAGGACTGGGACCAAGGAGGAGATTGCCTTCAAATTAAATTCCACGTTCCAGATCCAAAGAGAATGATGTCTGGAAAGGAGGAGGCAATGGGCATGAACAGAACTGGTGGTGAACCTATAAGGTCCTCACCATCTCTCTGGACATGGTGGATTCAGAATAGAATTTAAGGAAGTTTAGAATAAGAAAAGGTCAGACAGCCCATCACTCCCACTCCTGCCACAGATTATAACTTGCATTGTCATGGACTGTCTCTTCTTCATTTAATCTCTGGAGAGAGAGAGAGAGAGACAGATGAATAATCAAGTGCTAAACTTCCAAGAAGATAAAGCTCTGGATTTTTTCTCTTAGTTCTAAAGATAATCAAGCAAATACTCATGGATCAAGCTTACAATCCACTTTATTCAATCCTGATCAGTTGTAATCCAGAGGCCAACTTCTACTGGTCCCAACAGGAATGGAACTACAATATTCCACAAAGTGTTTGATCTTCTGTACCTGTCCCTAAAACCCTTGGGTCCTTTTTTAATCTGAAAGTCCTTCATCTAATTTTAACAGAAATCCATGCCATATATATGTAGAGGGAAAATTCTCTGAGTAGATAGGGTTGCTTGAAGTTTGCCAATTTTGTACACTAGCCTTGCAATCACAGTTTAAGCTACATAATCTCATTTTATCTATATATCACCCCTTTCATTATCTCAAATTCTCCTTTAAGTATCTTTTTTCCGCATTCTCTCATAATACAAATATAAAATACACACATTGCATCTAGTGTGTATTTCCTTCGTCACATTTGGGGTTTTGTATCACACCTGTCTACATGCAGATTTCTAAATCATATGTGCAGATTCTAAGTCATGCATGCGCTTATTTTACTTGATTGAATCAAATTTCATATTCATAATTGAAACAAAATGTGCCTTAATTAATATCAATTGGAAGCAGGCAAATCAGGTATACATTTCCAGTGAAATACTAATAAGGGATATAGGAAAGCTGCCAACCAGAATGAGCACTCACGGTAATGGGCAGCAAAATACTGAGGGTACCTTTCAATAATCTTTTCCGGTATCACCTTGCTTTTTCAAAGCTGAGGAACTATACGGGAAATAAGGTTTGTAATTTAAAAAGGCATAAAAATTTCAAAATTTATACGAAGATGATTAAACTTGTAGTATATGAATAAAGAGTCTGACCAGATACTGTGAGCTCAAAGTAAAGTGTGACCTTAGTCTTTTATTGCAGGTCTCCAGAGTGCCTCTCCAGTCTGTGAGGCCTCCTTAAGTACAGGTGCTCCCAAGGGATTGTGGGATCCCTTGGGACTCCAGGGGATGAGCCCTCTGGTGGTTAAACAAGGTGTTTACAGGTTTAAATATATAACAAAACTTACCCACATAGTAGCATTTTCTGTGTTAGAAATGCCTGTAGCCATGTTTTCAAGTCCTATGCCAATGTCTGAGACCTCCACCTGGAGTACATGGGGATTCTCAGAGCTATTAGTCTCAGTTAATTAAACTCACCAGGTTGCAAACTACAACTCCCAGCAAGAATTGGTGCCTACAACTTGCAGATCATTTTAATGATTGTCAGCAAGACTGTTCATTCATAGAGCATCCCAGAGTTGCTGCTTGTAAGCCTAGTTCCATCCTGAACCCCTGTGTATTGATGGAAAATAACTGCAGACAAAACCATCAAAAACGAGATAAAAGACGATGGCACCAAGTTTCCTCTAACTAAAAATCCTGTGTGCACCAGTGCCTGGAGTAGTAGCCAGAGGAAATTTGAGCAGAGGTCCATGTTATAGGGTCTTCTCTTCATTTGCCATTGACATGCTTTACCTGGGCCTACTGGATGAGGGCAGGAAGCTTCCACCTCAAACAGGCAGGGACATTTAAATAGCATGCAAATGACAAAGGAGTACAATCACAACACCTGTCATCTCATTTCTAGAGATTCCACTCAGCAGCAACCAAATTTTAATTTGATTTTACGTTTTAAAGTTTAATTTGTTTTAATTGCCGGTGTTTTTAGTGTCCCCCTCTCCTTTTATAGGGGGCACTGGAAAAATTTGATTTTAGCGCCCCCAAAAAAAAAAAAAAAAAAAAAAAAAAAAAAAAAAAAAAAAAAGGGGCTTGAAAATGTCTGCTGTGTCACCCAGGTCGGGTGGCACAGTTTAATGTTGTTTATGTTTTGCAGGTAGACTCCTAAAAGAGTTTCCACTCAGCAGCTGCCTCAAAAGAGAAACTCCCTGCAATCTGGCTGGTAGACGTTGCTCCTTCACATTAAGGATCTGTAATGGGGAAGCTAACTTATTTCTACTAGTTGGAGGGGGTTCAATGGAGTTAAACCTTTGGGGCATTAGTACTGCACTCGTTTAAGTGGGGGAAGATTTTACTGCTGCAATCACTTGCACAAAATGGAACTGCCCCTTTCCGCTGCGGCAGGCCTGTAGCACACGACGTCCTGCCCCCGTTTGATGCAAGTGCTGATTACAAGCTACTCGTCCCACCCAGTGTTCATTCAACACATGATCATTAGCTGAACTTGAAAACCATCTGGCTCCAATCAAGGTCAAGTCGCGCGTGGGCAAAAAGTGCACTGCCTGAATAATGCTGGGGTAAGGAGAGTGGAGGAAAATTGGCCCACGACCACTTCAACTTTTTCTGAGGTAACTTTGAAAGTGAAAATGGTGTATACTCTATACTGGCTGACCACCTGCAATTATAGTCAATAATAAGAGAACTGAACGCAAATAGAGATGGCGAGAAAATCAATGAGTAGGAAAATACCTTGGGTGAGATCAGCTGAAGCAAAAAAGACAAAATAAACTTGCATTTATATAGTGCCTTTCACAACCACTGGACATCCCAAAGCACTTTACAGCTAATGAAGTAATTTTTGAAGTGTTGTCACTGTTGTAATGTCGGAGATGCGGCATCCAATTTGTATACAGCAAGCTCCCACAATCAGCAATGTGATAATGACCAGATAATCTGTTTTAGTTATGTTGATAGAAGGATAACAATTGGCCAAGATACCAGGGATAACTCCCCTGCTCTTCTTCAAAAATAATGCCATGGGGTCTTTTACGCCCACCTGAGAGGCCAAAACCTCCGACAGTGTAACTCTCCCTCAGTACTGTCAGCCTAGATTTTTGTGCTCAAGCATCTGGAGTGGGACTTGAATGTACAACCTTCTGACTCAGAGGTGAGGGTGCTACCAACTGAGCCACAGCTGAGATCCAAGCATGTCTTTATATTTTGTTATATATCCTAAATAGCTACAATAGATATAAAACTGATGAGGAGGAAAAGGTGGTGATGGAGAAGTGACAGCGTGGATACATTTTTTGCAGCACATCTGATGAAAATACCCTGAGAGTACAACTCCACAGTGTTAAGACCCAAAGAGGTAGCCATGGGCAAGATCTGCACCATCTCACCAGGAGAATTCCAAAGCGACAGGTCCCATTATTCCTGGGTTCCTACATAGGGGCTGGAGAATAACCCGTATTCAACAGGAAGTGATGTTAAGGAAGTAGACATAACTTTTCCCATTTGTATTAATATAAAACCTGGTGATATCCCCTGTAGGGGGACTTGCAATGACAGCTGATATAAGGCCACAGTACTGCCATTGTACTGCTGCTGGCCATAGTAGGAACTGACGAGAAACGAATTCTCGAGCCTTTTGATAGAACCAGAGTTCATTAATCACATTCATTTTGAGTGGTCTTGTACTCAAAAGAGTATCTGCTCAATAATCTGACAGGTGAACATACTAAACAGCAGTATTTCAGCAGAACTTTTCCCTGGCAGGAACTGTGATTGTACCTTTTGTATATTAGGTGGTTAAAAAAACATGATGTTGATAAGTAATACATGCCTCACCAACACTCATTTAGTGCATTTGTCAATTTCTCCAAGTGTATTTTTTAATTCAATATTGTGCTTAGATTTATGTTGTTGCTAAACATTATAAATTAATTAATTGACTTCTAACTATCTTGGGTCTAGACAACCAGCAACTTCTCAAACACGAGGCAGCAAAGGAAAACTATAAGTTTTTACAAAATGATTCTTTCCTTCCAGTAACAGTGTTATTTCTGGTACAGGAGGCACCATAACATTGCAGCACATCACGTCAGGAATCTCTGTCAGCACCGTGTAGGTTCCAACCGAGGGAGTTCCCGCAACATTTTCATCTTTGTTTTTTCAGTCTTCAGTATTGCAGAAAGGAAACAAGTCAAATTAGATGGCATTGTTCAAACCCTAGAGTTTTTCTGATAACAATATTTGTGGAAACATACACACAAGAATAACTTCCTGAGTGAAAAAGATTAAATGCATTTTGGAAGCTCAATTCTTTTCTGCTAAGTACTTGGTGCATATTCTGTCAAATTCAACAGATGTAGCTGAAGGTTAACAATCTGGTTAATCAGTTTAAGTCAGAATTTTCTGTATCCTGTTTTTTTTACACATTAAGCTTTGTTTAGTCTTTTAAGCAAAACAGGAAAATATAAAATGAGCTATATGCATTATTATTTTGTTACCAACATACTCCATTTAAATTTGTTTGAAAAGAGGATGTTATTATTGGTTCCAAACTTCGTATTTTAATTATTTGATAAATGTAATCAGCTATTAAGAGACATTTTCCTTTTGATTGTATAAATTTGGGGCTGCACAAATGGTCCTCTTTGTAGCACACACCATGGGCTCAAGTTTCGGACCCGCGCTAGAACGGCGCACATTGGAAAGGCCCGCCTAATTTGTAGAACAGAAATTGCGCCGAATAATGACCTCGCGATACTCCAATAGCTGTAGGCCCATTCCAGCTCGGCACGGTGCAGCAGGAGCTGCTGAGGGTGGAGCTACAGCCCTGCGCCAAAAACAGTGCCGGCAGCTGCGCGCGTGCACAGTGGAGGCTGCGCGCATGCGCAGTAGCTCCTGGCCCTCCCAGCGCGTCCTTTCTCTGGGTGACAACCCTATCACTGGCCGAAGGGATGTCGCCCCTATCCCGGGCCGAGTGGCCTGACATAGAAACATAGAAACATAGAAAATAGGAGCAGGTGCAGGACATTCGGCCCTTCGAGCCTGCACCGCCATTCAATGAGTTCATGGCTGAACATTCAACTTCAGTACCCCATTCCTGCTTTCTCGCCATACCCCTTGATCCCCCTAGTAGTAAGGACCTCATCTTACCTCGTCGGTGGCGGGGCCCGCCTGCCCGGCATCTCGCTGGGGACGGGCCCCGCCCGAAGTCCTCAGTGACGGCCCGGCATCTCGCTGGGGGCGGGCCCCCGCCTGAAGTGGCGGCGGCGCCCGCCCAAAGTCCTGGGCGGCGATCATCTGCTGGGTGGGGGCCCCGTCCAAAGTGGCGGCGGCAGCGGGGCCCGCCTAACTGGCATCTCCTGGGAGGGCCCTGTCCCAGCACGCTATTGGAGGGCTCCCGGTGCTGCAGTAGGTGAGTAGAAACTTAATTTTTTATTTATTGATTGATTTTTTATTATTTCTTTAATTTTTAATTTTAGTTTTTTTTTATGTTTTATTATTTTTTTATTTTTTTATTTTTTTTATTATTTTTTATTGATTTATTGGTTGATTTATTGATTTATTTATCACTTATTATTGATGATGGCTCTTTATTTGTAAAAGTGGTATTTAATGCTTGTAAACTTCTCTTCCCCCGCCGCACCCCCATCTCTCGTTCTCTACGCCTGATTTATAAGTGTAGGCAAGGTTTTTCTGAGCGTACAAAAATCTACACTGACTCCATTCTAAGTTAGTTTAGAGTAAGTTTTCGCTACCTAAACTTGCAAAACAGGCGTCAGTGGCTGGGCACGCCCCCTTTTGAAAAAAAAACTGTTCTAAAATGAAACTATTCCAACTCACTAGAACTGGAGCAAACTAAATTCCGAGAATTGCAATTTCTAAGATGCTCCATTCTAAACTAGTTGCTCCAAAAAAATAGGAACAACTCAGACCGAAACTTGGGCCCCATGATTCTGTTATAGTATACTTGTTATGGATCCATCACTAATAAAAAAATATATCAAATACTTTCACATTTCCTCATTATTGCACTTTGTTAAATGACTCCTAGAGTGCATTACAGATTGAGTCTGTTGTAGTTTCTTAGCTTACTGAATAAATTAAATTACAATCCTTTTCTCCCACTGAACTTTTGTCTGTGAAATTAAACTTACATGTCAACTTATTTTAAGATTAACATAGAATCCTGAACAATTAACAAGCCTTATTTCACTTGCATTATATTCATTTCTATATAAATGTAAGTTGATGTTTTTATACCCATTTCCCACTGTCCTTTGGCAGTGTCATCTTTTTAACCATTAGTGTATATTATACTGTTTTTAATACAAGATTTTATGCCAATATAAACAAAAGACTGTTTACTGCTGTGAATCAGTAACTGCCTGTGAAACTTAATAGTTTAATATCCTTGTTGGTGGTATGATATAGTCACTTTCTTTCAGCTTGTTGTGCATACATAGGTAGGAGGCCCCAGCAGATCTAAGATTGGAACTGCTATTGTACTGCTAAGCCAGGCTGGCCTCTCTTCATTAAAATTTAAATTGTGTTCTTGGACAAAATCCTAAAGGTTCAGAAACCTATCAAACAGAAATAGGGAGTGGAAAGTATTGAAGGCAGAAATCAACCTGCCAATCTACCTGAACCCAAAAGTGATGTAATAAAAGTTGGGACAGGAAGTGATGTCATTCAGGTCAGGTTGCATGCATGACCTCCTGACTTCCTAGCCCAAAAAATCTCCTTAAGCAACAGGAGAGGTGCCGGTGTTAAAATTATAAATGATAGAGAGTAAGTGCCTTTTAAGTTACACAGAAGTAATAAAGATCCCAGTTGTTTAGACAATAACTTCCATCTCCAACTATTATTGTTGTTAGTCAGCTAACTGCTTATATGTCATTCGAGGGACTGCCGATGAGTATATGTGGATTGTACTCATTTCCATCAGGGTAAATCCATATAAAACAGATTAAAAAAATATATATTTTGTCTGTTGTGACAATAGCTAACAGATTTTTCTTTGTCATACAAGTAGAAGAAATGCCCTCTTGGATGGAATGTTCGACCATTGACTGGCACTCTTGACTAGATTGACTCAAATCCTGTATTATTAATAGTTAGACAAGCGAATTATTGCAAAATAAAGTAGGATTTGTAATTGCTATATATGTTTGGAACAGAGAGCACTTTCTTCCACTAGCTGTGGAAATGATGGTCTGAAGATTTTGGTGGTGTTTTTATAATGAAGGCCTTCAAAATCTCCTGTCTCAATAAGAGATTGGTGTGCAAAATCAAAGCGCATGGTATTGGGGGTAATGTACTGACGTGGATAGAGAACTGGTTGGCAGACAGGAAGCAGAGAGTCGGGATAAATGGGTCCTTTTCAGAATGGCAGGCAGTGACTAGTGGAGTGCCGCAGGGCTCAGTGCTGGGACCTCAGCTCTTTATAATATACATTAACTATTTAGATGAAGGACTTGAGTGTAATATCTCCAAGTTTGCTGATGACACTACGCTGGGTGGCGGTGTGAGCTGTGAGGAGGATGCTAAGAGGCTGCAGGGTGACTTGGACAGGTTAGGTGAGTGGGCAAATGCATGGCAGATGCAGTATAATGAGGATAAATGTGAGGTTATCCATTTTGGGGGCAAAAACAGGAAGGCAGAATATTATCTGGATGGCGGCAGATTAGGAAAAGGGGAGGTGCAACGAGACCTGGGTGTCATGGTTCATCAGTCACTGAAAGTGGGCATGCAGGTACAGCAGGCGGTGAAGAAGGCAAATGGTATGTTGGCCTTCATAGCTAGGGGATTTGAGTATAGGAGCAGGGAGGTCTTGCTGCAGTTGTACAGGGCATTAGTGAGGCCTCACCTGGAATATTGTGTTCAGTTTTGGTCTCCTAATCTGAGGAAGGACGTTCTTGCTATTGAGGGAGTGCAGCGAAGGTTCACCAGACTGATTCCAGGAGAGACTGGATCAATTGGGCCTTTATTCACTGGAGTTTAGAAGGATGAGAGGGGATCTCATAGAAACGAATAAGATTCTGACGGGACTGGACAGGTTAGATGTGGGAAGAATGTTCCCGATGTTGGGGATGTCCAGAACATGAGGAAAAACTTCTTCACTCAGAGAATTGTTAACCTGTGGAATTCCCTGCCGCAGAGAGTTGCTGATGCCAGTTCATTGGATATATTCAAGAGGGAGTTAGATATGGCCCTTAAGGCTAAAGGGATCAAGGATATGTAGAGAAAGCAGGAAAGGGATACTGAGGGAATGATCAACCATGATCTTATTGAAAGGCGGTGCATGCACGAAGGGCCGAAAGACCTACTCCTGCACCTATTTTCTATGTTTCTATGCTTATATGCTTAACCCTGTAAATAGTGTCATTATTCAATCCCATCAACAGTTTGTGCTCAAAAAACTCTTGCTCAGTCCTGGTGCGTTTAGCACATGAAAAGGCCCAAAACTCTTCTGATAATGAGGTCATATATTGGTTCTCCATCTATGAATTTTGAACAATAATCTTTAGAACAAGACAGGGAAAGAAAAAAAAGCTATTAATGTAAAAACTATCAGATAGGAAATAATAGATGAAATAGAGGTTAAGGGTGTTAGTAATAGGTCAAGAGTATTTCCCTTACCTGAGAAAAGGTAAATACTTCCAAAGTTTGAAACAAAGTAGTTACATTTATTGATAATATCTATATATAAACACTGCTGTAAAATATTCTCCTTTAATATATTTCTGTACCTCTGTTACTGTAAAGTGGTAAAATTGTAATTTGTGATATTTTCGCTAAAAACAAGAGGAGGATTTGTAGTTTGGTGAAGAAATTAGAGGGACACCAGTGATGGTGAAATTATTAGTTGCATTTATGCCAATCTTGGAGAGAGGTTCCCAAACAGCATTTCTGACATTACTAATTTTTCCCATAAAATCTATTCATTATATAAGCTGCCCTTATAACTCTCAGCATTATATGTGGTTGTACCACTATGGTAGCAGACTCATAAATGTACCCTTAAAATAATATTTCAATAGCCATCCTGTGCTACATAATTCTAAGTAACTTCTTGAAATTAATATGTTTCCAACCTAATTATTGGTATTGATAATTATTGCCTATTACTCACAGCAATGAAAAACATCTGCTCCTACTTTGCTTCCTCAGTTGCAGATTATAATAGAAGCCAATATTAAATAGAAAATACTGGATGGCCAAGCAAAAGCAGAGGAAATATAATGCTTAGTTACAACTTTGCCAATTGGATCTTTTTCAATTCATTTCAGAATTTTAGAATCTGGATCTGAAAAGCAAGTGAAAAAAGACTAATTCTGGGCTAGTTTCACCTTGGATTTTGTTTTTTTTATGATGATTCAAACAAGAAAAGTTACTGAAGTTCAACTTTGATAGTGTTCCTGAATCTAAATACTTAGTTTTCTAAAATAACACAAATTGGCTTTCTCCTTTTTCAATTCTGTTGAATAGATTTAGATTTTATTCTTATTCCAACATACTGCATCAGAAAAAAGGAGATATTCACAACTGTACAAGTTATTAATCCATCAAAATATGATACAATGATATTTACGACTCAAGAGCAAACATAATGTAACAGTCCGACTGACAGTCAGAGCATATGGAACTGTACTTGTGCTATACTTAGTATTTAATTATCAGCACAATAATAAGAACTATTCAAAAAGTTAAGAACTATATATAAAAATATCCATGAATAAATATAGTTTTAAAGCAATTCTAGTCTGGCATTAAACCATTATTTGAATTGGAGAAGCTAAAAGTCATAAGAACATGCTAATAGATCTTTATTGTTCAAAGTTGAATGAGAAAAGAAAGTCTTTCTTTTATATAGCACCTTATATCTTTCAGAAACATCTCAAAGAGCTTCATAAATAATTATTGATTTGGTGGGCAAATACAGCAGCCATTTTGCACAAAGCAAGATCGTACAAACATCAATGAAATGATGTCTCACTAATCTGTTTTGGCGTTGTTGCTTGAGGGAAGAATGTTGATTGGAACACCAGGAGAATGCCTTACTCTTATAATACTGCCATTGGATCATTAACATCCATTTGAACTATTGGAAATGCTGAGTCTTGGTTTAATGGGTCATCCAAAGGATATTACCTCTGACAAAGCAGCAATCCCTCAGAACTGCATTGAAGTGTCAATCTAGATCATGGCCCAGAAATTGCGGTCGGAGGCTTACCGCGGGCGGATGCCTCCGACCTGAAAAATTTATAACAAACTTACCTGGTGGTCCGGGAGGTTCGGAGACTTGCGGTCCTGGGCCTCTACATGAAGGCCTGCATAGAGGCCCACGTAAGTGCTTCGCACACGTCCCCGGGATCACGTGAGCCGGCCCAACCAATCTAAGTAGGGTTATTCCCATTCATACTTGTGGTGAGTTCCATATTTACGGAATCATCATACGTATAAATGGGAATACCCCCAAAAATACACATACATTTAAAATCATTTTTTTAAATCACACATTTAAAATTAATCAAAATGGAATTTAATGAATTATTTAAAACAAACATTTTAATTTTTGAAAAATAATTTACATATTTTAAAGGGTTTAAAAATAAACTTACCTTATTTCTCAGGTTTTTTAATGTTTAAATTATTTAATTTAATTTTCTTTGCTTCAAAAGTCTTAGGGGCCAAAATTGGTGAAGGGCAAGGCCCACCCAAGTGCCGCCCAAAGGACCGCCGATGGCCGCCGAGATACCTGACGGTACTCTGGGTGGGGTTTTCGGCAAAAAGATCCTTGAAAGGGCAGCCGGCAGCGAAAGAGGGACTTAAGCCATCAATCTGGGTGGCAGCGGGCAGGAGCTCTTATTCTAGGTGGCAAAGGCGCTTGTCGCCCAAGTACTGTTGAGGATGGAGTCAGGTCCATGGAGGGTCGAAGAGCTGCAAATAAAAAGCATTAAAAAAAAACATCAGATGACCTTTAGGGGACCCCATCAAGGTAAGTCGCTGTAAAGAAAAAAACTTTAAAATTGTTTACTAACCTTTTTTTTCAGTTCTTCATGCTCAGCATTGGGGATAGACCTGCCTCCTCGCAATGGTCCACCCCCATTCTAGCGCTGACTCCCGCGCGCACCAATCTGGCATCTTGGCGAGCGAGAGGTCAGTTGAGCCACTTGGCCGTCTGCTGACTTCAGCGGGCGGTTCCCGGCGGTTCTCCCCTCCTGCCCGCTCCAGACCAAATCGAAATGGACACTGGGCGCAACTCGAGGAGGAATGTCGGCGGCAGTGGGCGGTAAGGCCATCAATTCGACCCCTTACACTGATAAAAGCAGGCCTATTGAACTATGCCACAAAAGACTTGGAGTTTGGGGTCTACCTGAAATATCGATTAGATGGTTCACTGTTCGACCTTCGCCGCCTTGCTGCAAGGACCAAAGTACGGAAACAACTCATCCTAGAGGCACTCTTTGCTGACGACTGCGCCCTTATGGCACACAAGGAGAGTGACCTGCAATTCATACTCAGCAAATTTGCTGAGGCAACAGAATTGTTTGGCCTAACCATCAGCCTTAGTAAAACCGAGGTTCTCTATCAGCCGGCCCCTGGCACCACAGCACCTGCTCCCATAGTCTTCATCAGCAGTATACAACTGAAGTCAGTGGACAGCTTCAAGTACCTTGGCAGCACCAAATCAAATGATGGGTCCTTGGACAAGGAAATTGATGCAGGATCTGTAAAGCCAGCCAGGCACTTGGTCGCTTGCGCAGTAAGCTGTTGAGTCACCACCACATCCGGCTGTCAACTAAACTATTGGTGTATAGAGCAGTCGTTCTCTCATCTCTCCTTTATGGATGTGAGACCTGGACACCCTGCAGGCGTCACATCAAAGAGTTGGAAGCTTTCCATATGCGCAGTCTCAGATCTATACTCCACATACGCTGGCAAGACCGGGTGTTAAACTTTGAGGTTCTAGAGAGAGCACAATCAACTAGCATCGAGATGATGATCATGCGAGCCCAGTTCCGGTGGGCTGGACATGTCATCCTCATGGATGAATTCAAGGATCCCTCGTCAGCTTCTTCACGGCGAGCTCTGTGAAGGTCGAAGACACCAGGGGCGTCCCCGCAAGCGCTACAAAGATTGCATTAAGGCTAACCTCCAGTACTGTGGCATCCGACCAAAGGACCACGAGAATATAGCAGCTAATAAAGTCCAGTGGCGAACCCTCACGAGGACTGCCTGCCAGACCTTCGAAGAAAGCCGATGTCAACGCCTTTGGGACACTAGAGATAGACGACATCAGGTGGCAGTACTGTCAGCATCAGGCACATCGACCTTCCCTTGTCCGACATGCAAGAGACTATGTGCATCCAGAATTGGCCTATACAGCCACTTGAAGACACATGCCATT
Organism: Pristiophorus japonicus; assembly: GCF_044704955.1. NCBI lineage: Eukaryota > Metazoa > Chordata > Chondrichthyes > Pristiophoridae > Pristiophorus > Pristiophorus japonicus. The sequence continues at coordinate 294,864,846 of NC_091979.1, read as the reverse complement.
GATGATTAGCACATCGACATCTTTGTTGGATACGACAAACTACCAAGAGATCAATCATAAGAATTTCAAGGACATTTGCTGGGCAGAAAGCCCTTTACTCCCAGATGCGTGCGGTCTGTCAAAAGGATTCTTGACAGATCGTAAGTTCCGGGTTTAGGCGCATGCGCAATGCATGCCTAAACCTGGAACTTGCGGCCCCCTACGGGCATGTACGCACCTTGTATGTGCCCATAGGGGCCGCAAATTTAGGACCTATGTGTTTAAGTCTGGAGTGGAATCGGTTTTAGCTGAGTGTGTATGCTGTATTGTACATAAATAATCCTCCATTAGTAACTATATCTCCACCTTTAAAATCAATTTTTTAAAGTATTTTATATTTAAAGACAAATCTAAAGACAGTAAAATATTTTTCAATAGCAGTATGTATGTAAGAAACCATTATCACAGATATATTCATATAGTTCTAAACTTCATAAGAATCTCAAAACAAAACAGTGCTTATGCCATTTAATAAGTCTACAGAATATAGAATAGAGTACTCCCAAGATCAATAAAAACTTACTATTCATAACAGCAACTGAAGGATTAATTGTGTCAATATTATAATCTATGAACTGTGCTTTATCGCACCAAGCCATTTCTGTGTCATTTATTTGTTATGAGGTGTTCCTATCCTGTGATCATTGGATCATGGATTATCCATTGTTTATAGAAGTAATTCTATTGTACATTCATGTAACTAAGTCTTCATTTAGAAAGAAAACACACCATAGGAAAAAAAATATCATATAATAATTGTTTTTCCAACCTTCTGCTCTTTGTTTTTTCAATCGCCACCCACTACAAGGAGGAGTTCAAGTTTGCTTGGGGCAAATTTACAATAACAAACTGCATTTGTAAAATCATTTTATAGCACAATTTTTTAAATCTAATTGTTGATCACAGATGCTTGTGTTTCATGGAATTATGGTTGATAAAAATGGAAATGGTGCAGTATATCACTTAGGCACCTAATACATAAAACTAGCACAAATACTATAAACTGCCAACAGTGGAGAGGAGAAGGCAGAATCAGAATAGGAAAAACACTGTGAGTCAGGGAGCAAAGGTTTCTACTTGGCTTCTATTACAGAAAGGTATCATCCCCTCCCCTCTACCAACCAGCACCCACAAAAGGAGGTTTGTCTCAACAGTCGCATCCATATGAGATTTGGGAATGATGATGATCCATATGGCCTGAAAAGAGGTGACAACCTCGATTATCTTTAGGGTTTGATTTTAACTCCAGGGCGGGAATGAAGCAAAGCAAACTGCACGCACATCCAGGACCAGCAGCAGACAGGCCGATTTTTATGGCCAGGCTCATTAATATATCGATTGCCGACTTCCCGACCAAAAGGGTTGGTTCAAGGCCCACTCTAAAGCCTTGATCACAAAATCTAGGCTGACACTCCAGTGCAGTACTGAGGGAATACTGAGGGAGTGCTGCACTGTCAGAGATGCCGGGGTCAAAATTGCCCTCTGCCCCGTTTGGGGCAGATGACTAAAATTATGAATTACTGCCCGAATCGATGGGGAGGAAAATAGAGGGAAATTGCCCTCTTTTCTTTAAAAAAATCATCGGGGTGGTTTTTGGGGCTGCAGAGGGGCAGAAGTAAGTTGGGAATGGGGTGGAAGACGGACGTTGTCATTAGCACCACACTGAGCACGTCAGTGCAAAACGGACGTGCCGTGTCGCGCTGACGCATATCAATGTCCCTCCCCTTCACTTAAAGGGGAGGGATGCTGCGAGGCCTACGTCGAGCCCACTGGTCCACCAGGGAGGGTTTCGGCCAGGCCAGCGGTACCCAAGAGGGAGTGCCGGCCTGCCTGTTGGCGGCTGGGCCGAACCTGTGGCCGCCATTGTCGGGCTGACTGCTGAGTCGACCGACAATTAAAATAAAATACTGACTAGGGTACCTTGTGCATCTCTATCACCCTCCTCTTTAAGGGCAGACGCACCGCCCAGCCACTGGCAGCTTCCCACCGGGAGAAGCTGTTGGGGGCACCGACCGGCGGCGGCTCTGTTCCCGCAGGGCAATTTCTCTCGCAGGGCGGAAAGGGGTCGCTGGCGGGCGGTAAGGGGTCGGCGCGTGCTGGACAATGGCATGTCGGGCTGTTTCCACTGCCCCCAGCCCGGGGTCAACTCCGCATGGGCCTGTCACCGATCGGAAAGGACTTACTGCCCCGTTAAATCTTAAGGAAGGGGCAATTTCGGCCGCCTTATTTTAGATGAGGCATTAAACCAAGGCCCCATGTGCTTTCTCAGATGGACATAAAAGATCCCATCGCACAATTTCAAAGAAGAGCAGGGGAGTTCTACCTGGTGTCCTGATCAATCGCCTATATTAGGTTTGCTGTCAGATACTGCATTTTTCTTCCACTACAGTGAAAGTTAAACCACTCCAACGGACAGACAGGAACAGCCCTCAACAAACATGACTAAAACAGATGATCTGGTCATTATTACATTGCTGTTTGTGGGACCTTGCTGCGCACAATTTGGCTGCTGTGTTTCCTACACTATTAAGTGACTATACTTCAAAAATGCTTCATTGGCCGTGAAGGACTTTGGGACTCCTTAGGTTGTGAAAGGCATTATATAAATGGAAATCTTTATTTCATTATCATTCCATCTTCACTGACTTTCCAAGCTCCCTGTCTCCGAGTGCATTGACGTTTAAATCCTCATTCTTGTCTTCAAGTCTCTCCATGCCTGAACTCCACCCTGTCTGTAACAGTTTTGAGCTCTATGTCCAGTTTTCACTTTCCATTCTACTGACTAGGGTATGTTGTGCATCTCCATCAGCCTCCACCATTGGTGGCAGAGTCTTCAGCCATTACACACCACTCTCAAATTCTCCTTCAAAACCTCTTCATCTTCCTACCTATTGCCCTCCTTCAAAAGCCTCCTCAAAACTATATTTTTGACCAGGCACCAACTACTTCTTCTGACTTATTTCATACTTCCTATTTGGTAACTACAGAACTCAAAAAGCACTTTTTAAATGTAAGTTTCTGCTGTTAACTACGCAAGCACTTAGAAAATCAGGATTTGTGTCCCCTGAACTTAGTTTTCTTTAACCAATAATGACGGTGTCTACATTTTCACAAAAAGTTTAAAAAATAGTTCCCTGTCAAATACGAATTTAAGTTAGTCATTAATGATTTTTTGGCACAAACCCCATACTCCAGCCTTTATAGCAATCAATACTATTGACCTCTCAATTCTGTTGCTATTAATCATAACTGGCTTGTTAGCATTGCTCTGCAGCCACACAATCGATCCATTCTGAATAAGTTTCAGCTGAAATCTGGCTTCAGTTCTCAGTGTATTTTACTGAAGGCCAGATAAGTGTGTCTATGAAATACTGCGGTAATTATTAAGAAATGTCTGCCGACCTCACAGTTGAGGTAAACTCCATGTAGCACGGGTAACTTTGATAAGACTTTGGTCACCATTGGTGACTGAGATAAACATAGGAGACATTGATCTCATCATACCAGTGCTAACTCTTGTCTCCTGACCTATGACTTTCACTACCACTTATAGTTAGCATTTGATAGCAATAGTGAATGACAGGAAAAGTATTGACGTCCAAGTGACTATATATATTTTAGTGAGGCCTGTAAGAATTCACTGCTAAGCTAGCCCCAACTCTCTCTATGTTTAGCTGTGCCTGCCATCACTTTAGAAATGAAAATCGACTGGTTTCTATAACGGCATCAGTTTCACAACAACAACAAGTTACATTTATATAGCATCCTTAACGTAGTGAAACATCCCAAGGCGCTTCATAGGAGTATTATGTGATAAAAATTTGACACCGAGCCACAAAAGTAGAAATTAGCGCAGGTGACCAAAAGCTTGGTCAAAAGAGGTATGTTTTAAGGAGCATCTTGAAGGAGGAAAGAGAGGTAGAGAGGCTGAGAGGTTTAGGCAGGGAGTTCCAGAGTTTGGGGCCTAGGCAACAGAAGGCACGGCCACCAATGGTTGAGCGATTATAATCAGGAATGTTCAGGGGGGCAGAATTAGAGGAGCGCAGACATCTCGGGGGGTTGTGAGGCTGGAGGAGATTACACAGATAGGGAGGGGCCATGGAGGGATTTGAAAACAAGGATGAGAATTGAGGCATTGCTTAACCGGATGGGTGACAAGTTTAAAATCTACATTACAGAATATTTTTATGTTTTCATCATGCAAGGACCATTTTTGGGGTTTTGGATATTTGAGTTTGTGAGACAGAAAATGGAGGACAAAAGATTTTTTGAAAAAAAGCACATTTAAAGCAGTTTGATTTTGGCTATTTTTACTTCTAGGTATTCATTATAAGTTGACATTTTTGAATAACTTGGTTGATCCAGTTTCTGTTTTTTCCTATTGTAAATTTTCCTGAGTGCTCATAGTTACAGAGTTGGGAATTGTTCTTTTTATTTGAGTTAATCAAAAAATGTGACCCCGGAGTGTGACACAGGAGATGTGACATAACAGGCAATAAATATGCTCTATTGTACTGTTTTAATGCATAATCAATACTCAGATAAATAGATGGTTTGAACTTACGGCCAGGATTGCATTCTTTTGCACTGGAGACTGACTAATATTCCCTGATCGTACCTTGATGGTGCAAACTGGTAATATATATATATACACAACGGCCAACATGAATAACACTTGTACTTTAATGAACATTTGGGACCAGACAAACATTGCCAAATCTTACTTGATATTATAGAGTAGTGCTGAGTTCAAATTAGGGTTAACATTTCTCATATATGAAGTTAATTGGAATAATCAGGTATGCCCAAAATTGACATTTGTTCATTTCAGGCCAGAGTAAAATTTTCTTTTCTTTTCTATGAGCTCAAATCTCAGGTCCCAGGTTCAACATTTGGTCTGTGATGAGTAAGCTGATCAAAACTGAGTCAGTGATGTGAGGCATTTCAATTCACCTCAATGTTCCCACACCATAGATCTACTCTGGATTGCTCTTTAGTGATCCTTTCTGGAAAGTGTATGTATGTCAACATTAGGGGAGGACAGGTTAATATAGGAACAGGAGTAGGCCATTCAGCCCCTTGAGCCTGTTTCGTCATTCAACTAGATCAAGGCTGATCTGTATCTTAACACCAGCTCCCTGCCTTGGTTCCATATCCCATATTAACTTTGCCGAACAGAAATCTATCAATCTCAGTTTTATCCCCAGTCAAATAGTCCACTGACATTCATTATTTGAGTTCACACATGAAGAATGGTCACTTCGGTGAGATTGCTACCAGTGCCTTGGAAGCACACCCAGTATTAGCCACCACCTTCAGGATAAGAAAGAATACTGAGAAATACTGTGATGTTTTTCAATTTAAATGACTGATCAATATACTATTCGTCACCTTCAGTTGTATGTGTTGCATTTTATTTGAAATGTGCGTTATCCCACCTTTTTTCTAACTCTATGAAGTGTACGCCTTTTTTCTGATGGGGAGAGGATTAAAACTCTGATCTTGGTTTAGTTTATGCTAACAGCAAATAAAAGAGATAGGGCACTATCCCAAATAACAGAAGTCTGCAATCCCAGGGCAATTCCAGCAACAAAAAACAGGGTATATGTCATTTATTAAAAATATCTTGACCCCATCATTTAATATTCCAAACATGCACCTACCACTTCAGAAATCTGAAGCCCTTACCTGGTCTGGTCTATATGTGACTCCTATCCCACACCAATGGAGCTGACTCTTAACTGGTCTGGTTTATATGTGACTCCGATTTTCTTATAGTAATTTGTTGCATTCCTACTCAGTATTAACTATCCCTGCCAATTTGGTGTCATCTGCAAATTTAGAAAGTGTGTTTTTGATTCCAAAGTCTAACTCGTTAATATAAGTTGTGGTCCCAGCACTGATCCTTGTGGAACACCACTACCATCATCTGCCACAGTGAATAGCTACCCTTTACCACCACTCTCTGCTTTCTGTCTTGAAGCCAGCTACCATTCTGCTACTTGTCCCGACTCTGCATTCTCTGACCTTACTCATTAGTCTATTAAGAGTTACGTTATCGAAGGCCTTTTGAAATTCTAGTTGGATAAGCTTAGAATAGCATCTGCTTATCAGATCAAACCCAGCCTCAAAGAGCGCGAAACTCGACCTCAGCAGCAGCTTAAAGAGTGTGAGACCTGACCTCAGCAGCACACCCACAAGCAGCGCGAGAGGAGCAGCCCAAACAGCACCAACTGACCTGAAGGCAAGAAGTGAAAAGAACCAAAATCAAAACATGATGTCACAGGAAAGAAGGGAAGTGATTGGTTGGTGAATTTTTCTCTCTTTTCTGGGGCATTGGTTTGAATTAAGAGCTGCAATTAAAAACAAAACTTGGAAACTTAATTCACTAAATTCATTAGGGATGGCAGGGTAGTCGATGTGTTACTGCTGTTGCATGTGGGAGTTGGTTGACCCCATTGAGGTCCACGGTGACAACATCTGCAGCAAGTGTCTGCAACTCGAGGAACTTCGGCTCTGTGTTGATGAGCTGGAGTCCGAGTTGCAGACACTACGACACATCAGGGAGGGGGAGAGTTACCTAGACACTGTGCTCCAGGAGGTAGTCATACCCCTTAGGTTAAATAATTCAAATTCAATCCGTGGTCAGGAACAGGAGGGTGTGACTACGAGCGAGGCAGGCACGGGGATTCAGGATGTAGTGCTGGGGAGCCTCAGCCCTTGCTCTTGTCCAACAGGTTCGAGGCTCTTACTCCCTGTGTGGACGAGAGCAAGGACTGCAGGGAGGATGAGCAAACTGACCACAGCACCGTGGTACAGGGGGCAATTAAAGTGGGGGTAATAAAAAGAAACGTTGTACTGGTAGGGGACAGTATGATTAGGGGGATAGATAAGGTTCTCTGCAGCCAAGAGCGTGAGTCCCAAAGGCTGTGTTGCCAACCCGGTGCCAGAGTTAAGGATATCTCCTCTGGGCTGGAGAGGAACTTGGAATGGGAGGGGGAAGATCCAGATGTCATGGTCCACGTGGGTAACAACGACATAGTTAGGACAAACAAAGAGGTTCTGCTGAGGGATTATGAGCAGCTAGGGGCCAAATTAAAAAGCAGAACCACAAAGACAATAGTCTCTGGATTACTGCCTGAGCCACGTGCAAATTTGCATAGGATAAATAAGATCAGAGAGTTAAACATGTGGCTGTTGTGGGAGAAATGGGTTTTGGTTCGTGGGACACTGGCACCAGTAGTCGGGTAAGAGAGAGCTGTTCCGTTGGGACGGGTTTCACTTAGACCGTGCTGGGACTAGGGTCCTGGCGAATCGAATAACTCGGGCTATAGAGAGGGCTTTAGACTAATTATTGGGGGGAGCGGAAATTTAAAAAGTCAAAGAATAAGGAGAAGGCAATAGAGCAGGGTAGCACTGGGGGAAATGAAAACCAGAGCGTGACAGAAAGGGACAGAATGTATAAACATAAAGGTGTATCAGAAAGTGGGGTCAAAGCAGGAAAAAATGGTAAAAAAAATCCAAATTTAAAAGATCTTTATCTGGATGCACGCAGCATTCGTAACTAAATAGATGAGTTGACGGAACAAATAGATACAAATGGGTATGATCTGATAGCCATTACAGAGATTTGGTTGCAAGGTGACCAAGGCTGGGAACTAAATATTCAGGGGTATTTGACAGTTTGGAAGGACAAACAGAAAGGAAAAGGAAGTGGGGTAGCTCTGTAAATAAAGGATGGGATTAGTGCATTAGTGAGAAACGAAATTGGCTCAGAAGATCAAGATGCTGGATCAGTCTGGATAGAGATAAGGAATAATAAGGGGGAAAAGTCACTGGTGGACATAGACTATAGGCCCCCTAACAATACCTCCACTGTTGGATGGAGTATAAATCAAGAAATAATAGAGGCTTGTAAAAAAGGAACGGCAATAATCATGGGCGATTTTAACCTTCATATTGATTGGACAAAGCAAATTGGCCAGGGTAGCCTTGAGGAAGAGTTCATAGAATGTATCCGGGATAGTTTCCTTGAACAGTACGTTGCAAAACCAACCAGGAAGCAGGCTATATTGGATCTGGTACTGTGTAATGAGACAGGATTAATAAACAATCTCCTAGTAAAGGATCTTCTAGGAATGAGTGACCATAGCATGGTTGAATTTCAAATTCAGTTGGAGGGTGAGAAAGTTGGATTTCAAACCAGTGTCCTAAGCTTAAACAAAGGAGACTACAAAGGTATGAAGGCAGAGTTGGCTAATGTGGACTGGGAAAATAAATTAAAGTATGGGACGGTTGATGAGCAGTGGCAGACATTTAAGGAGATGTTTCCTAACTCTCAACAAAAAAATATTCCAATGAAGGAAAGACGAAGAGAGGGGATAACCACCCATGGCTAACTAAGGAAATAAGGGATGGTATCAAATTGAAAACAAGGGCATACAAAGTGGCCAAGAGTAGTGGGAGGCCAGAGGATTGGGAAACTTTTAAAAGCCAGCAAAGAACGACTAAAAATAATAATAAAGAGAGGGAAGGTAGATTATGAAAGAAAACTAGCATGAAATATAAAAACAGATAGTAAGAGTTTCTACAGGTACATAAAAAGGAAAAGAGTGGTTAAAGTAAATGTTGGTCCCTTGGAGGATGAGACTGGGCAATTAATACTGGGGAACAGGGAAATGGCAGAGACTTTGAACAAATATTTTGTATTGGTCTTCATGGTAGAAGACACTAAAAACACCCCAATAGTGGATAATCAATGGGCTATAGGAAGGGAGGAACAATACAATCACTATCACTAAGGAAGTAGTACTCCGTAAAATAATGGGACTAAAAGCGGACAAGTCCCCTGGACCTGATGGCTTGCATCCTAGGATCTTAAAAGAAGTGGCTGAAGAGATAGTGGATGCATTTGTTGTAATCTACCAAAATTCCTGGTTTCTGAGGCGGTCCCAGCGGATTGGAAAACCGCAAATGTAACGCTCCTATTTAAAAAAGAAGCCAGACAGAAAGCAGTAAACTATAGACCAGTTAGCCTAACATCTGTCGTTGGGAAAATATTGGAGTCCATTATTAAGGAAGCAGTACTGGGACATTTAGAAAAGCATGATTCAATCAAGCAGAGTCAGCATGGTTTTATGAAAGGGAAATCATGTTTGACAAATTTGCTGGAGTTCTTTGAGGATGTAATGAGTAGGGTGGATAAGAGGGAACCAGTGGATGTGGCGTAGTTGGATTTCCAGTAGGCATTTGATAAGGTGCCACATAAAAGGTTACTGCACAAGATAAAAGTTCACAGGGTCGGGGGTAATATATTAGCATGGATAGAGGATAGGCTAACTCACAGAAAACAGAGAGTCGGGATAAATGGGTCATTTTCTGGTTGGCGAACAGTCACGAGAGGGATGCCACAGGGATCGGTGCTGGGTCCTCAACTATTTACAATCTATATTGATGACTTGGATGAAGGGACCGAGTGTAATGAAGCCAAGTTTGCTGATGATAAAAAGATGGGTGGGAGTGCAAATTGTGAGGAGGACACAAATAATCTGCAAAGGGATAAAGACAGGCTAAGTGAGTGGGCAAAAATTATGCAGATGGAGCATAATGTGGGAAAATGTGTGGTTGTCCACTTTGGCAGAAAAAATAGAAAAGCAAATTATAATTTAAATGGAGAAAAATTGCAAAGTGCTGCAGTACAGAGGGACCTGGGGCTCCTTGTGCATGAAACACCAAAAGTTAGTATGTAGGTACAGCAAGTAATCAGGAAGGCAAATGGAATGTTGGCCTTTATTGCAAGAGGGATAGAGTATAAAAGCAGAGAAGTCCTGCTACAATTGTACAGGGTATTGGTGAGGCCAAACCTAGAGTACTGCGCACAGTTTTTGTTATGTATGTAAACATTGTAACTGTGTAAGACTTGCCACCACAGGGCGCAACTGTTGGTGGCCCAAGGGTCATCTGCACACCACGTGCAAGGGAGTATAAAAGGTTGTCTGCCATGCTGCTTAGGCACTCTGGAGTTGTATTAAAGAGACTAAGGTCACACCAGTTTTAGCTCACGTTACTCAGTGTTGTGGAGTTCTTCCATACTTAACAATTGGCGACGAGTAACAGATTACGAACTTTCACATGGTCATGTCTGCCGTTGGCATTTTAGAGAGATTTGTAGAGGGTGCTGATTGGGAAGCCTTCATTGAGCGTCTCAACCAGTACTTTGTGGCCAACGAGCTGGATGGGGACGATACAGCAATCAAGCGCAGGGCGATTCTCATCACCGTGTGTGGGTCCACAATATACGGCCTCATCAAGAATCTGCTAGCACCGGAGAAACATAGAAACATAGAAAATAGGTGCAGGAGTAGGCTATTCGGCCCTTCGAGCCTGCACCACCATTCAATAAGATCATGGCTGATCATTCCCTCAGTACCCCTTTCCTGCTTTCTCTCCATACCCCTTGATCCCCTTAACCGTAAGGGCCATATCTAACTCCCTCTTGAATATATCCAATGAACTGGCATCAACAACTCTCTGTGGCAGGGAATTCCACAGGTTAACAATTCTCTGAGTGAAGAAGTTTCTCCTCATCTCAGTCCTAAATGGCCTACCCCTGATCCTAAGACTATGTCCCCTGGTTCTGGATTTCCCCAACATCGCGAACATTCTTCCCGCATCTATCCTGTCCAGTCCCGTCAGAATCTTATATGTTTCGATGAGATCCCCTCTCATCCTTCTAAACTCCAGTGAATAAAGGCCCAGTTAATCCAGTTTTTCCTCATATGTCAGTCCAGCCATCCCTGGAATCAGTCTGATGAAACTTCGCTGCACTCCCTCAATAGCAAGAACATCCTTCCTCAGACTAAGAGACCAAAACTGAAAACAATATTCCAGGTGAGGCCTCACTAAGGCCCTATACAGCTGCATTAAGACCTCGCTGCTTCTATATTCAAATCCCCTAGCTATGAAGGCCAACATACCATTTGCCTTCTTTACTGCCTGCTGTACCTGCGTGCCCACTTTCAGTGACTGATGAACCATGACACCAAGATCTCGTTGCACCTCCCCTTTTCCTAGTCTGCCGCCATTCAGATAATATTATGCCTTCTTGTTTTTGCCCCCAAAATGGATAACCTCACATTTATCCACATTATACTGCATTTGCCATGCGTTTGCCCACTCACCTAACCTGTCCAAGTCACCCTGCAGCCACTTAGCGTCCTCCTCACAGCTCACACCACCACCCAGTTTAGTGTCATTTGCAAACTTAGAGATATTGCACTCTATTTCTTCATCTAAATCGTTAATGTACATTGTAAAGAGCTGGGGTCGCAGCACTGAGCCCTGTGGCACTCCAGTAGTTACTGCCTGCCATTCTGAAAAGGACCCGTTTATCCCGACTCTCTGCTTCCCGTCTGCCAACCAGTTCCCTATCCACGTCAGTATATTACCCCCAATACCATGTGCTTTAATTTTGCACACCAATTTCTTGTGCGGAAACTTGTCAAAAGCCTTTTGAAAGTCCAAATACACCACAAGGTTCTCCCTTGTCCACTCTGCTAGTTACATCCTAAAAAAATTCCAGAAGATTCGTCAAACATGATTTTCCTTTCATAAATCCATGCTAACTTGGTCCAATCCTGTCACTGCTTTCCAAATGTGCTGCTATTTCATCCTTAATGATTGATTCTAATATTTTCCCCACTACTGATGTCAGGCTAACCGGTCTATAATTACCCGTTTTCTCTCTCCCTCCTTTTTTAAAAAGTCATGTTACATTAGCTACCATCCAGTCCATAGGAACTGATCCAGAGTCGATAGACTGTTGGAAAATGATCACCAATGCATCCACTATTTCTAGGGTCACTTCCTTGAGTACTCTGGGATGCAGACTATCAGGCCCCGGGGAGTTATCGATCTTCAATCCCTTCAATTTCCCTAACACAATTTCCCGCCTAATAAGGATATCCTTCAGTTCCTCCTTCTCACTAGACCCACTGTCCCCTAGTACCTTCGGAAGGTTATTTGTATCTTTATTTGTGAAGACAGAACCGAAGTATTGATTCAATCGGTCTGCCATTTCTTTGTTCCCCATTATAAATTCACCTGAAACCAACTGCAAGGGACCTACATTTGTCTTTACTAATCTTTTTCTCTTAGCATATTTATAGAAGCTTTTGCAGTCAGTTTTTATATTCCCTGCAAGCTTCCTCTCATACTCTATTTTCCCCCTCCTAATTAAACCCTTAGTCCCCCTCTGTGAATTCTAAATTTCTCCCAGTCCTCAGGTTTGTTGCTTTTTCTAGCCTCTTCCTTGGTTTTAACACTATCCTTAATTTCCTTTGTTAGCCATGGTTGAGCGACCTTCCCAGTTTTATTTTTACTCCAGACAGGGATAAACAATTGCTGAAGTTCATCCATGTGATCTTTAAATGTTTGCCACTGCTTATCCACCGTCAACCCTTTGAGTATCCTTTGCCAGTCTATTCTAGCCAATTCACGCCTCATACCGTCGAAGTTACCTTTCCTTAAGTTCAGGTCCCTAGTTTCCAAATTAACTTTGTCACTCTCCATCTTAATAAGGAATTCTACCATATTATGGTCACGTTTCCCCAAGGAGCCTCGCACAACAAGATTGCTCATTAGTCCCTTCTCATTACACATCACCCAGTCTAGGACGGCCAGCTCCCTGGTTGGTTCCTCGACATATTGGTCTAGAAAACCATCCCCAATACACTCCAGGAAATCCTCCTCCACCGCATTGCTACCAGTTAGGTTAGACCAATCAATATGTAGATTAAAGTCGTCCATGATTACTGCTGTACCTTTATTGCACACATCCCTTATTTCTTGTTTGATGCTGTCCCCAACCTCACAACTACTATTTGGTGGTCTGTACACAACTCCCACTAACGTTTTCTGCCCTTTGGAATTCCGCAGCTCCACCCATACCGATTCCACATCATCCAGGCTAATGTCCTTCCTTACAATTGCATTGATTTCTTCTTTAACCAGCAATGCCACCCCACCTCCTTTTCCTTTCTGTCTATCCTTCCTAAATGCTGAATACCCTTGGATGTTGAGTTCCCAGCATTGGTCACCCTGGAGCCATGTCTCCGTGATGCCAATCACGTCGTATCCGTTAACTGCTATCTGCGCAGTTAATTCATTCATCTTATTCCGAATACTCCTCGCATTGAGGCACAGAGCCTTCAGGCTTGTTTTTTTTAACATACTTTGCCCCTTTAGAATTTTGCTGTAATGTGGCCCTTTTTGTTTTTTGCTTTGGGTTTCTCTGCCCTCCACTTTTACTATTCTCCTTTTTATATTTTGCTTCTGACTCCATTTTATTTCCCTCTGTCTCCCTGCATAGGTTCCCATCCCCCTGCCATATTAGTTTAACTCTTCCCCAACAGCACTGGCAAACACTCCCCCTAGGACATTGGTTCCGGTCCTGCCCAGGTGCAGACCGTCCGGTTTGTACTGGTCCCACCTCCCCCAGAACCGGTTCCAATGTCCCAGGAATTTGAATCCCTCCCTTCTGCACCACTCCTCAAGCCATGAATTCATCTGAGCTATTCTGCGATTCCTACTCTGACTAGCATGTGGCACTGCGGAGAAGACATATACAGAGTTGTGTACACTAGTTCGGGAACACCTCAAGCCGAAGGAGAGCGGCCAGGTATCGCTTCTACACGCACCACCGCTCTGAGGGCCAGGATATGGCGAGTTATGTCGCCGACCTGAGACGCCTTGAGGGAACTTGCAAATTTGCTGGATTTTTGGGAGAAATGCTGCGGGACTTTTTTGTGCTTTGCGTCGGCCACAAGGTCATTCTTCGCAAGCTGCTGTCCATCGAAACCCTAGACCTGAGCAAGGCCATCACGATAGCCCAGGCATTCATATCCACGAGTGATAATACCAGACAGATATCTTCCCAACATCGAAGCTCACCGGCAAGCACTGTGCATAAAATAACGTCACTAGCAGGCAGAACTGCATATGGCAGGGCTTACACGTCTGCAGCTGAAAGACCTAGGATGACTCAGAACCTGCCATTGGATGTGAATGCAAATCCATTAGCACCATGTTGCCGCTGCAGGGGTAATCATCGAGCCCATCAATGTCGATTCAAGCACAATGTGTGCAAAGGCTGTGAAACAATGGGGCACCTCCGGCGAATGTGCAAGAGTGCTGCGACTCACCACGTGGCAGAGTCGGCAGAGGATGATCGATCCGGCGTGGAGCACGCAGAACAAACAAGAGAGGCAGCTCAACACGAGGAAGACGTGTATGGGGAACACACCTTCACCACCAAAAGCCCTCCTATTATGCTGAAAGTCAAATTGAACGGTATTCCAGTATCAATGGAGTTGGACACGGGGGCGAGTCAATCAATTATGAGCCAGTCGGCTTTTGAGAAACTGTGGGGCAACAAGGCACAAAGGCCCAAACTGAGCCCGATTCAGACAAAGCTGCGCACCTACAACAAAGAGCTCATACCAATCATTGGCAGTGCGGCAGTTAAGGTATCGTACGATGGAGCTGTGCATGATTTACCACTGTGGATTGTACCAGGCGATGGCCCAACGCTATTCAACAGAAGCTGGCTGGGAAAGATTCGATGGAACTGGGACGACATCAAAGCATTATCTTCAGTGGATGATGCCTTGTGTGCCCAAGTGCTGAGCACGTTTCTGTCGCTATTTGAACCAGGCATCGGCAATTTCACAGGCGCCACGGTGCAGATCCATCTAGTCCCCGATGCAAGGCCCATTCATCACAAGGCTCGAGCAGTTCCATATATGATGAGGGAGAAAGTCGAGATCGAACTGGACAGACTTCAACGAGAGGGAATCATACCGCCAGTCGAGTTCAACGAGTGGGCCAGTTCAATTGTTCCGGTGTTGAAAAGCGATGGCACAGTCAGAATCTGCGGAGACTACAAGATAACGATCAACCGAGTCTCGTTACAGGACCAGTACCCGCTACCCAAGGCGGATGACCTGTTCGCAACGTGAGCAGGGAGGGAAGTCGTTCACCAAGTTGGACCTAACCGCCGCCTACATGACACAGGAGCTGGCTGAATCTTCGAAAAAATTGACGTGTGGAGAGTCTGCTGAAATCGGTTCTGCACACCGTTGTGTTTCTGGATGACATCCTGATCACCGGTCGTGACACCACCGAACACCTGCACAACCTGGAAGAGGTTCTAAGTCGACTAGACAGAGTGGGACTCAGGCTGAAACGCTCCAAGTGTGTTTGCCTGGTGCCAGAGGTCGAATTTTTGGGGAGAAAGATTGCGGCAGACGGCATCAGACCCACGGACTCAAAGACAGAGGCCATCAAGAATGCACCCAAAACACAGACTGTGACGGAGCTGCATTTATTCTTGGGACTCCTCAACTATTTCGGTAACTTTCGACCTGGCTTAAGCACTTTGCTGGAACCGTTGCACATGTTGCTACGTAAGGGTGACGACTGGGTTTGGGGTAAATCTCAAGAGACAGCCTTTGAGAAGGCAAGAAACCTACTTAGTTCTAATATGTTACTTGTACTGTATGACCCATGTAAATGATTAATGCTAGCTTGTGATGCATCTTCGTACGGGGTCGGTTGTGTGTTACAGCAAACCAATGTATCGGGCAAACTTCAACCTGTTGCATACGCGTCTAGAAGTCTGTCTAAGGTTGAAAGAACCTACAGTATGGTCGACAACTGAGCAATGCACCAAGGAAGGCTCCATTGAGTCTGTGGTCATGGCCCTCCAAACTGTGGTCCAGGAGCCACGTAGATTTTGCTGGCCCCTTTCTCCGAAAGATGTTTTTAGTTGTAATGGACGCTTACTCTAAATGGATTGAATGCGTAATCATGTAATCCAGCACATCCAGTGGCACCATTGAAAACCTCCGGCTATGTTCGCCACCCATGGCTTGCCCGGCGCCCTTGTCCGAAACAATGGGCCGTGTTTCATCAGCTCGGAATTCAATGAGTTTATGACCCACAATGGCATCAAGCATGTCAGGTCTGGCCCGTTTAAGCCCGTGTCTAATGGTCAAGTGGAACGGGCAGTCCAAACTATCAAGCAGAGCTTGATATGCGTGAAGGAAGGCTCCTTGCAGACCCGCTTATCTCGGGTTCTGCTCAGCTACCGGACGCGACTGCACTGGGGTTCCTCCTGCAGAATTGTTAATGAAGAGAGCTCTCCCTAGTCCACCCGGATCTAAATGATCATGTGGAAACCCGGCGTCACCAGCAAAACATGTACCATGATCGCGCGGCTGTATCGCGTGACATTGATGTTAACGCCCCTGAGTTTGTCCTCATTTACGGTCATGGTCCTAAATGGGTTGCTGGCACTGTCTTGGCCAAGGAGGGGAATAGAGTGTTTATAGTCAAACTATTGAATGGACAAACATGCAGAAAGCATTTGGATCAGACCAAACTGCAGTTCACCGATGACCAGGAACAACCTGAAGAGGCCATCACCATCATCGATCCACCAACACACACCCAACCAGCAATCGACCTCGCTGTCAATCAAGAGGATGAACCCACCATTCCCAACAGTCCTGTCAGACCAGCCACGCCGCAGTGCAGCAATGGTCCGACCAACTCACCCATGCCAGAGTTTGAAGTCAGACGATCAACCAGGGAGTGTAGGGCCCCGGATCGTCTCAACTTGTAAATAATTTGTATCAAAGACTTTTGGGGTGGGGGGGGGAGTGATGTTATGTATGTAAACATTGTAACTGTGTCAGACTTGCCACCAGAGGGCGCAACTGTTGGAGGCCCAAGGGTCACCTGCACACCTCGTACAGGGAGTATAAAAGGTTGTCTGCCATGCTGCTTAGGCACTCTGGAGTATTAAAGAGACTAAGGTCACACCGGCTTTAGCTCATAGTACTCAGTCTTGTGGAGTTCTTCCATACTTAACAGTTTTGATCTCCGTGTTTAAGGAAGGATATACTTGCATTGGAGGCTGTTCAGAGAAGTTTCATTAGGTTGATTCCAGAGATGAGGGGATTGACTTATGAAGATGGGTTGAGTTGGTTGGGCCTAAACTCATTGGAGTTCAGAAGCATGAGAGGTGGTATTATCGAAACATACGATAATGAGGGGGCTCGACAAGGTGGATGCAGAGAGGATATTTCCACTCATAGGGGAAACTAAATCTAAGGGACATGGTCTCAGAATAAGGGGCCGCCCATTTAAAACTGAGATGAGGAGCAATTTCTTCTCTCAGAGGGTTGTAAATCTGTGGAATTCTCTGCCCCAGAGCGCTGTGGAGGCTGGGTCATTGAATATATTTAAGGTGGAGATAGACAGATTTTTGCGCAATAAGGGAATAAAGAGTTATGGGTGGCAGGCAGGGAAGTGGAGCTGAGTTCATGATCAGATCAACCATGATCTTATTAAATGGTGGAGCAGGCTCGAGGGGTCAAATGACCTACTCCTGCTCCTATTTCTTATGTTCTAATTGACTTCTTCAAAATTCTGAAAGATTTTGATAAAGTGTTTCCCCTTATGGGGAAGAACATAACTAGAGGCCATCAATAGTCACCAAGAAATCAAATAAGGTATTCAGAAGAAACTTCTTTACCCAGAGAGTGGTGAGAATGCTACCACGGGGAATGGTTGAAGCGAATAGTATAGATGCATTTAAGGGGAGGCTAGATAAACATATGAGGGAGAAGGGAATAGAATGTTATGCTGACGAGGAAAGGCAGGAAGAGGCTCGAGTGGAGCATAAATGCCAGCATGGACTGGTCGGGCCGAAAGGCCTGTTTCTGTGCCCATTATCCTATGTAATCCTATGCAAATTTAGTGCAAGGAAAATATCTGCTGGGAGCTCACAAAGAAAGCACCCTTTGGTGTTTCTATAGCTGCTTGTGTATCCCTGATGTTTATTGGGATGGTGCATTGTGTTGCTATGATGACATAAGTAGTGGGGGAACAAAGATCTCCAAATTGCTCTTCTCAGTACTCTTCCCAGTTTTTTTAATGGCTTGTAGAGAGTTGAAATTCCTCTAGTTACCATGCCCCTCCCCCCACCCCAAGGACTGAGAGGTACTGAAAGAGATGCAGAGAACTTGTACATCTTATCACATCACTCAGAAACATGTCAAAACATTGCTTTTTTAAGTGCAGTCATTTGTTACATAGGAAAGCACGACATCCATTTTGTATATAGCAAGGTCCCACAAACAGCATAAATGACCTGATAATTTACATGGTGTAAATTGAAGGAGGAATGTTGGCCAGAACACCAGGAGAACTCCCTGCTCTTCTTCAAATAGTGCATGGAATCTGTAATATCCACCCGAACCACCAGAACATTTGGACATGATATTGGTTTTATATCTCATTCGAAAGATGGCATCTCTCAGCACTGTATCAAAGGCCGCGATTTTACTAACCTCGGAGGGTCAGTGGCGGGAGACGCGGTGGAGATTCCAACCCCACTGCTGTCTCCATCACGGCCTCTGAAATGAATTTCCCTTGATGGGACTTATTAAGCCCGTCCAGCGCATTTGCCGGCCAATTAGAGGAAGCGGGTCTGGTGACGTCATTTGACGACACGCCATCAGCCGGTTTCCTTAAAGGGACCATAGGTCATTTTATTTTGACATTTGTGCTGTTAGTGTTCCACAGCATTCAGGTGCTGCAAACACTGACAAGCAAGAGGTGCAGGGCTGCACCCAGGCTCTCCTCCATATACTTATGGAGGGTGTCACAACACACAGGGGGGGTACTCTTCCCTTGCCATAGGTGGAAGAGATTTCCACAGCAGATCAACACAGCCTGGATGCACATTGCATAAGAGGGCACAAGCAGGGATGTGCTCAGGAGGACCAGTGCCGCAAATGTTTCAATAATCTCAGTAGATCACGAAATGTTAGTATCAATGCCACACTCAACCTCATCCTGCTGTGCCTCTCATCACATCCCCATCATTCTGCCTTCCCTACCCTACTCCTGCACAGCCTTACTCACAACAACGTACCTTGCACCTCCACCCATCCCTCTCTATCTACATCATCACATCCCCATCTCACTAGCTACCCCTCACACTCACTCTCATTCTAGTGCAATCATACCAACTAATAACACACAAGCGTAGGCACTTGGGGGCTTAATGCAATGTTCATGTAAAGTTTCTGTTAGTGTGGTGTGAAACATTGAAACCTTTATTTTGAACATTTTGCATTCTTGGAGAGATTTGTGTGCACCTTTGGAAGTGGCTTAGTGAGTTGCAGTGAATGATGAGACATAATGGTACCCCCCACAATGGAGATGAGTGTGAAAGGAATGGCTTGGGCATTGCAGCAATGCTTTATGGTGTTGGTGTAGGGTGGTGCCAGTATGGCACATCATGTGGTAGCCAGGGTGTACAGCGTGAAGTGAAGTAAATCTGGCCATGGTGAGGCCATCCCTGGCCTCCCGGGAAGCAGTGTGGTCGGTGCTGGTGCCCTGTGCAGCATCAGGTGATTGCAGAAAAGGTTGGTGCTGTTGTTTGTGCTGCTGGTGTTGGGACTCTCAGGAACAAGGCGAGAGAGTATAAAGAGCACCCATGCTGATGGAATAGATGGCAGGTGAACTAGAGGTGACAGAAGTGATCTGTCAATGGTGAGAGAGGTAATGAGGTCAGACTAAATGGAGACTTGTGTAAAGACTTGCAGCATTATGAATCTGTTGTGGAAATTCAGCGAGGAAGAGTTTGTGGCTGAGGGAAGCCATCTCTGTAAGGTGGGAGCTTTTACTTTAGATTTGAAGCTGTCAACTCAACAGCTGATTCAATGTCCACTGACCTATATGGAGGGAGTCTTGGGAGAGCTTGGGTGCAGCCTTGTGCCTTTGTGCAGCGATTGTCAGTGTTTCCAGCACTGTAGAACTGTAGAACACTAACGGCACAAATGTCAAAATTAATTTGGACATGGTCCCTTTAAGGAATCTGGCTGGTGACGCTTCATCAAATGACGTCACCAGATCCGCTTCCTCTAATTGGTCGGGAAACGCGCTGGGCGGGCTTAGCAAGCCCAATCAAGAGAAATTAATTCTACACAGTGGGATGGAACCAGCAGTAGGGTCGAGACCTGTCATCAACCCCGGCCACACCAGACCCGCCGATTACAGTCAAATCCCAGCCTCTGTATTCCACCACTGTTTGAATATTTAATTATCAGAGTTCACACAAATGATAATTTTTCCAAATAACACAAGCATCCAAATTTTCTGTATGCAGTAATTGCCAGAAATATTCAGACTTTAAGGTGCATTGTGTTTTATGGACCACCAGCTGACCAGAATAATGTCATATGGCTTAGTACATCTTGCATACTGGTTATTCAATTAAGTTCACAATTCAATTATATGAAGTGTACTTAAATCTTACAGCAAAAGATGCATTTTAAATTATTCCAATCCTGTTGGATAATTACTAAATAGATATGCTCCTAAAATTAGAAAACATGATCTACACTCAGTCCAAAGATAATCATGTATTTAACATAATGGGCCAGAAATTGTAGCCTCGAGGGGTGCATATGATGTGCGCACGCACCTAAAGAGGCCTTGCAAATGCCGGTCCTCGGCGCGCAAAGCGCATGCACCGAGAACCGGAATTTCCGATCTGTCAAATCCCCGCAGAAAGATGCTATTTGCTATTTGCCCAACTCTTGCCCAGCGAATGTCCTTCAAACTCTTACGCCTAGTAAAAGCAGGCGTATAGCCTACTTTTACCAGCGTAAGAGTTTTAAAACATAGAAAAGTTAAATTGAATCACTCAGTTTTATATTAAAAACCCTGTCCATTAAGATAAGTTTATTTGTAATCCTATTAAAATACATTTTAAAAAATTCAAAAAATATTTTTTTTCTAAAATATTCAATGTTAATTAATTTTAAATATGTGAGGTGTTTTATTTATTGTGTTATGTTTCTTGTTTTAAGGGTTTTTCTCATTGTTAGTAAAAACAGAGCTCCCTTTATTATCAATGAAAATACTACATAGTGATTGGTGGTCTGGGCCCACGTGATTCCAGGATACAAATATATATCTGGAGAACATGTTGGGTAGAGTAATGGAGGCAAAAAGTTATGAAATCATGTAAGAAGCAACTGGGCGTTGTGACGGATGGATGAATTGGGATGGACCAAATAGCCATTTTCATCGGTACTTTTATTATAACCTTGTGAAGAAGGAAAAACGTGAATGCAACTCCAAAACACTCTAGCCTGCCCTTTCATTGACAGAAATTAGCATAAATGGTCAATAGACATTTTAAAAATGGTTAAATTGTGACGCAAGCTTTATACTTATCATAAAGTTTGAGCTTAATAGTAAAATATATATTTTCAGGAAAACATGTCATAATTTCCCATATTTCAAGAGCTATTTTTCCTGTTCATCAAAGCAAGAGTTTAAGAAAGACTAAATTGAAGATTAAAGTACTTTACCAGATTTGTGGGTTAAATGGGGCTCGACTTTCCACTGGGTGGCCATCGTCCCAAAAATGGGCCTTGTTCCAGCGATGTAGGATGTCTCAGCCTTAGTGATCGCTGGAACATGGTCTATTTTTTGGGGGTGATTTTCCACTCGGACTTAGGCCGGCGATGTGGAATGGGTGATCTTAAAGTTCGGTAATGTCACGTTCGCCCACCAAACGTGGAAGGAAAAAGCTTCCCTAGCAATGGGCATCTGCACATGTTTGAGGTTTTTTTTCGGCCGACTGGCTTTCCCACGTTTCGGGAGGTCAGGGGTCATCACACATGCGCAGAAGGCACAGAGAGGGGCAGAGAGAGAGAGAGAGAGAGGAGATAGAAAGAGAAGAGGAAGCCAGAGATCAGAGGGAATATTTAATTTAAAAACAATAGCAAAAATGTCATTAGAAGGCGATTTGGAGAGGAAAAGGGCGAAGCCCTTCAGTGAGGAAACCAAAGAGGCCCTCGTTAATGAGGTGCAGTCCAGGTGGGCAGACTTGACTCAGTGTGTGCATGGGAAACCTCCACCCTGTGCATACCAAAAAATATGGCAAGAGCTTGCAGATTTTGTATCGTCTGCCTCCCATGAGGCGAGGGGATCAGACCAGTGCAGAAAAAGTTGGTCGCCGCAGCAAGAGTAAATTGCAGTTTATATTTTATATTTTATATTTTATATTTTACTGGTGAATGCAAATTTTTATTTGAACAATGAATCTCCTGCATTGAATTTAAGTTTGTCATTCATAAATGTATTATGTAAACCATGTTAAGATCCGGACAGTGCTCTGAACTATCAGCTTGTAACATTTTAAACTGTTGTGAACTCAAGATACTACCTAGTCAATTAGCTTATGCTATGCTATGCTCTTTTCTCGTTTGCAGAAGAAGATATCTATTAACCGTGCCGAGCAAAGGCGGGGGGGGGCGGGGGTGGCTCTGCTCAGTTGCAGCCACTAACCAAGATTGAGGAGCAGACGGCCGCGCTGGTTGGCCATGAGAGCTGTCCGCCACCACCCGCTGTGGACTGGCCAAACCCAGCCATGCGTCTCGTGAGTAAAGTGTGATGTGTGAAACAGTATTAAAACAGTATTAAAAACTCAAATAAGTAACTGATCTAATGTCCTGTAATTATAATGCAATATGCAATATACTTGTAATATACTTATGATATACAATGATGTCATGTCATGTCATGTATATATGCAGCCCTGGTGCATAAGAAACAGGAGATGCAGCCGCTGCAGCTTTCTGGGGCAATGAAAAGTATTGATATGTAACGTCTCTTGGTAATGCTCACCGCTATGTTCTAATAAGCTCTGTACAAATGTCATCATATGTGTTTTTAAGGTCAACCTGATATGCTGGTACACGTGCAGCCCGCACCAGCAGTATCACTGACACCCTCGGAGGAGGAAGAGGAGCAGTAGGAACCGTTGCAACAGGAGGAACAGGAGCACTTTCCTCACCTCTAGGAGGAGGAGGAGGAGGACGATGATGAGCTGGAGCTCCTGCACGAGCCGTCCATTGTTGGGGGAGGTGGGGGGGATGAATCCACGGTCATCTCCATTGAGAGGGAAGAGGCACCGGGACCAAGCGGTGTGCAGCCGGTGACGTCGACCCCAGGGAGACGGTTGCGATAGGTCGCGAGCTTATCCAGGGGTTCCATCAGTTCTCCACGATGTTGAGCCAGTTCTCCATGAACTTCTCCAACTGGTCTGTCATGCAAATGGAGTTAGCACGGCAGACCTTGGAGGCGATCAGAGAGCAGACCGCTGCAACCAATGCCCTTCGGCATGTGTTGCTGGCTGGACACGGCGCTGCACCCCAAGGTGTCGTGTTGGTTCAAATTACAACCCCTAGCACTCAAGCGAGTATGGAGGATACAGTTCCTCCTGACTCGGAAGACGAACAGCATGATTTGTCTTCCACTCCGACACCTCCACCATGGCAGGAAGTCTTGCCGTTGCCCACTGCACGCCAACTTCATCTGGGTCTGCGGGGACCAAAACTGCGGGTGGTGTTAAAACACAGGGTGGGAAAGGACCTGGAGGGAAACATGGCCGCAGGTTGGGAGGTGGGTTATTTTTTCAATATAAATGTTAAATGTTTTTAAGTTCGTGCGTTCATTGTTGTTTGGGGGGGGGAGGGGAGGGTGTTGATAAAATAATTTTAAAACTGGTTGTGTTAAATAAAAATTTTTTGTTGAGTTTAACAATTGTTGTGCATTCTCTTACAGTTACGTTAAGCATAACATTTTAACAATTGTTCTGCATTTGGTATGCATTCTATTATTATAACAAAAGTTTACTTAAGTTAAGCATTAATGCAAATGCCAGGCCAGTACAGGCAAGGCAAAAACGTAACTCAACGCAAATGCAACTTTTGTTTAACCATAACTGTAAATGTAAATGTGACTATCCCCAATGTAAGTTCATGAAAAGCATTCATAAATGAGCTGGTAATGCAACAGCTTAGCAGCCGCGTAACTGCCACTGGGTACTGGTCTTCGGGCGGGGGGGGTGGGTGGCGGGGAGCGGGGTGGGACCATGGCTAGATTGCCAGGCTGATTGGCCTCCCCTAGGTCCTCACCAGCCTCCTCTTCTGCCTCTTTATCCTCTTGCTCCTCGCTGGCTGGCTCTTCCATCTCCCCTTCTTCTGGAGGTGGACCTGCAGTCCCATCTGGCATTAGTTGTCCTCTCCTCATAGCTAGGTTATGCAGCATTCGACATACCACAATAACCTCAGTGACCTGGTCAGGGTGGTACTATAGGCCACCACCAGAATTGTCCAGGCATCTGAAGCGTTGCTTTAGGACTCCAATTGCCTTTTCGACGATGTTGCGTGTCGCTATGTGGCTTTCATTGTGACGTTTCTCTGCTTCAGTGACGGGATTATGCAGTGGGGTCATCAGCCAACTGGCAAGGCCATATCCCTTATCCCCCAGCATCCAACCGTGGCCTTCTGGCTGAGTGACAAACAGGTCAGGGATAGCACTCTCATGTAGGATGTGCGCATCATGGATTCTGCCAGGAAATGTAACATTTACTGTCATGATTATTTGGTTGTGGTCGACAACAAGCTGCACATTTAGGGAGTGGAACCCCTCTCTGTTAACAAACACCTCCGCGTTCTTTAAAGGGGCTTTCAGGGCAATCTGCATGCAGTCTATTGCTCCCTGCATCTTGAGGAAGTCTGCTATTCTCGAAAAACGCAAAGCCCTCCCAGTGTGTGCCTCCCTGGTCATAGGGAAGCTTATAAAGTCCATCCTGCGAGCGTAAAGGGCTTCAGTCACCTGCCGAATGCAGCAATGTGTCGCCAGCTGAAGCCTAAAAGGATCCCGATGCGTAGAAGGCTAGGATGCAGTAACCTTCACTCAATGGACAGTGCGGTTCTGATGGTGCTGGAAGGCTGCAGATCCCCCTTGATGAGCTGACAAATCTCATTGATGACCTCCTTCCGGAAGCGCAGCCTCCTAAGACACGCGTTTTCAGACAATTTGAGGTAAGATTGGGTTTCTTTGTACCTTCGTTGGCTGTACGCTCGCCTCCTCTGTCTCCTCTGTCTCTGTATACACATTACTCTGCCACCTCTTCAATTGATCCTTTCAGAAACCAGTGTGTGAGCAGTTACGAGTAATAGCGCAGAAAGCATAGGCCCCATCACTATCAATAATTATTTTCACTTGCTATAAATGCACTTTTTACTAAAAAATTTAATTTTTTAAACTACTCTCTCTATACAAGCCCCAGTCTAACACTGTATACCAACCTCAGTCTAATACTCTCTCTATTCCAGTCCCAGTATAAGACTGAGCCCCATCACTTTCAATAGTTATTTTCACTTGGTATAAATGCACTTTTCACTATTAAATGCCTAATCCACTAGGCTGCTAAACATAGAAACATAGAAAATAGGTGCAGGAGTAGGCCATTCAGCCCTTCGAGCCTGCACCGCAATTCAGTAAGATCATGGCTGATCATTCCCTCAGTACCCCTTTCCTGCTTTCTCTCCATACCCCTTGATCTCTTTAGCCGTAAGGGCCATATCTAACTCCCTCTTGAATATATCCAATGAACTGGCATCAACAGCTCTCTGCGGCAGGGAATTCCACAGGTTAACAACTCTCTGAGTGAAGAAGTTTCTCCTCATCTCAGTCCTAAATGGTCTACCCCTTATCCTTAGACTGTGTCCCCTGGTTCTGGACTTCCCCAACATCGGGAACATTCTTCCCGCTTCTAACCTGTCCAGTCCCGTCAGAATCTTACACGTTTCTATGAAATCCCCTCTCATCCTTCTAAGCTCCAGTGAATAAAGGCCCAGTTGATCCAGTCTCTCCTCATATGTCAGTCCAGCCATCCCTGGAATCAGTCTGGTGAACCTTCGCTGCACTCCCTCAATAGCAAGAACGTCCTTCCTCAGATTAGGAGACCAAAACTGAACACAATATTCCAGGTGAGGCCTCACCAAGGCCCTGTACAACTGCAGTAAGACCTCCCTGCTCCTATACTCAAATCCCCTAACTATGAAGGCCATCATACCATTTGCATTCTTCACCGCCTGCTGTATCTGCATGCCAACTTTCAATGACTGATGAACCATGACACCCAGGTCTCGTTGCACCTCCCCTTTTCCTAATCTGCCGCCATTCAGATAATATTCTGCCTTCGTTTTTTTTCCCCCAAAATGGATAACCTCACATTTATCCACATTATACTGTATCTGCCATGCATTTGCCCACTGTCCAAGTCACCGTGCAGCCTCTTAGCATCCCCCTCACAGCTCACACTGCCACCCAGTTTAGTGTCATCTGCAGACTTGGAGATATTGCACTCAATTCCTTCATCCAAATTGTTAATGTACATTGAAAAGAGCTGGGGTCCCAGCACTGAGCCCTGCAGCACTCCACTAGTCACTGCCTCCCATTCTGAAAAGGACCGGTTTTTCCCGACTCTCTGCTTCCTGTCTGCCAACCAGTTCTCTATCCACGTCAGTACATTACCCCCAATACCATGCACTTTGATTTTGCACACCAATCTCTTGTGCGGGACCTTGTCAAAAGCCTTTTAAAAGTCCAAATACACCACATCCACTGGTTCTCCCTTGTCCACTCTGCTAGTTACATCCTCAAAAAATTCCAGAAGACTCGTCAAGCATGATTTCCCTTTCATAAATCCATGCTGACTTGGACCGATCCTGTCACTGCTTTCCAAATGCGTTGCTATTTCATCCTTAATAATTGATTCCAACATTTTCCCCACTACTGATATCAGGCTATCCGGTCTATAATTACCCGTTTTCTCTCTCCCTCCTTTTTTAAAAAGTGGTGTTACATTAGCTACCATCCAGTCCATAGGAACTGATCCAGAGTCGCTAGACTGTTGGAAAATGATCACCAATGTTTCCACTATTTCTAGGGCCACTTCCTTAAGTACTCTGGGATGCAGACTATCAGGCCCCGGGGATTTATCGGCCTTTAATCCAATCAATTTCCCTAACATAATTTCCCGCCTAATAAGGATATCCTTCAGTTCCGCCTTCTCACTAGACCCACTGTCCCCTAGTACATTTGGAAGGTTATTTGTGTCTTCCTTCGTGAAGACAGAACTGAAGTATTTGCTCAACTGGTCTGCCATTTCTTTGTTCCCCATTATAAATTCACCTGAATCCGACTGCAAGGGACCTACGTTTGTCTTCACTAATCTTTTTCTCTTCACATATTTATAGAAGCTTTTGCAGTCAGTTTTTATGTTCCCTGCAAGCTTCCTCTCGTACTCTATTTTCCCCCTCTTAATTAAACCCTTAGTTCTCCTCTGTTGAATTCTAAATTTCTCCCAGTCCTCGGGTTTGTTGCTTTTTCTAGCCAATTTATATGCCTCTTCCTTGGTTTTAACACTATCTTTAATTTCCCTTGTTAGGCACGGTTGAGCCACCTTCCTCGTTTTATTTTTACTCCAGACAGGGATGGACAATTGCTGAAGATCTTTAAATGTTTGCCATTGCTTATCTACCGTAGGCCCTTTAAGTATCCTTTGCCAGTCTATTCTAGCCAATTCACACCTCATACCTTCGAAGTTACCTTTCCTTAAAGTTCAGGTCCCTAGTTTCCAAATTAACTGTGTCACTCTCCATCTTAATAAAGAATTCTACCATATTATGGTCACTCTTCCCGAAGGGGCCTCGCACAACAAGATTGCTAATTAGTCCCTTCTCATTACACATCACCCAGTCTAGATTGGCCAGCTCTCTAGTTGGTTCCTCGACATATTGGTCTAGAAAACCATCCCGAATACACTCCAGGAAATCCTCCTCCACCATATTGCTACCAGTTTGGTTAGCCCAATCAATATGTAGATTAAAGTCGCCCATAATAACTGCTGTACCTTTATTGCACACATCCCTTATTTCTTGTTTGATGCTGTCCCCAACCTCACTACTACTGTTTGGTGGTCTGTATACAACTCCCACTAGCGTTTTCTGCCCTTTGGTATTCCACAGCTCCACCTATACCGATTCCACATCATCTAGGCTAATGTCCCTCCTTACTATGGCATTCATTTCCTCTTTAACCAGCAATGCCACCCCGCCTCCTTTTCCTCTCTGTCTATTCTTCCTAAATGTTGAATACCCCTGGATGTTGAGTTCCCAGTCTTGGTCACCCTGGAGCCATGTCTCCGTGATACCAATTACATCATATCCGTTAACTGCTATCTGCGCATTTAATTCGTCTACTTTATTCTGAATACTCCTCGCATTGAGGCACAGAGTCTTCATTCTTGTCTTTTTAACACACTTTGCCCCTTTAAAGTTTTGCTGTAATGTGGCCCTTTTTGTTTTTTGCCTTGGGTTTCTCTGCCCTCCACTTTTACTATTCTCCTTTCTATCTTTTGCTTCTGCCTCCATTTTATTTCCCTCTGTCTCCCTGCATAGGTTCCCATCCCCCTGCCATGTTAGTTTAACTCCTCCCCAACAGCACTAGCAAACACTCCCCCTAGGATATTGGTTCTGTTCCTGCCCAGGTGCAGACCGTCCGGTTTGTACTGGTCCCACCTCCCCCAGAACCGGTTCCAATGTCCCAGGAACTTGAATCCCTCCCTTCTGCATCAGTCCTCAAGCCGCGTATTCATCTGTGCTATCCTTCGATTTCTACTCTGACTAGCACGTGGCATTGGTAGCAATCCTGAGATTACTACTTTTGAGGTCCTACTTTTTAATTTAGCTCATAGCTCCCTAAATTCGTCTCGTAGGACCTCATCCCGTTTTTTACCTATATCGTTGGTACCTATATGCACCACGACAACTGGCTGTTCACCTTCCATTTTCAGAATGTCCTGGACCCGCTACGAGACATCCTTGACACTTGCACCAGGGAGGCAACATGCCATCCTGGAGTCACGGTTGCGGCCGCAAAAACGCTATCTATTCCCCTTACAATCGAATCCCCTATCACTATAGCTCTCCCACTCTTTTTCCTGCCCTCCTGTGCAGCAAAATTAAATATAAGTAATAATCTGAGTAGATCTATCTATACAGGACCCTTAAATAACTCAGAACTATCTAAGCCCGATTTTATTTAGCTGTCTCCACCCTTCCTCTGATCTTCAAAATGGCGTCCGTAGTGCCCATTTCCTTCAGTAAAGCCCGGGAAAAGCGACTATTACCCAGCGATGTTCTCGGCGAGCGATCAGTTCGGCAAGGTGAGCCGAAACTTGAGGGCTTAATTTTCCGGCGATGTTTCTGGCCCAGTTTCCACTTTTTGGTCAAAATGGGTGATAGAGATCTGTTTTGGGCGATATATGAGCGATGTGAAGTGGAAGTCTAGCCCCATGTCTTTGAGACACTTTTATAGTAAAAACAAATCTTGCTGAGTACCTTAAGTTAGGGCACTTTAAAAGCTTGAAATTATAGGTTAACTACAAAAGGAAAACAGACATAGCAGGCAATACGTTCTCACTAAACAAATCATTTGGAGGGAACAGTTTTAGAGTGATTCATTCAAATGGATTAATGACCATTTGTTAATGTGTTGTAATAATCGAACAACTGAGGAATGTAACTGCACTCGCTGTTGACCTTGAGTAACCAGGCACCATTATGTAGTGTTAGTTTGATAAATTAGTGAAAGGGAATGTTTACCTTGATACTGTATCTTTTACTGTTTTTCAGAGTCCTGTCAATGACTCGAATGTCACATGTGGCAAACAGAGGAAACACTGATCAAGTACTGTAGAACCTCGCTCTGTAAATCCTCCAACTATAACATGGTAAATGCATCTTGATCAACTCACTATCTATGAGTGAGAGCATCATGTCAAATGAGGCATTGAACAATTACTTATGAAAAGGATGGCAAATGTTGACTAATTTGGTAGCATGACACACAGGGGGTCAAATACTTAATTATGCATTAAAGTTATATTTAGAATTAGAGAGAGAATTTCCTGTCATTTATTGGAGTAAAGTCTGTGCTCTGTCTTTATGCCCACTTTCAGCTTGTGCCCGGAATTCTGTGTCCCTCTCTGACATCACAAATGTATTAATAAAAATTGAGAAATAAATTGGCCGAATCACGCATTATGTACTTTACTGTTTTTGTGCATTTGCAAAGGATGACCACTTTTATTGTCAAGGTTACAGCAGAAAGCAGGGAGATCACAGGTGTATACAAGCTCTGTTCACCTGTCAGTGCAGTTTTTACTCTGTTTTTGTGTCCGTTTTCAGTTTGTTATTGAGCTTCTGAAAAAATCACTTGCATTTGATAGAAACCTCCAAATAAGAATGATAAGGGCTCAAAGACTGTATTGCTGCAAACTGCAATCATTCACTTCTGGAGACCCTGAGTTAAAATCCAACCTGGGGCTTGGCATTAAACACTATCCCTCACTGATGACTGTTAAGGATAATCAGTACAGAAATTTCTGGCAGTCTCAGTCTACTCATAGTGGATATGAGTCAACAGGATGGAGCTAATGCCAACTGCACCAGTGCTTAATAAATGAAAATATTTTTGTTAAAGGTATTATAAATCATTGTCCCTGCTAACTGATCAGAACATTAATAGCTCGAGACGACCTTTTATCCAGCAGTGAGTTACACTAGCAATTGAACATTTGATCACTGAGCTATTCACCTCCTGCAGCCCTTCCATTAAAAGCTGAATTGTAATTCGAAGCAGCTGATCACTAGCATGATAATATAAAGTATGAAGAGGAAATAATTTATCAAAGGCTTATTTGCTAACTATCAACTTTTTGTGGTGAAATATACTGGCTATGTTTAAAAAAAATAGTGTCTTGGCTGTAGTGCCACTATCCTTTTGACAAAAAGATTGAGACAAAACTGTTTCTG
Source organism: Pristiophorus japonicus (assembly GCF_044704955.1). Classification (NCBI taxonomy): domain Eukaryota; kingdom Metazoa; phylum Chordata; class Chondrichthyes; family Pristiophoridae; genus Pristiophorus; species Pristiophorus japonicus. The sequence goes on along the minus strand of NC_091979.1, from coordinate 294,833,983 downwards.
GCCATAAAATGCCAATACTCGTCATGCTAATAGCTCACATAAGTCACTGTTTATATTAGAGGATACAGTTGTTTTGACAACTGAAAGGTTTGATAGTTGCAGGTTAATGCTCCACCATCTGTTTTTCCCCCCTCAGGTCTTTAAAAGTCTGCATTGAAAATCTGTTAACGGAAAAGTGCATTGTCCCATTTTTGAAATGTTATCATTATTTAATCAAACTCTTTTTTCAAAATGTATTTTGAACTGGGGTGCCCAATAACTATAATGATGCAGCACAGATCATTCAACTAGAAGAGCCAAGTTTGAATCCCAATACTTCCTCAAGAGGCCATGGTTGCCAGTCTTATCTATGCCACTTGTGAGGAAAGGAAAACTGGCGAAGAAGGAAAGACTTCGCACACCACTCAAGACTGATTCCTTTTGATTGACCTATGAAGCAGCATTGATGGTATGTTTGGAAACATTTGTAAAACTCCAGGTAGTGGACATGCAGGCATGGTACTGAGAAAATAAACAAGTTGCTGGCCATTTAATTACAATCATCCTCACAATAATAACCCTTCAAAATAGGTTCAAGTAACAGTGTCACTGGTGAATAACTTTCTTAATTTTGAAACAAAAAGGGATGTTCCACATACCAGAAGCAAATGCATTATATAAACTGAAAAGCTAACATTAATGTGATTTCCTTGATGTTTAACGACAGTAACTTTAGACAGCTCAGGATAACTGAAACAGATTTGTCCGTTAAATGTTGTGTTAGGGGTCTCCAGGAAGTTGTTCACTGTAATGCAGACTGCACAATGTATTGACCACTAAACTTCTTCACTATGGATGCTGGAACAAGTGCCCCCACTGCTCCCCTCAATCAGTTCATATCTCAGGGAAGTCAGTTAGAAAAACATGAATAGAAGTGAAGCATCTTCCTTGAGAAATGGAGGAAAATTTGAAGGAAGCATATTGCCTGCATGTGGTGTTAAAGGCATGTGAAGAATGGGCACAATGTGCAAATTAAAAATTGGGCAGGGGAGATTTTAAAAATTGTAAAATGGCATAATGCTTGTTCAGTTATAGATTATCAACTCATTTTTGCCAACTATGGGAATATAAATAAACCATTATATTTTCCTTGTTTTTTCAGCATACCTAAAACAGAAGTGCTGACAAGTAGCAGTGAACTGAAGTGACATTATTCTTATATTCATTTTATAACCTATGAGAGTTTGGCTTTTGGATTTATTTTCAGCAATTGAATCAATCAGATACTAAATTAAGAGTATGATAAATACAGAATGTACTGAGTGTGATCGTCGGTGGGATTGTATTGTATAGTTATAGAATGTATATTTTAATGCCTCCAAGATTTATAATGAAAAAGCATTCCTTTAATGATTTTAAGCAAATGGAGCTAAAGTTGGTCTAAAGTAAGGTGAACTTGCAATTCCATGGGTGTAATGAAGAAGAATTATCACATTCAGTTATAACCACTATTCAGTCATCTGGAATCCTACAGCTACCCAGCACCAGACTAGATGGCACCTAATTCAGTTTGGATAGAGCTGACTGATATAATATTAACATAAAAAATAAATGTAATGTATTATTTTTGGATGGTTGGTGAAACTCCGCCAGTTATAACAGAGGACAGTTTTACAGATTAGCAGAGAGTAAAGTGACCTGTGATAGGACCTTTGCCTTGTTCACTACAAAGTATAATTTTAGGAAATTGTGTTCTTGGAATGAAGTTTTGTCTGCTGGAGCTTGGATATAGTTACGTTTAAAAAAATAGCCCCTTTCGTCTCAACCATATTACTGTGGAAAGGGGCAGACTCAAGGCCACGAACATAACCATAAGAAAAGGGAATAACAGAGGCTGAGATTCTGGGCCACTGCTGCTCTTTTAACCAGCTAGAGATTGATACATGCAGAGGTACAGGAATAGGTCTAATGGCCTATTGCCTCTCTGGGAAATGTGCATGGCATGGAGGGACTAAAGGAAAAGGGAAGAAAAGGTTTAAAATGACCAACAAAAAAAAAATGAAGGATTTCTCCAGCTGGTCTTCTGTCTTCCAAAGCTGGTTTGACTCCCCACATGGCCTTTCCCCTTACTTACCAAGGCTGCTATTTCTGTACGTGTAGTATAAGTCTTTTATGCCACTTTTGATTGCTCCCAATCAAAGCCAAGAGGGCTCTTCAAATGATCAGATCCAATTTAGATGACAAACTGATGACAATCCATTTTAATATGAGTAGTAAGGAAAAGGATCTCCATTTCAAGTTGGATAATTCTCTGCAAAACCAATAAATGGGTCCCTCTCCACATTGAAGAAGTGAGTTCAAGGTGAAAACTATCACTTAAGATCAAAGATCATGAGGCAGTTGTCTACTCCTTCAAGAAGCCATTACCCATTTCCCACAGGGTAGAGATCTGCAGCAAGATCTTGTTCTCAAGTCCTGTTGGCCTTCCTGATGGTCCTCTGCTTGAGACAACTCTTATTATTTTGCCGAGTCTTTCTAAGCACCAGGCAGTGGGATTGGAGTTCTCCTAATTATTCCTCAGGTGTCGATGGGGAAGATAGTAAAAAACCTGCAGTGAACCCTTCATTTAAGACAAAAGACAGTTATGAGTACAGTTAACTAGCAATATAGTCAATGTTTCGGATGTGTATAAAACCATTATATGCACTGTTGATTTTCCAAATCCCCTTCCCTCTTTCCCCACAGCTCTGTATTGTTTCCCTGCCAGTATTTACCCAATTCCCTTTTGAGAGTTACTATTAGTCTGGTGTAACTAATTACCAACTTGGTAACGAGTTACCAAGAATCTGGAAAGTGTTACTTCATGAAATTTCTGATTCAAATTAGAAATGATAGACTAGCCATTGACTGTTGTTGAATCTATGGGCCCAAGTTTGCACCCACGGTTAGAATGGCGCACCCCCGTGAGGTGCGGCGACTTTTTAGAACAGAAATGGCACCTATTATTTAGCTTCATACTCTCCACGCAGCAGCACTGATGTATGGCCCTGGCGTAGTGCAGCAGAATGCGTGGGGGGGCGGAGCCATGTCCCGGCGGCGAAAACAGTGCCGGGACGTCTGCACATGCGCGCTAGAGTGTGCGCGCATGTGCAGTAGCTCCTCGCCCCAGATTCTGTGTGCGTGTGCTGCAGGCTGTGTGGGAGGGGTCCGAAGCACGCTGCCCCTAGTCCTGGCCAAATGGGCTCCCCGCCGCAACCTGCCAGCGAACAGACGGCAATGTCCGTAATCGGAGACAGTAGATCCCGGGAACAGAAAGCCAAACAAGAAAGGGTGAAGGAGCTGGCAAAAGTGACCATCAAGAAGTAAGATGACTGAGGCCATCGAGTGTTCCTTGGGACTGTCTCGGAGATGTTCGGGGAGACGGGGGTAGCAGGAAAGCAAAGAGATTGGGGGCAAGACGTGAGTAGGATGGGACCTGGGCAGGCTCGTCTGTTTAACATTGTCTCCCCCTCCCCCCCTCCTCCTCCCCCTCCTCCCATCTCCCCTCCTCTCCCCCCCTCCTCCACCCTTCTCTACCCCTTCCTCTCTCCCCCCCTCCTCCACCCCCTCCTCACCCCCCTCCTCTCCCCCTCCTCCTCTTCTCCCCCCTTTCCTCTCTCACCCCTCCTCTCTCCCCCCTCCTCTCCCCCCTTCTCCCCTCTCCCTCATCGGCGGCCCGCTGCCTTCCCTTCACATAAAGGTAGGACTTCTATTTTTTATTTGTTATTGATAGATTGATTGCTTATTACTTTGGTCTTGGTGCTTTAGGTGCAGGGTTCCTTCTATTTTTTACTGGTTAATTAATCGCTTATTACTTTTTGTGCTTTGTTTAGTGCTTTGTAACTCTTGGTGCTTTCCTTGTATTTTTTATTTGTTATTGAATGCTTATTTTTGTGCTTTGTTTAGTGCTTAGTGCTGTAAATGTACCTATGCTTCTTTAATGTTGTTGTGAAGGTGTTGGAAAATCCCCTAACTTCCTCCCCCCGCCCCTTTCTCTGGCTACTTGCGCCTGATTTCTAAAGTGGCCGCAAGGTTTTTCTGAGAGTACGAAAGTGGACACGTACACTGGCCTAAGTTAGTTTGGAGTAACTATTGGCTGTCTAATCTTGCTTAAATAGCCAAAACAGGCGTAAAGGCTGGTATCGCCCCCTTTTGAAAAAAAAACTGAACTAAAAAGAAACTGAACTAACTCACTTACACTGGAGCAAACTAAATGTGCAGAATTGAGATTTTTAAGATACTCCAAAAAAAAACTAGTTGCTCCAAAAAAGTAGAAGCAACTCCTGTGGAAAAATAGAAATATAGAAACATAGAAAATAGGTGCAGGAGTAGGCCATTCGGCTCTTCAACTCTGCACCACCATTCAATATGATCATGGCTGATCATGCAACTTCAGTACCCCATTCCTGCTTTCTCTCCATACCCCTTGATCCCTTTTGCTGTAAGGGCCACATCTAACTCCTTTTTGAATATATCTAACGAACTGGCCTCAACAACTTTCTGTGGCAGAGAATTCCACAGGTTAACAACTCTCTGAGTGAAGAAGTTTCTCCTCATCTCGGTCTTAAATGGCTTACCTCTTATCCTTAGACTGTGACCCCTTGTTCTAGACTTCCCCAATACCAGGAACATTCTTCCTGGCATCTAACCTGTCCAGTCCCGTCACAATTTTATATGTTTCTATGAGATCCCTTCTGATTCTTCTAAATTCCAGTGAATATAAGCCTAGTCAATCCAGTCTCTCCTCATATGTCAGTCCTGCCATCCCGGGTATCAGTCTGGTGAATCTTCGCTGCACTCCCTCAATAGCAAGAATCTCCTTCCTCAGATTAGGAGACCAAAACTGTGCACAATATTCAAGGCTTGGCCTCACCAAGGCCCTGTACAACTACAGTAAGACCTCCCTGCTCCTGTACACAAATCCTCTCGCTATGAAGGCCAACATGCCATTTGCCTTCTTCGCCGCCTGCTGTACCTGCATGCCAACTTTCAATGACTGATGTACCATGACACCCAGGTCTCGTTGCACCTCCCCTTTTCCTAATCTGTCACCATTCAGATAATATTCTGCCTTCGTGTTTTTGCCAACAAGGTGGATAACCTCACATTTATCAAGATTATACTGCATCTGCCATGCATTTGCCCACTCACCTAACCTGTCCAAGTCACCCCGCAGCCTCTTAGCATCCTCCTCACAGCTCTCACTGCCACCCAGCTTTGTGTCATCTACAAACTTGGAGATATTACATTCAATTCCTTCGTCTAAATCATTAATGTATATTGTAAATAGCTGGGGTCCCAGCAACGAACCTTGTGGTACCCCACTAGTCACTGCCTGCCATTCTGAAAGGGACATGTTTATTCCTACTCTTTGCCAACCAGTTCGCTATCCACGTCAGTACATTACCCCCAATACCATGTGCATTAATTTTGCACACTAATCGCTTGTGTGAGACCTTGTCAAAAGCCTTTTGAAAGTCAAAATACACCACATCCACTGGTTCTCCCTTGTCCACTCTACTAGTTACATCCTCAAAAAATTCTAGAAGATTTGTCAAGCATGATTTCCCTTTCATAAATCCATGCTGACTTGGACTGATTCTGTCACTGCTTTCCAAATGCGCTGCTATTTCATCAATTGATTCCAACATTTTCCCCACTACTGATGTCAGGCTAACCGGTCTATAATTCCCTGTTTTCTCTCTCCCTCCGTTTTTAAAAAGTGGAGCTACATTAGCTACCCTCCAATCCATAGGAACTGATCCAGAGTCTATAGAATATTGGAAAATGGCCACTTCCTTAAGTACTCTGGGATGCAGACTATCAGGCCCTGGGGATTTATCGGCCTTCAATCCCATCAATTTCCCTAATACAATTTCCTGACTAATAAGGATTTCCTTCAGTTCCTCCTTCTCGCTAGACCCTCGGTCCCCTATATTTCCGGAAGGTTATTTGTGTCTTCTTTAGTGAAGACAGAACCAAAGTATTTGTTTAATTGGTCTGCGATTTCTTTGTTTCCCATTATAAATTCACCTGATTCTGACTGCAGGTGAACTTGTCCCCATTGTCTAGAATCATTGCTAGAAGGGCCCATTTCCTGTGCTCCAACTGGCATACAATGCTCTCAGTAGTGTTTGCTTTCCTGATTTTAGTCATTTCAAATTGTATTGTCACAGTTGCTTTTAAAATTGGTTAACGACAGGCTGTTATATCAGTTCCCTTATGATCTTTGGGCAGCAATGGCAAACCAAAGAATTGTGTTACATTGCATTGAAGCATCGAAGCACTGACAACACTCGACCAGATCCGTTGGGCGGGCTACATCGTTCACATGCCCGACACGAGACTCCCTAAGCAAGTGCTCTACTCGGAATTCCTACACGTCAAGCGAGCCCCAGTTGGGCAGAGGAAATACTTTAAGGACACCCTCAAAGCCTCCTTGAAAAACATAGAAACATAGAAAATAGGTGCAGGAGTAGGCCATTCGGCCCTTCGAGTCTGCATCACCATTCAATAAGATCATGGCTGAACATTCACCTCAGTACCCCTTTCCTGCTTTCTCTTCACAACACTTGATCCCTTTAATAGTAAGGGCCATATCTAACACCCACCGAATAACTGGCATCAACAACTTTTTGCAGTAGGGAATTCCACAGGTCAACAACTCTCTGAATGAAGAAGTTTCTCCTCATCTCAGTCCTAAATGGCTTACCCCTTATCCTTACACTATGTCCCCTGGTTCTGGACTTCCCCAACATCGGGAACATTCTTCCTGCATCTAACCTGTCCAGTACCGTCAGAATTTTATATATTTCTATGAGATCCTCCCTCATCCTTCTAAACTCCATTGAATACAGGCCCAGTCGATCCTGTCTCTCCTCATATGTCAGGCCTGCCATCCCGGGAATCAGTCTGGTGAACCTTCGCTGCACTCCCTCAATAGCAAGAACATCCTTCCTCAGATTAGGAGACCAAAACTGAACACAATATTCAAGGTGTGGCCTCATCCAGGACCCGTACAACTGTAGTAAGACCTCTCTGCTCCTATACTCAAATCCTCTTGCTATGAAGGCCAACAAGCCATTTGCCTTCTTCATCGTCTGCTGTACCTGTATGCCAACTTTCAATGACTGATGTACCATGACACCCAGGTCTCGTTGCACCTCCCCTTTTATTAATCTGTCACCATTCAGATAATAATCTGATTTCCTGTTTTTACCACCAAAGTGGATAACCTCACATTTATCTACATTATACCGCATCTGCTACCGTTTTGCGTACTGTTGGGGGGGATGACTCATCAGGGGAGGGCAGTAGCAGCCAAGTTCATGGCACCATGGGTGGCTCTGCTGCACAGGAGGGCAGGAAAAAGAGTGGAAGAGCTAGAGTGGTAGGGGATTCTATTGTAAGGGGAATAGATAGATGTTTCTATGGCTGCAATCGAGACTCTAGGATGGTATGTTGCCTCCCTGGTGCATGCGTCAAGGATGTCTCAGAGCGGCTGCAGGGCATTTTGGAGGGGGAGCGTGAACAGCCATTTGCCGTGTTGCATATAGGTACCAACGATATAGGTAAAAAAAACGGGATGAGGTCCTACAAGCTGAACTTAGGGAGCTAGGAGTTAAATTAAAAAGTAGGACCTCAAAGGTAGTAATCTCAGAATTGCTACCAGTGCCGCGTGCTAGTGAGAGTAGGAATTGCATGATAGCTCAGATGAATACGTGGCTTGAGGAGTGGTGCAGAAGGGAGTGATTCAAATTCCTGGAATATTGGAACCGGTTCTGGGGGAGGTGGGACCAGTACAAACCGGACGGTCTGCACCTGGGCAGGACCGGAACCAATGTCCTAGAGGGAGTGTTTGCTAGTGCTGTTGGGGAGGGGTTAAACTAATATGGCAGGGGGATGGGAACTTAGGCAGGGAGACAGAGGGAAGTAGAATGGGGGCAGAAGCAAAAGATAGAAAGAAGAAAAGTAAAAGTGGAGGGCAGAGCAATCCAAAGCAAAAATCAAAAAGGGCCACATTACAGCAAAATTCTAAAGGGGTAAAGTGTGTTAAAAAGATAAGCCTGAAGGCTCTGTGCCTCAATGCGAGGGGTATTCGGAATAAGGTGGACGAATTAACTGCGCAGGCAGCCATTAACGAATATGATATAATTGGCATCACAGAGACATGGCTCCAGGGTGACCAAGGCGGGAACTCAACATCCAGGGGTATTCAAAGTTCAGGAAGGATAGACAGAAAGGAAAAGGAGGTGGTTGAAGAGGAAATTAACACAATAGTAAGGAAGGACATTAGCTTGGATGATGTGGAATCTGTATGGGTGGAGCTGCGGAATACCAAAGGGCAGAAAACGCTAGTGAGAGTTGTGTACAGACCACCAAACAGTAGTAGTGAGGTTGGGGACAGCATTAAACAAGAAATTAGGGATGCGTGCAATAAAGGTACATCAGTAATCACGGACAACTTTAATCTACATATAGATTGGGCTAACTAAACTGGTAGCAATACGGTGGAGGAGGATTTCCTGCAGTTATTAGGGATGGTTTTCGAGACCAATATGTCGAGGAACCAAATAGGCTGGGTGATGTGTAATGAGAAAGGACTAATTAGCAATCTTGTTGTGCGAGGCCCCTTGGGGAAGAGTGATAATACTATGGTAGAATTCTTTATTAAGGTGGAGAGTGACACAGTTAATTCCGAGACTAAGGTCCTGAACTTAATGAAAGGTAACTTCGATGGTATGAGACGTGAATTGGCTAGAATAGACTGGCGAGTGATACTTAAAGGGTTGACGGTGGATAGGCAATGGCAAATATTTAAAGATTACATGGATGAATTTCAACAATTTTACATCCCTGTCTGGAGTAAAAATAAAATGGGGAAGGTGGCTCAACTGTGGCTAACAAGGGAAATTAAGGATAGTGTTAAATCCAAGGAACAGGCATATAAATTGGCCAGAAAAAGCAGCAAACCTGAGGACTGGGAGAAATTTAGAATTCAGCGGCGAGGACAAAGGGTTTAATTAGGAGGGGGGAAATAGAGTATGAGAGGAAGCTTGCTGGAAACATAAAAACTGACTGCAAAAGCTTCTATAGATATGTGAAGAGAGAAAAATTAGTGGACAAATTTATAATGGGGAATAAAGAAATGGCAGACCAGCTGAACAAATACTTTGGTTCTATCTTCACGAAGGAAGACACAAATAACCTTCCGGAAATACTAGGGGACCGAGGGTCTAGTGAGAAGGAGGAACTGGAGGAAATCCTTAATAGTCAGGAAATTATGTTAGGGAAATTGATGGGATTGAAGGCCGATAAATCCCCGGGGCCTGATAGTCTGCATCTCAGAGTACTTAAGGAAATGGCCCTAGAAATAATGGATGCATTGGTGATCATTTTCCAACAGTCTGTCGACTCTGGATCAGTTCCTATGGACTGGATGGTAGCTAATGTAGCACCACTTTTTTAAAAAGTAGGGAGAGAGAAAACGGGTAATTATAGACTGGTGAGCCTGACATCAGTAGTGGGGAAAATGTTGGAATCAATTAATGAAATAGCAGCGCATTTGGAAAGCAGTGACAGAATCAGTCCAAGTCAGCATGGATTTATGAAAGGGAAATCATGCTTGACAAATCTTCTAGAATTTTTTGAGGATGTAACTAGTAGAGTGGACAAGGGAGAACCAGTGGATGTGGTGTATTTTGACTTTCAAAAGGCTTTTGACAAGGTCCCACACAAGAGATTGGTGTGCAAAATTAAAGTACATGGTATTGGGGTAATGTACTGACGTGGATAGAGAACTGGTTGGCAGGCAGGAAGCAGAAAATCGGGGTTAAATGGGTCCTTTTCAGAATAGAAACATAGAAACATAGAAAATAGGTACAGGAGTAGGCCATTCGGCCCTTCTAGCCTGCACCGCCATTCAATGAGTTCATGGCTGAACATGCAACTTCAGTACCCCATTCCTGCTTTCTCGCCATACCCCTTGATCCCCCCAGTAGTAAGGACTTCATCTAACTCCTTTTTGAATATCTTTAGTGAATTGGCCTCAACAACTGTGGTAGAGAATTCCACAGGTTCACCACTCTCTGGGTGAAGAAGTTTCTCCTCATCTCAGTCCTAAATGGCTTACCCCTTATCCTTAGACTGTGACCCCTGGTTCTGGACTTCCCCAACATTGGGAACATTCTTCCTGCATCTAACCTGTCTGAACCCATCAGAATTTTAAACGTTTCTATGAAGTCCCCTCTCATTCTTCTGAACTCCTGTAAATACAAGCCCAGTTGATCCAGTCTTTCTTGATAGGTCAGTCCCGCCATCCCGGGAATGAGTCTGGAGAACCTTCGCTGCACTCCCTCAACAACAAGAATGTCCTTCCTCAAGTTAGGAGACCAAAACTGTAACAATACTCCAGGTGTGGCCTCACCAAGGCCCTGTACAACTGTAGCAACACCTCCCTGCCCCTGTACTCAAATCCCCTCGATGTGAAGGCCAACATGCCATTTGCTTTCTTAACCGCCTGCTGTACCTGCATGCCGACCTTCAATGACTGATGTACCATGACACCCAGGTCTCGTTGCACCTCCCCTTTTCCTAATCTGTCACCATTCAGATAATAGTCTGTCTCTCTGTTTTTACCACCAAAGTGGATAACCTCACATTTATCCACATTATACTTCATCTGCCATGCATTTGCCCACTCACCTAACCTATCCAAGTCACTCTGCAGCCTCATAGCATCCTCCTCGCAGCTCACACTGCCACCCAACTTAGTGTCATGCGCAAATTTGGAGATACTACATTTAATCTCCTCGTCTAAATCATTAATGTACAATGTAAACAGCTGGGGCCCCAGCACAGAACCTTGCGGTACCCCACTAGTCACTGCCTGCCATTCTGAAAAGTACCCATTTACTCCTACTCTTTGCTTCCTGTCTGACAACCAGTTCTCAATCCATGTCAGCACACTACCCCCAATTCCATGTGCTTTAACTTTGCACATTAATCTCTTGTGTGGGACCTTGTCGAAAGCCTTCTGAAAGTCCAAATATACCACATCAACTGGTTCTCCCTTGTCCACTTTACTGGAAACATCCTCAAAAAATTCCAGAAGATTTGTCAAGCATGATTTCCCTTTCACAAATCCATGCTGACTTGGACCTATCATGCCACCTCTTTCCAAATGCACTGCTATGACATCCTTAATAATTGATTCCATCATTTTACCCACTACCGAGGTCAGGCTGACCGGTCTATAATTACCTGTTTTCTCTCTCCCTCCTTTTTAAAAAAGTGGGGTTACATTGGCTACCCTCCACTCGATAGGAACTGATCCAGAGTATATGGAATGTTGGAAAATGACTGTCAATGCATCCGCTATTTCCAAGGCCACCTCCTTAAGTACTCTGGGATGCAGTCCATCAGGCCTTGGGGATTTATCGGCCTTCAATACCATCAATTTCCCCAACACAATTTCCCGACTAATAAGGATTTCCCTCAGTTCCTCCTCCTTACTAGACCCTCTGACCCCTTTTATATCCGGAAGGTTGTTTGTGTCCTCCTTAGTGAATACTGAACCAAAATACTTGTTCAATTGGTCTGCCATTGCTTTGTTCCCCGTTATGACTTCCCCTGATTCTGACTGCAGGGGACCTACGTTTGTCTTTACTAACCTTTTTTCTCTTTAAATATCTATAGAAACTTTTGCAATCCGTCTTAATGTTCCCTGCAAGCTTCATTTTCCCTGCCCTAATCAATCCCTTTGTCCTCCTCTGCTGAGTTCTAAATTTCTCCCAGTCCCCTGGTTCGCTGCTATTTCTGGCCAATTTGTATGCCACTTCCATGGCTTTAATACTATCCCTGATTTCCCTTGATAGCCACGGTTGAGCCACCTTCTCTTTTTTATTTTTACGCCAGACAGCAATGTACAATTGTTGTAGTTCATCCATACAGTCTCTAAATGTCTGCCATTGCCCATCCACAGTCAACCCCTGAAGTATCATTCACCAATCTATCCTAGACAATTCATGCCTCATACCTTCAAAGTTACCCTTCTTTAAGTTCTGGACCATGGTCTCTGAATTAACTGTATCATTCTCCATCCTAATGCAGAAATCCACCATATTATGGTCACTCTTCCCCAAGGGGCCTCGCACAACGAGATTGCTAATTAATCCTCTCTCATTACACAACACCCAGTCTAAGATGGCCTCCCCGCTAGTTGGTTCCTCAACAATTTGGTTCCAGAAAACCATCCCTTATGCACTCCAGGAAATCCTCCTCCACCGTATTGCTTCCAGTTTGGTTAACCCAATCTATGTGCATATTAAAGTCACCCAATATAACTGCTGCACCTTTATTGCATGCACCCCTAATTTCCTATTTGATGCCCTCCCCAACATCACTACTACTGTTTGGAGGTCTGTACACAACTCCCACTAACGTTTTTTGCCCTTTGGTGTTCTGCAGCTCTACCCATGTAGATTCCACATCATCCAAGCTAATGTCCTTCCTAACTATTGCATTAATCTCCTCTTTAACCAGCAATGCTACCCCACCTCCTTTTCCTTTTATTCTATCCTTCCTGAATGTTGAATACCCCTGGATGTTGAGTTCCCAGCCCTGATCATCCTGGAGCCACGTCTCTGTAATCCCAATCACATCATATTTGTTAACATCTATTTGCACAGTTAATTCATCCACCTTATTACGGATACTCCTTGCATTAAGACACAAAGCCTTCAGGCTTGTTTTTTTAGCACCCTTTGTCCTTTTAGAATTTTGCTGTACAGTGGCCCTTTTTGTTCTTTGCCTTGGGTTTCTCTGCCCTCCACTTTTCCTCATCTCCTTTCTGTCTTTTGCTTTTGTCTCCTTTTTGTTTCCCTCTGTCTCCCTGCATTGGTTCCCATCCCCCTGCCATATTAGTTTAACTCCTCCCCAACAGCACTAGCAAACACTCCCCCTAGGACACTGGTTCTGGTCCTGCCCAGGTGCAGACCGTCCGGTTTGTACTGGTCCCACCTCCCCCAGAACCTGTTCCAATGCCCCAGGAATTTGAATCCCTCCCTGCTGCACCACTGCTCAAGCCACGTATTCATCTGCGCTATCCTGTGATTCCTACTCTGGCTAGCACGTGGCACTGGTAGCAATCCCAAGATTACCACTTTTGAGGTCCTACTTTTTAATTTAGCTCCTAGCTCCTTAAATTCATTTCGTAGGACCTCATCCCTTTTTTTACCTATGTCGTTGGTACCAATGTGCACCACGACAACTGGCTGTTCTCCCTCCCTTTTTAGAATGTCCTGCACCCACTCTGAGACATCCTTGACCCTTGCACCAGGGAGGCAACATACCATCCTGGAGTCTCGGTTGCGGCCGCAGAAACGCCTATCTATTCCCCTCACAATTGAATCCCCTATCACTATCGCTCTCCCACTCTTTTTCCTGCCCTCCTGTGCAACAGAGCCAGCCACGGTGCCATAAACTTGGCTGCTGCTGCCCTCCCCTGATGTGTCATCCCCCTCAACAGTACTCAAGCAGTGTATCTGTTGTGCAGGGGGATGACCACAGGGGACCCCTGCACTACCTTCCTTGCACTACTCTTCCTGCTGGTCTTCCATTCCCTATCTGGCTGTGGACCCTTCTCCTGCGGTAAGACCAACTCGCTACACATGCTACTCACGTCATTCTCAGCATCGTGGATGCTCCAGAGTGAATCCACCCTCAGCTCCAATTCCGCAACGCAGTCCGTCAGGAGCTGGAGGCGGATACACTTTCCGCAGATGTAGTCGTCAGGGACACCGGAAGTATCCCTCTGTTCCCACATGGTACAGGAGGAGCATATCACGTGACCGAGCTCCCCTGCCATGACTTAACCCTTAGATACCCTTAAATTGGCAACAACAATGTTAAAAGTTACCGACTGTTATAGAAGAGAAAAAAGAAAAGCTACTCACCAATCACCAGCCAATCACTTACCCCCTTGGCTATGACGTCACCTTTCTGTTTCTTTCTACTTCTTTTTGCCTTCTCCCTGTAGCTGCACAAGCACGCCTTTTATAGGCCTCACCAACGCCACGAACTCCCGCCTCTGACTGCCGCTGGGCCTTTTATAGGCCTCACCAACGTCACGAACTCCCGCCTCTGACTGCGGCACCCCACGAGTCACTGCTGGCAGGCAGTGACTAGTGGGGTGCCGCAGGGCTCAGTGCTGGGACCACAGCTATTAACAATATACATCAATGATTTAGATGAAGGAATTGAGTGTTATATCTCCAAGTTTGCAGATGACACTAAGCTGTGTGGTGGTGTGAGGTGTGAGAAGGATGCTAATAGGCTGCCAGGTGACTTGGATGGGTTAGGTGATGCAGTATAATGTAGATAAATGTAATGTTATCCACTTTGTTGGCAAAAACACAAAGGCAGAATATTATCTGAAATGGCGGCAGATTAGGAAAAGGGGAGGTGCAACGAGATCTGGGTGTCATGGTTCATCAGTCATTGAAAGTTGGCATGCAGGTACAGCAGGTGGTGAAGAAGGCAAATGGTATGTTGGCCGTCATAGCTAAGGGACTGGAGTATAGGAGCAGGGAGGTCTTATTGCAGTTGTACAGGACCTTGGTGAGGCCTCACCTGGAATATTGTGTTCAGTTTTGGTCTCCTAATCTGAGGAAGGACGTTCTTGCTATTGAGGGAATGCAGCGAAGGTTCACCAGACTGATTCCCAGGATGGCAGGACTGACATATGAAGAGAGACTGGATTGTCTGGGCCTGTATTCACTGGAGTTTATAAGGATGAGAGGGGATCTCATAGAAACATATAAAATTCTGACGGGACTGGACAGGTTAGATGCAGGAAGAATGTTCCCAATGTTAGGGAAGTCCAGAACCAGGGGACATAGTGTAAGGCTAAGGGGTAAGCCATTTAGGACTGAGATGAGGAGAAACTTCTTCACTCAGCGAGTTGTTGAGCTGTGGAATTCTCTACCGCAGAGACTTATTGATGACAGTTCATTGGATATATTCAAGAGGGTGTTAGATATGGCCCTTACGGCTAAAGAGATCAAGGGGTATGGAGAGAAAGCAGGAAAGGAGGTGAATGATCAGCCATGATCTTATTGAATGGTGGTGCAGGCTCGAAGGGCCGAATGGCATAATCCTGCACCTATTTTCTATATTTCTATGTTTCTATTATTTGCCCACTCACCTAACCTGTCCAATTCACCCTGTAGCCTCTTAGCATCCTCCTCACAGCTCATACTGCCACCCAGCTTAGTGTCATCTGCAAACTTGGAGATATTACATTCAATTCCTTCGTTTAAATCATTAATATATATTTTAAATAGCTTGGGTCCCAGCACTGAACCTTGCGGTAACCCACTAGTCATTGCCTGCCATTATTCCGACTCTTTGCTTCCTGTCTGCCAACCAGTTCTCTATCCACGTCAGTACATTACCTCCAATACCATGTGCTTTAATTTTGCACACCAATCTCTTGTGTGGGGCCTTGTCAAAAGCCTTTTAAAAGTCTAAATACACCACATCCACTGGCTCCCCCTTGTCCACTCTACTAGTTACATCCTCAAAAAAGTCTACAAGATTTGTCAAGCATGATTTCCCTTTCATAAATCCATGCTGACTTGGACTGATCCTGTCAATGCTTTCCAAATGCGCTGCTATTTCATTAATTGATTCCAACATTTTCCCCACTACTGATGTCAGGCTCACCAGTCTATAATTACCCGTTTTCTCTCTCCCTCCTTTTTTAAAAAGTGGTGTTACATTAGCTACCCTCCAATCCATGGGAACTGATCCAGCGTCCATGGATGTTGGAAAATGATCACCAATGTACCCTGGAGCAAGCATGTATAAAAGGCAGTCCACCATGCTGCTGCCTCACTTTGGAGTTAAATTAAAGAGACCAAGGTCACAATGATTTGAGCTTACAACACAGTCTCGTGGAGTCATTCTGAACTTCACACCACCGAGGATGGTGTCGGGCCCACGGAGGGTCGAAGACCTGAAAAGGAAAAGCATTAAAAAAAAACATCAGAAGAACTTCAGGGGACCCCATCCAGGTAAGTTTACTTACCGTTTTTTCAGATCTTCATACTCACCGTCGGGGACAGACCAGCCTCCAGCTAGCAGTCCACCCCCATTCTGGCGCCAACTCCCACTGACTCCCGCCTGCATCAATATGGCATCTCGGCGGGCGGGAGTCCACTTACACCACATCAGCTGATGTCAGCGGGAGGTTCCTGACGGTTCTCCCCTCCCGCCCGCTCCAACCCAAATCGAAAGTGGGACTGGGTGCAACTCGAGGAGGAATGTCGGCGGCAGTGGACGGCAGTGGTCGGCAGTCGCCGGCAGTGGGCGGCAGTGAGCGGCAGTGGGTGGCAGTCGGCGGCAGTGGGTGGCAGTCGGCGGCAGTGGGCGGCAGTGGGCGGCAGTGGGCGGCAGTGGGCGGCAGTGGGTGGCAGTCGGCGGCAGTCGGCGGCAGTGGGTGGCAGTCAGCAGCAGTGGGCGGCAGTGGGTGGCAGTGGGCGGCAGTGGGCGGCAGTCGGCGGCAGTGGGCGGCAGTCGACGGCAGTCGGCAGCAGTGAGCGGCAGTGGGCGGCAGTCGGCAGCAGTGAGCGGCAGTGGGCGGCAGTGGGCGGCAGTGGGCGGCAGTGGGCGGCAGTCGACGGCAGTGGGCGGCAGTGGGTGGCAGTGGGCGACAGTGGGCGGCAGTGGGCGGCAGTGGGCGGCAGTGGGTGGCAGTGGGCGACAGTGGGCGGCAGTGGGTGGCAGTGGGCGACAGTGGGCGGCAGTCGGCGGCAGTGGGCGGCAGTGGGTGGCAGTGGGCGACAGTGGGCGGCAGTCGGCGGCAGTGGGCGGCAGTGGGTGGCAGTGGGCGACAGTGGGCGGCAGTCGGCGGCAGTGGGCGGCAGTGGGCGACAGTGGGCGGCAGTGGGTGGCAGTGGGCGACAGTGGGCGGCAGTGGGTGGCAGTGGGCGACAGTGGGCGGCAGTCGGCGGCAGTGGACGGCAGTGGACGGCAGTGGGTGGCAGTGGGCGACAGTGGGCGGCAGTGGGCGGCAGTGGGCGGCAGTCGGCGGCAGTGGGCGGCAGTCGACGACAGTGGGCGGCAGTGGGCGGCAGTCGGCGGCAGTGGGCGGCAGTGGGCGGCAGTGGGCGGCAGTTGGCGGCTGTGGGCGGCAGTCGGCGGCAGTTGGCGGCTGTGGGCGGCAGTCGGCGGCAGTGGGCGGCAGTCGGCGGCAGTCGGCGGCAGTGGGCGGCAGTTGGCGGCTGTGGGCGGCAGTCGGCGGCAGTGGGCGGTAAGGCCATCAACTTCGGGCCCTAAGAAACAGATGCTCACACCGAGCCTCAACCCTGAAGAGTGCCAAGGCACTGGAGGGCTGTCAGCAGCACGAATCCTGCCATCAGCAGAGGAGGTGAAAGGAATATTATCAGAGTGGTGATTGGAGAAGAAAACTAGGATCTGTCATTATCTGGCTCCACCCCACCTCAGCTCATCTGCTGTTGAAACACTGATCCATGCCTTTGTCACCTCCAGACTTAATTACTACAGTGATCTCCAACCCAGCCGGTCATCAATCAGCCTTCATAAACTTCAGCTCATACAAAACTCTGCTGCTTGTACACCCCACTGCTTAGAACACTCAACCTCATTGACCTACATTGGTTCCCAGTCCAGCAGTGCCTCAAATTTAAAATTCTCATCTTTATGTTTGAATTCCTTCTTGGTCTCGCCCCACCATATCTCTGTAACCTTTTCCAACTCTACAACACTCTGTCTTGAACACTTTTTCCTCTGACTCCAA
The DNA here is from genome assembly GCF_044704955.1 of Pristiophorus japonicus. Classification (NCBI taxonomy): domain Eukaryota; kingdom Metazoa; phylum Chordata; class Chondrichthyes; family Pristiophoridae; genus Pristiophorus; species Pristiophorus japonicus. Next base: position 294,816,144 of record NC_091979.1, on the reverse strand, counting down.
CCTCTTGTGCATCCCCCTTTCCTTTTAGCCCATCATCGGCGGCCCTGCAGACAACCACCTAAGTCCCACTCTCAGGAATTCCCTCTCCTCCTTTAAGAGCCTCGTTAAAACCCACCTATTTGATAAAACATTTGGTCATCCCACCTAATCTTCCCTTCTTTGTCTTACTGCTCTGTGAAACACCTTGGGACAATTTTCTACATTAAAGGCACTATCTAAATGTTGTTGTTGTTAATTGTTGTTGTTTTAGCAGTGAGCTTAAAGTGCTTCATTCAATTGAAAATTTCTGATAAAATCAATTCTGCAATAGACATTGAGAAAGAAATGGGGGAGGGACAGGAAGGAGGGAAGTCGGGGGGAGGGGGAAGTGGGACGGGCAGTGGGTGGATAATTTTAGTGGGGCCATGAAGAGCATTCATGCTCCTGCTGGCCTAAAAAGAAAGGTAGAAAAAATCTTAGCGGGATGTTTACTAGGCGACCTCTAGCAGTCCCTTTAAGAACCATTAGCTTGGCCGCTCTCCATTCAGTTCCACTGGACGGGGCTTGAGCAGTCTGCCTAGTGGAAGCCCAAAATGACATGTATCATAGGACCCTGATTTAAATATATGCAAAAGATTCCCGCCCGTTTCCAACTGGAGTTTTGGGTGCCCAACTCAAGCGTGTTCAAAAATAGCAAGCCTCGGGCAGAAACTCGGCAGTAAGTTTTTTGTTTCTCCAATTTTTGTCTTGCTACCGCACCTGTTAGTGCTGAAATACAGGGCCACTGTGAGACAAAAATTGCCTTCCCTATCCTTTACTTTGATTGATGCTGGATTTTTTGGACTAATTTTTACAACATATTTCTCTCCCCTTCTTTAGGTTTCCTTCCACAACAGGAGGAATATCACAGATCAGAGGAAAGACAGTTAACCTCCTTCCAGCTTCTGCCTTTATCTGTCATGAACTTGATTTTAGGACGTGTAGTCATGAGCTGGTCTTAAGCCTAGAATGATTCCCGCCCGTACCACCTACGCCCACCCCCAGATTAACTTTTCCTCCATATAGTGAAGCGTGGTTCTTCACGAGCACAAATGTGTGATATTTTGCAACAGTAAACGGTTGCGTTACTCACACATTCTTGGTGCTTATATAGACTATGGACTATGCTGTGTGACCACTGATCATTGGCTCAATGGCATGTGTTGCGTTCACAGCCATCACAAACTCCAGTCCCTCGCCACTGACTCCATCCCTCTCCCCAACTTCTGTCTGAGGCCGAACCACACTGTTTGTAACCTTGGTGTTATATCTGACCCTGAAATGAGTTTTCAACCACATATACGCAACATAACTAAGACCGCCTTTTTCCACCTCCATAACATCGTCCGTCTCCGCCCTTGCCTCAGCTCATGGGCTGCTGAAGTCCTCATCCTTGCCTTTGTTACCTCTAGACTTGACTATTCCAACGCATTCCTGGCTGGCCTCCCCCATTCTACCCTACGTAAACTAGAGGTGATCCAAAACTCGGTTGCCCGTGCCCTAACTCGCACCAAGTCCCACTCACCCATCACTCCTGAGCTCGTTGGCCTACATTGGCTCCCGGTTAAGCAATGCCTCAATTTCAAAATTCTCATCCTTGTTTTCAAATCCTTCCATGACCTCACCGCTCTCAATTTCTGTCATCTCCTCTAGTCCCACAACCCCCTCAAGATGTCTGCGTTCCTCTAAGTCTGCACTCTTGAGCATCCCTGATTATAATTGCCTTCTGTTGCCTAGGCCCTAGACTCTGGAATTCCCTGCCTAAACCTCTCCCCCTCTCTACCTCTTTTTCTTTTTTTATTTCCTAATACTCCTGTGAAGCGCCTTGGGACGTTGCAAGTTGTTGTTATTGTTCAGAAGTTGTATTTTTCCCCAGTCTGGCGTCTCATTTACACTAAAGCTGCAAGTTAGATTTGCAAATTTGCAACACATTTGCAACAAAAGTCACAATATACTTAGTGCTGGATTGTTTTTTCCAATTTGTTTGAGATGTCGCCCAGAATAAAAAGGTCTCTGCTTCCAAAAGTCAATTATGAATTTAAACTGAGCAGTGCAGCAGGAGGTTCCCGTTAGATTGGCACAAGTAACAAATGCGGTATTGTTGAAACAAATCAAACACTACAAGATCATTCATCCTGATCTGACATGCCAACCTTACTTTGAAGGAGACTGTTAAAGAGTACGAGCTTTCTTAATGATGCTCGCAGCTTTCTGTTTGCCTGAGGACAATATTCTGATGTCCTCAGAATATTGTTAGATGTTGATTTTCAGCTGTTGGCACCCAGATGTTTTGTGACATCAGCTGGACTCAGGTGTTATAGGAGAGCATCTCAGGGGAAACAATGGACTGAGAAATCTCCTTTCATTTTTATGAAAGGTGAGGTTTGCCGATTTTGGTGATCTGCCCTTTGCTGAGGAGGATTCCCCAGGAGCTTGAAGTTGCATGCAATCTGTCGCATTCAGAAAAACACCAGCCCTTGTGTCTCTCCATCTGTGGTCTGCCGTAGGGAAAAGACTTGGTTAGAACACGCACTGCGGGCTTTGGTGCAAGACTCTGGCGGCAAAGGAGGATCCCATTATGAGAGATGACATGTGATCATCCATAAATCAGCCTTGTAACAAGCTGGCTTGGACACGACACATCCATGTTTAATAGCGGAATGCGGAATCTAACTTTGATTTCAGTTATAAAAATATGAACAATCATGGGTTTACAGGGAAAATAGCCAGCATGTTGCAGTCAGTGCAAGAAGGTTGCACACATGGAGGAGTACATTTAACCTAACTCGCTGGACAGGAAACCCACGCAATCGGGTGGTTTTACACCACGCCCAATATTGTTACTCTCTATTGACTTCAATGGAGAATAAAATGGGGTGGGCTGCAAAATCAGTGTCGCACCCAAACCCAACAAGCAGGTTGGGTTAAAATTACCCCAGTCTGCCCTGCCTAAAAAACAATTAAACCTGGGAGATCATAATATCTTTAAGACATCGGATTTTCTTTTCATGAAGGCTGGACCTATTTTAATGGTCCAGTAGGAGTGTCGAGGTCAGCCCTGCAAATGCCCCTTTAAGGGCACGATTAATAAAATAAATTAGCAATTGATCCAATTAAACTAAGATACTTAAAATAAAGCAATAAAACCAAAAGTAACCTTACCAACTAAATTAGAATGTTATTACATGTTTCTAGAATACCCTGCGGTGCCCATTGGTAATGGAGCTCCTCGTCTGGGCCTATTTTACTGGAACAATAGGGATGATCCTGAATTGCTTCCAGTACTAGGACGTGCATAAATTTGCCATTCATGGAGCCAATAATCACAAACTCGGTATAGCTGGATTGCAGATCTCTTCTTCAATTAACATAAGAACATAAGAAATAGGACCAGGAGTGGGCCATTTGACCTCTCGAGCCTGCTCCACCATTTAATAAGATCATGGCTGATCTGATCATCGACTCAGCTCCACTTCCCTGCCCGCTCACCAGAACCATTTATTCCCTTATCGCTCAAAAATCTGTCTATCTTCGCCTTAAATATATTCAATGACTCAGCCTCCACAGCAATCTGGGGCAGAGAATTGCATAGATTTACAACCCTCTAAGAGAAGAAATTCCTCCTCATCTCAGTTGTAAATGGGAGGCCCCTTATTCTGAGACTATGCTCCCTAGTTTTAGTTTCCCCTATGAGTGGAAATATCCTCTCTGCGTCCATATTGTCAAGCCCCCTCATTATCTTTTTTATTTCGATAAGATCACCTCTCATTCTTCTGAACTCCAATGAGTATAGGCCCAACCTACTCAACCTATCTTCATAAGACAGCCCCCTTAATCTAGTGAACCTTCTCTGAACAGCCTCCAATGCAAGTATATCCTTCCTTAAATACAGAGAACAAAACTGTATGCAGTACTCTAGGTGTGGCCTCACCAATACTCTGTACAGTTGTAGCAAGACTTCTCTGCTTTTATACTCAATCCCCCTTGCAATAAAGGCCAACATTCCATTTGCCTTCCTGATTACTTGCTGTACCTGCATACTAACTTTTTGTGTTTCATGCACAAGGGCCCCCAGGTCCCTCTGTACTGCAGCACTTTGCAATTTTTCTCCATTTCAATTACAATTTGCTTTTCTATTTTTTCTGCCAAAGTGGATAACCTCACATTTTCCCACATCGTACTCCATCTGCCAAATTTTTGCCCACTCACTTAGCCTGTCTATATCCCTTTGCAGATTTTTTGTGTCCTCCTCACAATTTGCTTTCCCATCCATCTTTGTATCATCAGTAAACTTGGCTACATTACACTCAGTCCCTTCATCCAAGTCATTAATATAGATTGTAAATAGTTGAGGCCCCAGCATCGATCCCTGCGGTACCCCACTAGTCATTGTTTGCCAACTGGAAAATTACTCGTTTATCCCGACTCTCTGTTTTCTGTTAATTAGCCAATCCTCTATCCATGCTAATATATTACCCCCAACCCCAAGAACTTTTATCTTGTACAGCAAGCTTTTATGTGGCATCTTATCGAATGCCTTCTGGAAATCCAAATACACCACATCCACTGGTTCCCCCTTATCCACCCTGCTCGTTACATCCTCAAAGAACTCCAGCAAATTTGTCAAACATGATTTCCCTTTCATAAAACCATGCTGACTCTGCTTGATTAAACTATGCTTTTCCAAATGTCTTGCTACTACTTCTTTAATAATGGACAAAGCATTTTGCCAACAACAAATGTTAGGCTAACTGGTCTATAGTTTTCTGCTTTCTGTCTACCTCCTTTTTTAAATCTGGGGCCTCCCCAGAATCCACTATCTCTGCAGCCACTTCTTTTCGGACCCTAGGATTTAAGCCATCATGTCCAGGGAACTTGTCCGCCTTTAGTCCCATTATTTTACCGAGAACTACTTCTTTAGTGATAGTGATTGTATTAAGTTCCTTAATATAATATATTAATATACTTAGCTACTTGACAAGTGTGAAAGTAGCGTTATTATGTGTCCATCACGATTTGTCAATTTTCCTTCCAACTGCTAACCATTTTGGAAAAATCACCTGCAGCAAAATCGTGCACACCCAGGATTGTGATTGGTGATCATTAAATTCTACAATGTAAGGCAAAATAAGATCAGGAAATTGACCAGCGAAGCACAATGTTTTACCTTCAATTAAACAATCAACACAGTCAAGCATTAAACACAGTCATCCTTACATGCTTCTATTCCAGCTATCAAGTCAATATTTGATTAACTGTTGTCACGGAAACCACTTCCTCTACACTTCTGGACTGGCAGTCAGAGCCCACTTTCTATATCATTAATTCAATTAGTCTGGTGTAATTTGCAAATAATGGAACTCCTTCACTAAAGTAGATTCCACAAGCAGCTAAGGAAAAGTAAAGCTTTGATTCATTGTGCACTTAACATCATTATTTGTCCTGCAATTAGACATCTTCCACTGGGTGATGTGATGAACCACCCGTGCTCTTCTGTCACTTAAAAAAATTACAGAATTTTCTGCTCGAATTCCCTATTTTGATAACTGCAAACAAGGCTGAATTAGAAAAACATATAATAGAAAAACATGTAACTAGCTCTTGGGAGGATGTTTCTGTGTCTGTGTACATTAGGTGAGTGGTGTTTTTCCTTCAATTACTTAACATTACCATTATTTATTTACAGTTTTGACAGTTAACACCCTTAGCACCTCAAGAAGGGACTTTTCAGCTTTCAAAATGTTTTATATGAGTCAGTAATCTGATGTGACTATTACCTGGAAATCTCAACACAAATTAAATGACAACTTATATTTATATAGCAATTTCTCAAAACAAAATATCCCAAGGTGGTTAACAAGAGAAGCGATGGGTATTGGGACGTAGGGAAGAAGGTAATGGATGGCAGGATAACCGAAGGGAGTGAAGATGAGGAGCAAATTTTATGAACCAAATTCTAGAGCCCAAAGGCATGGTGGCTGAAGATGCTGCCACCAGTGATGGACAGAAGGGCAGGTCGCTCAGTCGCCCAGAATCAGAAGATTGGATGGTGTTTGCTGGGATGGGGCTAGAGTAGATTGCAGAGGCAGGATGGAGCAAAGCATTAAGGGATTTAAAGACTAGCTCAAGGTTTTGAAGCCTATATGCTGGGGATGGAAAACTAGTTTTAATTGGCGAAGGAAGTGATGAGAAAGACTGCAGCGTTCTGGATGAGTTGGTGTTTGTGTAGGGTGGAGCTGGGGAAGCTGATGAAGAGAACATTCAGAAAATTGAACCTTGAGGTCGCAAAGATATGCATAAGGGTTTTAGCAGTGGAGGGAGTGAGGTAGGGGTATAAGTGATGATGCTCTGGAGGTTAGAGAGATATTTCTTGGTGATAGACCAGGTGTGAGGTTTGACACGCAGCTCAGAGTCAAAGAGAATATCATCGGGATCTGCAATTTGTGAACAGTAATGAGTACATTTTCCAAGACCCCAGGGCCTTGTGGACAGGCAGTAATGACTGCAGACAACACCCCTTTGGTGGTGCAAAATTTATCTTGTTGTTGAGATCATTATTTTTAACTATTCCATCATGGTCCTATTTTTGGTTATATCGTTTTCAGTATTTCATCCTTTGTGTTTGCTACAAATAGATGATTCCTCAAAGTATATGTAGGTGGTTTAGAGTCCATGTGATGATAATAGACAGTAACAAGAACTAATGTCATCTCTGAGCATTGTCATACCACCAGAAGAAGACCCACAGTTTCATTTGGTACAGTTATGCCAGTGATCAGCTTCATAATTGTTTGGGTTAAGTGACTAATGCCCATAGTTTCATTGCAATTATAACTCCTCATTCACGCCTTTGCCAGCTGTAGCCTCAACTATTCTAGTGCTATCCTGGCCAAACTCTATAAGCTTTAGCTCATTTAAACTTCTGCTGCGTGTATCCAATCTCGCACCAAGTTCTAGCCACCATCACCCCTGTCCTACATCAGCTCCCGGTCCCTCAACACCGCAAATTTCAAATTCTTATCATTCTGTTTCAATCCCTTTGTGGCCTCGCCCCTTCCTATCTCTGTAATATCCTCCAGCCATCCAACTCCCTCAGAATGCTTTTTCTCTGACATGGGCCTCCTGTTCAACCCCCACCTTCATTGGCGGATGTGTACGCCCTACTCTCTGGAATTCCCCATTTAAACCCTTTGCCTCCCATCTCACTCTCCACCTTCAAGAGCTTCGTTAAAATCGATCTCATTGACCAAGCTTTGGTCGCACCCCTAATATCTCCTTCTTGGCTTGGCATCCTTTGTCATTTGATTACACCCTGGGTGCCAAGATCATTCGGGGCTCTTCCACTCTACCCACACAACAGCCACTCACCCCCCCCCCCTCCCCGCCCCCCACCCCCCACCCATCCACTAAAACACAAACATGTAGTAAATTTAGTAGGAGTAAATGGGGACTTTTCAGAATGGCAGGCAGTGACTAGTGGGGTACCGCAAGGTTCTGTGCTGGGGCCCCAGCTGTTTACATTGTACATTAATGATTTAGACGAGGGGATTAAATGTAGTATCTCCAAATTTGCGGATGACACTAAGCTAGGTGGCAGTGTGAGCTGCGAGGAGGATGCTATGAGGCTGCAGAGTGACTTGGATAGGTTAGGTGAGTGGGCAAATGCATGGCAGATGAAGTATAATGTGGATAAATGTGAGGTTATCCACTTTGGTGGTAAAAACAGAGAGACAGACTATTATCTGAATGGTGACAGATTAGGAAAAGGGGAGGTGCAAAGAGACCTGGATGTCATGGTACATCAGTCATTGAAGGTTGGCATGCAGGTACAGCAGGCGGTTAAGAAAGCAAATGGCATGTTGGCCTTCATAGCAAGGGGATTTGAGTACAGGGGCAGGGAGGTGTTACCACAGTTGTACAGGGCCTTGGTGAGGCCACACCTGGAGTATTGTGTACAGTTTTGGTCTCCTAACTTGAGGAAGGACATTCTTGCTGTTGAGGGAGTGCAGCGAAGGTTCACCAGACTGATTCCTAGGATGGCAGGACTGACATATCAAGAAAGACTGGATCAACTGGGCTTGTATTCACTGGAGTTCAGAAGAATGAGAGGGGATCTCATAGAAACGTTTAAAATTCTGACGGGTTTTGACAGGTTAGATGCAGAAAGAATGTTCCCAATGTTGGAAGTCCAGAACCAAGGGTCACAGTCTAAGGATAATGGGTAAGCCATTTAGGACCGAGATGAGGAGAAACTTCTTCACCCAGAGAGTGGTGAACCTGTGGAATTCTCTACCACAGAAAGTTGTTGAGGCCAATTCACTAAATATATTCAAAAAGGAGTTAGATGTAGTCCTTACGACTAAGGGGATCAAGGGGTATGGCGAGAAAGCAGGAATGGGGTACTGAAGCTGCATGTTCATACTCATTGAATGGCGGTGCAGGCTCAAAGGGCCGAATGGCCTACTCCTGCACCTATTTTCTATGTTTCTATAAATGCATGAAGAAATAAACCCATAGAATGTATACAGTGCATTAATAATAAAGAAAATCATATCATAATGTACTACGCTTAAATGACACTGCTGTGTCACTGACATTTGCCTGGACCTCTCGGCACGGACCCCATAAACCCAAGCATAAATCTACCTGTACTTGGGACAATTTTCTATGTTAACGTTGCATATAAATGCTAGTTGTCGTCAACAGTAACATTTATTTTGAACAGTTGCTGGCTAGATCAACAAAGTTGGCTACTTAGCACCTGCTTAATCCATATCTACTGGAAAATGTAGAGCACAGACTGCTTCAGACAGGTGCCATTATTTACCATAATGTAGCATTATTTTATTTGAATCTTTATTTAATTCAAACATGTCCATAAAGATAACAGGTTAAGTGGAAGTATGTGTGCACATTCATCGTGGCTTATTTTTATTAGAATGTTGCAATTCTTCAAGTATGCTAAATATTGAAAAAAATGTTTGAAACAATGTTTACAGTGAACTGACAATATCACCTATTTATGAAGGAGATCTTTTTTCAAAGAGTTAGCATTAATTTAATGCATCGAGATTATGAGTTTAGGGCTCCCTGTCATTCATCCCAATCTGCCATCAATTTAGCTGTTAAAACTGGCAGAAGATTGGTTAGAAAAGTGGCCAATTTGATGCCATCAACTGACAGGGACGCTGGGCATCAGAGATGCAAATCCACACACCTTCTGCATGTGCAAAGAGCTGACACTGAAAGTATAGGAAGTGGCAGCCAAACACATGTAGTTGCCAGCAACCTGAAAAGAAGCTTTCTCAACCCACCCTCTACAGCAACCTTCAACACTGGTCACACATGTAGAGTTTCCTCAGCAATCAAGAAAATTGTTGAAGCAAAAGAAAGACACATTTTAAAATGTATTTTTTCAAAACAATTGCATGTGCCCAAGCTAGTGCTGCTTGCATGTGTGGAATTATTTTTAAATATGTTACAAACTATAAATATATATATGTTTCTTTGCTCCAGCTCTTCAGCTACTTCCCCAGTTGTTGAGGAAGCTTTGCACAGCTGAGTGATGCTGAAACCACTTTGCTAGATGCATAGGGGGAAGTGGAACAGCTTGAAGTGCCATGCAGAAGCAAGACATCCCAGGACTGATATTCTGTTCTGTGTGACTGGCATGACATGCACAAGTGGGTGCCAAAAAATTGGGTAGTGATCAGTTTCACCGGATCTGTGTTCATTGTGCAACGCAAATTATTTTCCAACTGGGCCTTCAGAAAGGCCGATGGTGTTCTTGGCAAAAAATAGGCGAGGGCTTCACTTAAATATTACAAGCTATGGAATCAGTGCAGGCACAATTCTCCGATGTACTCATGGGGAATGTACTATGCTCTCAGATCATCCATATAAAACGGTCAGGCACATTCAGGGCGGAAGTCTCTGTTTAAATGGACAGTAGCTTATTTGGATCATATATAAAAGTGTAATTGAACTTTTGTGTTGGTGACAGCTGAATGGTTCAGTGTTAATATTTATTGGCACTTTGTAAATGTTTGCCCCATACTTTAGCAGCATTGACTAATATGTGCAATGACCCACACACTTCAAAACTACTTCATTGGCTGTAAAGCACTTTGGGACATTCTGAGGTTGTGAAAGGTGCTATAAAAATCCAAGGGGGAGAAATTCAGTATTGCCCCATTTGGGGATGGTAACAGTCAGGAGGTGTGAGACTTATCGGCAGGGGCTGAAGTCTCGCCCCTCTCAAGAAATTTGGGTTACCACAACTGGAAGGAAGTGGAGCGCTAAATCAAGTGCTCCACTTCCTTCCTGGGGTGCTAACGGGGCAGACGCCTCAGCAGCGCTACACACTGGGTAGGGCCCACGCTGCCAACTCTGCAGAAGGAAAAGGGACCTACTTGGACCACCAGGGAGTGGGGGTGCTGCGCTATCAGCCCAGCACTCAAGCAGAGTGCCGGGCAGAGCGATCACGACCACGACCCTGCAAAGAAAACGGATCATGAGTGGCAACAAGTTTTTTATTTTTCACTCACCCCAGTAGTGGCTGGCCGCCTAAGACGCCTCCTGTACTGCTGTCGGTGTTATCGCCCGGCACTGCTGCAGGGGGCGAAAGTCACTTTCGGGGCCGAGGTGCTAACAGGACGATACTCGTGGCGATGATGTCACGATCTCCGGGCGCAGGAGATTGGAACGCAAAGCCATAGAGCTGTCGCTAAACTCCCACCCAATATGGTGGGAGTCGTCACAAATGCACCCAATTTCTCCCTCCAAGTCTTTTTTTTATAGCTGGGGATGAGAATTTAATGGAAATTCTTCTCTTATTTTCAGTTGGAGGAGGAAGAAGAGGACAAAGGAAATGATGTGAAACAGATTTAATTGCATTAGAGTAAACTGTCTATGCTCACCATTATCCATCCACCCAGATTTGCGCAGTTTGGCTGCCGCTTCAGACCCGAGCCTTTAATCTCTTTTTACACTTCCTCCTCCCACTTTTTCTCTCTTTCCCTCAATGGTCAATATCTAACATGTTGTAAAATTGTTGCGAAGCGCCTTGGGATGTTTTACTATGTTAAAGGTGCTATATAAATAAAAGTTATTATTATAATAATCTACAGGCCCAGGTACACAGAGAGTCCAACTGGGATATATTTGCTAAAACATCATTGCAGAAAACTAGAGCCAAACAGTACGTGCTTATAGAGAAGGCCTTCAACTAAATATCACATCCACCCAATGCACTAACTGTCTTCTCTACACGTGTAGTGACCCAACACATCTTCAGTCACATTGGCCTCTGTACTAACTTAATTGTCATGGATGCCAATCATTCATCTACTAAAGTCTTATTCTACACCCTCAGAAGAAAATTCTTAATACAGTTGAAATGAAGTGCACCCAAATTTAATTCCCTACAAATGATGAGTGTATCTGGCCAGCACTTTTTGCCCAGTACTTCCCATTGATAATAGTATGTGCTTTGTGTGCTCTGAATTCTAATCTTCTCAATACTTCCCCAGTGACAGGAGTAAGTGAGGTGGCCTGTTTCTGGGTGCCAGTGAGAGGCTCTTGGGATTGGTGCTAATGAGATGCCTGTCCAATGTGGGCTGATACATTTTCTGTCATTTGACAGGGAACTGATGAGCTCAATGTGAGATCACTCTGAGAAGTAGCAGTCATCTGTGTCTTTTCCATGTTGCTGAGCATTCCCTCATTATGTACACTGATCTGCGAAGGCGTGCTGTATCCAACTGATCACCTAACCTATTGAAGCTGAACATGAGAGCGTGTTGTAGACTGGAGCATTCATACTAGATACTCTGACTGGTATTAGGACCATTAGTACTGTGGCTCCAATACAGATATCCTTGTGGTTGCCATGTGTCCATGTTGGATTGCAGTTCTATAAATAGTTATGTATAACTGCACAGTAGTTGGTAGTGGGCTATTCCACAGTCTGAACCAAACTTCCTAGGGTGCTTGGCATGCTAATGCTAACAAAAATATTAGCACTCAGGCAGCACCCTTCTCTTAAATGCAAGCCCCATGAGGTCAAGTCACAGTGCTGTGCAGCTAAGGAAAGATTTAACTGACAGGCTCCTTATTCTTCTCTACCACCATCACCTGCTTCTGCTCACTCATACTCTGTGTCTCACTCACTGTCACTCCTCAAACTGACCATTTAATTACCCAGAGTGGATAAACCTGGTCCTGGTGCTTGCTGCAGAAGGAGTGAGTGTCATAGTTGCTGTGAGTTGCTGACTTCTTGGACACCATTGGCTCCGATGGCTGTTTTTTTCACTTCACCTACAAAAAAAGAATATATATGAGAATGCTGACTGCAAGGCAATCCTTCAAACAAAGCTTCCACAACTATTTATGTATATTATCATGGTGTGTTTAAAATTATGCAAGTGGATGAGTGAGTGAACAACAGCAGGCAGAGGATGATACTTGTCTTAGCTTCAGGGAGCTCTCCAACTTCATCCTGGTGCACTTTCTCTATGTTCTCAGGCATCAGTATGTTGAGCATGGCCAGTTTAAGCTGACTGACAGGTGTAAAAAACCGAGGCCCCATCTGCCCTCTCAGGTGGATGTAAAAGATTCCATGGCCACTATTTTGAAGAAGAGCAGGGAAATTATTCCCAGTGTCCTGGGGCCAATATGTATTCCTTATTCAATTAGAACAAAAACAGATTATCTGGTCATTATCATATTGCCGTTTGTGGGAGCTTGCTATGCGCAAGTTGGCTTCCACGTTTCCCACATTACAACAGTGACTACATACCAAAAGTATTTAATTGGCTGTAAAGCGCTTTGAGATGTCCAGTGGTCATGAAAGGTGCTATATAAATGCAAGTCTTTCTTTCTTTCACCAATATGGGTTTGCTCCCTTCTAATATGTGCTGTTTTGTTCTGCAAGAAGAGAAGTGTGTTGAGATCTTGAAAGTCTGAAGAGCACATAAATTGTAAGTCCCAAGCATTTATCTGCTTCCCAGCTTGTATATGAGTAAATGGACATGCATCAGACAGGAAGGTTGTGCTGTAACACTGGTGTGTGTGTTCACTTCTCAAAATAGTAATGTAACAACAGTTGCCATTTGAAGTGTGCCCTTGCAGCATTGTCATGCATGTGAAGCCTGGAAACAGCTGTTTTGTAATGGTTTAGCATGCAGCATCAGTTATGGTTTAATAGAGTGAAAGGAAGCTTTGTGTATCATGCATAATCGGCCTATCGACTTGGTCTAGTGCAATATTGGCTAGCCTCACTTTGGCAGATTTCCTGTTGTTGAATTTTTTTTTTCATCTGTTTCCACATCCCTTGGCTATTAGACATGGAATTGACTCTTGTTCATCACTTCATGCCAAGTAGGCTGGATGGAGCTCCTGTAGGAAGGTCACAAGCACAACAGACTTCCTTTGCTGCATTTCTGCCACAAGCATCTCCAAAGCAACATCACAAGATAGAGGTGCTCTGTCTCCTGATTGGTCACTTGCAGATTTGTGTCTAGCAAGAATTAAGCAGCCTCCTTTTAATAGCGACTGCATCCTTAAAGAGCTACAGCTGCACTTGATTTCCCATTCCCCACTGACAGTGAGCTCCCACTAATTGTCCCAATGTAGCCCAGGTGCTCACAAGGCACAACTAGTTAGGCAATCTTATGAAATCTGATGATGTTCCAGCAGAAATAGAAAATTGACCTGATCTAACTCACTCTCCATGAAATACTTTTACATATCTTGCTGGTGATCATGGAGCAGAATTGACGATGTGAAACACCCCATGGCCCAATCAGCTCTGTGCTTTGACGGATACCAGGAACTCACCAGGGTCTGGAACAAAGTCTCCACCAAGCGCAGCTCTCCACCGGCTGGAGTGGCGGCTGTCCTGCAGGAGCCGCTGCTCAGGAATCCGTACCTCCACGACCGAGGTTTTAGGTGGCAGTCGGACGAGAGGGCTGTGGCTGGCGAGGTGACCAGGGTCAGGGACCTGCTCGATGGCGGAGGAGCGGGCACCAGACATGCTGGCACGGCGCCTAAATTCGGCCGACGTCCGCCGTGCGGCCGATACCATCGAGTCGCTAAAAACAGCTCTGGGCCCCGACTCCGTTAGGTGTGTCGAGGAGGCTCAAGCACGTGGGGAGATCCCATCCGAACTGACCCCCGTCCGGACGGAATTCCTCATCGCCGCCAAACCCTGGAACCTCCCTCGGGAGCCGGTGCCTCACAACTTGAGCCGCCTCGGGGAAATCCCCTCCGTGCCTTTCAGTTCTGCGCGGAAGGGTTTCTTGTACGGGCTGCTCCTTCACACTCTCAACTTTGCCATCCTCGCCTGCCGTCCGGACACGCCATGGCGTACCATCTTGCCGTCCGGAGGAGGCGGAGGTCCCCAATGGAGGGCACTCTATGCGGGAGTCCTCCCACTATTTATCGGGGACTTGGCCTGGAGGGTGGAACAAATTTTTAAGCTGGTTCACGGGCTCCCAGGCCGCCTGCAATTTCTGCGGTCTGGAGGAGTCCGTGTTCCGTGTTTTTGCGAGGTTGCAGCCCCTGTTCAACTATTTAAAGGGGCTGCTCCTGAAATTCTGATTGCACTTCAGTCCCACACTCCTGATCTTTGGGAACCCTGTGCGGAGGGGAGCGGGTAGGTCCGAGGGTCTCCTCGTAGGACTGCTCCTGGGCACGGCCAAGGGTGCCATCAGCCGGTCCAGGCAGCTGGCGGTCGAGGGGGTCGTTCAGCCTGACTGCCTGCCTTTCTTCCGCGCCTACATCCAGGCCAGGGTGTCCTTAGAGATGGAGCACGCGGTGTCCACCGGTACGCTCGCGGCCTTCCGCGAGAGGTGTGCGCCGGAGGGACTGGAGTGCATCGTTAGCCCCGGCAACCAAATTTTAATTTGATTTTATACGTTTTAAAGTTTAATTTGTTTTAATTGCCGGTTTTAGTGTCCCCCTCCCCTTTTATAGGGGGCACTTGTAAAAATTATGAGTTTAGTGCCCAAAAAAACCCACAAAAAAAACTACAAAAAATACACAAAAAAACCCCAAAAAAACAAAAAAAGAGCCTGGAAAAATGTTTGAAGTATCCCCCAGATCGGGGGGCATTTGATTTACTGTTTATTTTGTCTCCTAAAAAGAGTTGTGCTCTGACGGAAGGGGTATTTAAAATGAATTAAAGAACTGTATCAACACAATTGCTATTTAATCCTAAACATTCTAAAGTGGGATACCTGTACACTTATTGATGCCTGTCTGTCCACCTTTGATCCAATGTTTGATAGTCAAAATAGTTGGTGAAAGGCAACTTGAGTGCACACATCTTGTGTAGAATTTCTCCTGCAGTGATGCTTTGATCTAATACTCCTTTGAATGGGAGTTGAATTCACTTTGACCTTTGAACAGCACTTTCCATTCGTGATGTTACTGCAGGCAGGATTCTCCATAGAATGACCATTCCCAGGCTGTCTGATTAATCTTTAAGCAAGTACTGAGAAGTGGACTTGAAATTGTCATTTACCTTTAATCTGTAAATGATGCTGTATGATATTGTGGTATGAACATTTGAAGTAATTGTATCAAATCTCTTTGTGCGTTACTTTAATAGAGGTTTCTCATTTATTATATAAAGCGTTGGAAATTTATAAAAATACGCTATGACCGGTTTTTCGGCAGTATTTCGGCGGTATTTGAGGATTATAGTTTATTTTACCGCCGAAATACCGCTATGGCGGAAGGCCGCTAAATTGGTCAAACGGTAAACGGTAGTGGTAAAATCGGGCTTGCACGATGGTTTTTTTGATGCCAAAAAAAACGGACCTTCTGCGCATGTGTAAAAAATGTTTTCGATGATTTTTTTTTCCCCTCGTTTTTTTCTTCCTGCGATTCTGGTCATGTGTCAGGGTACGCCTGTGCATGTGCAGTCATCATATCATCATCTTGGTGCTATGCTCGTAATAAAGGATGAAACTAAGTACTGTGTACAATGAGCAAATGTGACCTTAGCTCCTTTAATAAGACTCCAGAGTGCAGGTACCTCGTGGGTGATACTGTGCTCCCAAGGGATGCTGGGATGTCTTGGGACTCCAACAGGTGGGTCCTCTGGTGGACAGGTGTGATGCAGGTTACAAGGGGTTAAATACATAACATCACTCCCCCGTGCAGTCAACAGTACACTTATTTACAAGGTGAGATGATTTGGAGCTTTTCCCTCCCTTGTCGATCGCCTTGGTACAAATACGGATGTGGGTGAGTTGGTCAGTTCTTCACTGGGCTGTTGGGCAGCCGGCCTTGCCGGGCTGCTGGGGATGATGAGCTCGTCTTCGTGGTCAGCCATGATGTCAGTTGCCACTTGTGTGTGTGTTGGAGGGTCAAAGTTGGTGGTGTCCTCTTCGGGTTGTTCGTAGCTGTTGGTGAACCGCAATTTGATTTGGTCCAAGTGTTTTCTGTGCGTTTGTCCATTGGCTGTGACCGTGCCAGTGAGCCATTTGGGACCATGTCCATAATTGAGCACAAACAAAGGATCATTGATCTCAATATTGCGTGACAAATTTGCGCGGTCATGGTACACACTTTGTTGATGCCGCTTGCCCTCCACGTGATCATGGAGATCAAGGTGGACAAGAGAGCGGCTTGGTTTTAGCGCCCTTTTCATGAGCAGCTCGGCTGGGGGAACCCCGGTGAGTGAGTGGGGACTGGTGCAGTAGCTGAGCAGCACTCGGGACAACCGGGTCTGCCGATACTCGTTTCAAGCTTTGCTTGATGGTCTGAACTGCCCGTTCTGCCTGGCCTTTGGATGCGGGCTTGAACGGGGCAGATGTGACGTGTTTGATCCCATTGAGGGTCATGAATTTCTTGAATTCAGCACTGGTGAAGCACGGCCCATTGTTGCTGACTAGGACATCAGGCAAGCCGTGAGTGGCAAACATGGCTCATAGGCTTTCAATAGTGGCCATGGACTTGCTTAAAGACATTATCGCACATTCAGTCCATTTTGAGTAAATGTCCACGACAACCAAAAACACATTGCCGAGAATTGGGCCCGCATAGTCCATGTGGATCCTCGACCACAGTTTGGAGGGCCATGACCACAAACTTAGCAGTGCCTCTCTGGGTGCATTGCTCAGCTGAGAGCAAGTGTTGCACTGGCACACGCATGACTCTAAATCGGACTCATCATTATTACAATGCCTGGGTGGGCACTGTGCAGTTCACATATGAACGTATTTCTGCCTTTCTAGGGCAAGAACTCGCAATTGCCCCACAACAGAAGTCCACCTGCAGGGACATTTTGCTTTGCGCCTGTGAAAGGGCTTAATCGCCTCCTGCATCTCCGCTGGGACACTGGACCAGCTCCCATGGAGGACACAGTTTTTTACCAAGGATCCTGGCTGGCCGTAATGGGGGTCTTTTCATTCTCTAATGCCTCCATGCCATAAGCAAGTCTGCTGGCTGTGCCATTTCCACCCTGGTGGTGGGCAATGGCAGCCGACTGAGAGCATCTACGCAGTTCTCTGTGCCCGGTGTGTGCCAGATTGCATAGTTGTGTGCCGACAGCGTGAGCGCCCATCTTTGGATGTGAGCAGAGGCATTGGTGTTAATCCCTTTGCTCTCTGAGAATAGCGATATGAGCGGCTTATGGTCAATTTCTAGCTCAAACTTGAGGCCAAATAAGTACTGGTGCATTTTTTTTACCCCGTAAACACACGCCAGAGCCTCTTTTTCAATCATGCTGTCGGCCCTTTCAGCCTTGGACAAACTCCTGGATGCATAAGCGACTGGTTGCAAGATCCCCGATTCGTTAGCCTGTTGTAACGCACACCTGACCCCGTATGACGACGCATCGCAAGCTAGCACTAATCTTTTATAAGGGTTATACAGGACAAGCAGTTTGTTTGAATACAACAGATTTCTGGCTTTCTTAAAGGCAGCCTCTTGTGAATTCCCCCATACCCAGTTGTCTCCCTTGCGCATGTAGGGGTTCTATCAGGGTGCTTAACCCAGGTAGGAAATTACCGAAATAGTTAAAGAGTCCCAGAAACGACCACAGCTCCGTCACGTTCTGTGGTCTCGGCGCGTTCTTCATGGCCTTCTTCTTGGCGTCGGTGGGTCTGATGCCGTCTGCCGCGATTCTTCTTCCCAAGAACTCGATCTCCTGCGCCAGGAAAACAAACTTTGAGCATTTCAACCTGAGCCACACGCGATCCAACCGACTAAGAACCTCTTCCAGATTCTTCAAATGCTCAATGGTGTCCCGACCTGTAACCAGTATGTCGTCCTGGAAAACCACGATGCGAGGAATCGACTTTAGCAGGCTCTCCATGGTCCGTTGGAAGATTGCTGCGGCTGACTAAATCCCGAATGGGCACCAGTTAAAGATGAAAAGACCTTTGTGCGTGTTGATGCAGGTGAGGCCTTTCCAAGACTCCTCCAGCTCCTGCGTCATGTAGGCCGAGGTCAGTTCCAGCTTGGTGAACATCTTCCCTCCAGCCAGGGTCACGAATAGGTAATTTGTCTTGGGTAGCGGGCACTGGTCCTGCAGCAAAAAACGGTTAATCGTTACTTTGTAGTCCCCACAAATTCTAACCGTGCCGTCCTCTTTAAGTACCGGGACAACCGGACTAGCCCACTCGTTGAATTCCACCGGTGCTATGATGCCTTCTCTTTGCGGCCTGTCTAGCTCAATTTCCACTTTCTCACGCATCATGTACGGTACCGCCCGTGCCTTGTGGTGGATGGGTCGCGTACCGGGAACCAAATGGATCTGCACTTTCGCCCCCGAGAAGCTTCCAATACCTGGCTCAAACAACGATGGGAACTTGCTCAGAACCTGGGCACATGAGGCATCGTCAATGGATGAAAGCGCTCGGATGTCGTCCCAGTTCCAGCGGATTTTTCCCAGCCAGCTTCTGCCAAACAACGTCTGGCACAATCCACAGCGGGAGTTCGTGTACTGCTCTATCAACGGAGACTTTGACTTCTGCACTGCCAATTACAGGGATTAGTTCCTTGGTGTAAGCCCTTAGTTTAGTGTGAATGGGGCTGAGCTTGGGCCTGTGTGCCTTTTTGCCCCACAGCCTGTCAAAGGCCTTTTTACTTATCATGGACTGATTTGCACCCGTGTCCAGTTCCATAGATACTGGAAGACCGTTCAGTTCAACTATTGGTGGGCATTTCGTAGTGAATGTGTGTACCCCGTACACTTCTGCCTCCTCGGTACGAGTCTCCAATTCAGCCTGATCCACAGTGGATCGATCTTCCTCTGCAACGTGGTGGTTTGCAGGGTTTGCAGGGTTTGCAGCTCGCCTGCACATTCGCTGGAGGTGTCCCATTGTTCTGCAACCATTGCACGCATAGTGCTTGAAGTGGCACTGATGGGACCCATGATCACCTCTACAATGCCAACAAGTGTTAACTGCCTCGCATTAACGACTGATGGCGGACCTTGGGTTAGCTGAGGCCGGGCAGCAGCAGCCGGCGTGTACATTCTGCCATGTATATTTCTGCTCGAGACCGACGGTACTTTATGCACAGTACTGGCCGAAACTTCTTTACTCTGTAAAATCTGTTTGGTGTTGTCGCTGGTGGACATAAATGCCTGGGCTATAGTTATGGCTTGACTTAGATTTGGAGTTTCTACAGTCAACAGTTTGTGAAGGATTGTCTCATGGCTGATGCCTGTACAAAAAAGTCTCTCAGCATTTGTTCTAGGAATCCCTCAAACTCACAATGTCCTGCGAGGCGCCTTAGTTCGTCGACATAGCTCGCCACTTCCTGGCCCTCCGATCGTTGACACGTGTAGAACCGATATCTCGCCATCAAAACGCTTTCCTTAGGATTTAGGTGCTCCCGGACCAGATACACAATTCTTCGTAGGATTTCTCTGTTGGTTTTGCCAGAGCTAGGAGGTTCTTCAGGAGGCCATAGGTTGTTGCCCCACAGACAGTTAGGAGGATCACCCTTCGTTTGGCAGCGTTCTCGTCCCCTTCCAGCTCGTTGGCCAGGAAGTATTGGTCAAGTCTCTCCACAAATGCCTCCCAATCATCCCCTTCTGAGAATTTCTCCAGGATACCAACTGTTCTTTGCATTTTCGCATCACCAATTGCTATGCTCATAATAAAGGATGAAACTGAGTACTGAGTACAATGAGCAAGTATGATCTTAGCTCCTTTTAATAAGACTCCAGAGTGCAGGTACCTCGTGGGTGGCCGTGCTCCCAAGGGATGCTGGGATTCCTTGGGACTCCAACAGGTAGGCCCTCTGATGGTAGTGTAATACAGGTTACAAGGGGTTAAATACATAACACAATAGGCAGTCCCTCGGAATCGAGGAAGATTTGCTTCCACTCTAAAAATGAATACTTAGGTGGCTGAACAGTCCAATACGAGAACCACAGTCCCTGTCATAGGTGGGACAGATAGTCGTTGAGGGAAAAGGTGGGTGGGACATGTTTGCTGCACACTCTTTCTGATGCCTGCGTTTTATTTCTGCATGCTCTCAGCGATGAGACTTAAGGTGCTCAGCGCCTTCCCGGATGCACTTCCTCCACTTAGGGCGGTCTTTGACCAGTGATTCCCTGGTGTCAGTGGGGATGTTGCACTTTATCAGGGAGGCATTGAGGGTGTCCTTGTAACGATTCCTCTGACCACCTTTGGCTCGTTTGCCATGAAGGAGTACCGAGTAGAGTGACTGCTTTGGGAGTCTCACGTCTGGCATGCGAACAATGTGGCCTGTCCAGCGGAGCTGATCAAGTGTGGTCAGTGCTTCAATGCTGGGGATGTTAGCCTGGTTGAGGATGCTAACGTGGGTGCATCTGTCCTGCCAGGGGATTTGTAGGATCTTGCGGAGACATCGTTGGTGGTATTTCTCCAGTGACTTGAAGTGTCGACTTTACATGGTCCATATCTCTGAGCCATACAGGAGAGCGGGTATTACTACAGCCCTGTAGACCATAACTACAGAACCAGTGGGAACCTGTTCAACTTCATCGTCTCCAGGCCATGCCAACCTCTGTTGTCGAGCTACAGTACGCGGACAACGTCTGCGTCTGCGCACATACAGCGACTGAACTCCAAGTCCTAGTCAACGTATTTACTGAGGCGTACGAAAGCATGGGCCTTACGCTAAACATCCATAAGACAAAAGTCCTCCACCAGCCTGTCCTCGCCTCACAGCACTGCCTCCCAGTCATCAAGATCCACAGCGCGGCTCTGGACAACATGGACCATTTCCCATACCTCGGGAGCCTCTTGTCAACAAGAGCAGACATTGACAACGAGATTCAACACTACCTCCAGTGCACCAGTGCAGCCTTCGACCGCCTGAGGAAAAGAGTGTTTGAAGACCAGGCCCTCAAAACTGCTACCAAGCTCATGCACAGTACATCCAGCTCTCAGTCATCGATCTTTCAAAGAAAGGAGAAAATGCAGCATCTTGATCTGACCAGGCAGAGGTCCAGGAAATTTAGTCCTGATGCCAATGAGGCTCTTGTAGCTGCCATTGAGAGTAGATGGAAGGAGTTTAGCAGGAAGGGTCAAGGTAAACCACTCCCCCCTCCCCTCCCCCCCCACCCCTACAGGGGTGTCCTCAGCAGATGATACCCCCAGGAACTTCCAGCAATGCAGGAAGAGGTGGAATGATCATTGAGGGGTCATGCGAGTAAGTAATATTTTTATTCACGCACTCCTTGATTACTTACATTGTAAATCTGATACATGTTGCTGTAGGTAGGCTTAGTGTTGCACCTTATTTGTCATGAATGATCTTTACACATTTATAAACTGGCTTTCTGAGATCTTAAAAGATGTTTCTGCACTTCGATGTCTTCCTCATGAACCACATGCCGCTTCCAGGGCCATTAAACAGAGGACTGTATTAAATGCACACAGTATAGTATATCATCATCATCATCATAAGCAGTCCCTCGGAATCGAGGAAGACTTGCTTCCATTCTTAAAATGAGTTCTTAGGTGGCTGAACAGTCCAATACGAGAACCACAGTCTCTGTCACAAGTGGGACAGATAGTCGTTGAGGGAAGGGGTGAGTGGGACAGGTTTGCCGGACGCTCTTTCTGCATGCTCTCAGCGATGAGACTCGAGGTGCTCAGCGCCCTCCTGGATGTACTTCCTCCACTTAGGGCGGTCTTTGGCCAGGGACTCCCAGGTGTCAGTGGGGATGTTGCACTTTTTCAGGGAGGCTTTGAGGGTGTCCTTGTAATGTTTCCGCTGCCCACCTTTGGCTCGTTTGCCGTGAAGGAGTTCCGAGTAGAGCGCTTGCTTTGGGAGTCTCGTGTCTGGCATGCGAACTATGTGGCCTACCCAGAGGAGCTGATCAAGTGTGGTCAGCGCTTCAATGTTGGGGATGTTGGCCTGGTCGAGGACGCTAATGTTGGTGCATCTGTCCTCCCAGGGGATTTGTAGGATCTTGCTGAGACATCGTTAGTGGTATTGCTCCAGCGACTTGAGGTGTCTACTATACATGGTCCATGTCTCTGAGCCATACAGGAGAGTGGGTATTACTACAGCCCTGTAGACCATGAGCTTGGTGGCAGTTTTGAGGGCCTGGTCTTCAAACACTCTTTTCTTCAGGCAGCTAAACCATGTGCCGCTTCCAGGACCATTAAACAGAGGACTGTATGTTATAAGTGCTTTGATGGCTATCTGTGTGTGCCACAAGAGCAGAAGGGCACTCAGGTTCATTGGCAGTCCTTCAAATAAGCCTGTGCTATGTGACCTTATTATAATAACTTTTATTGATATAGCACCTTTAACGTAGTAAAACGTACCAAGGTGCATCATTCACAACAGTGTTACAGACAAACAGATAAACTTGACATCGAGCCACAGAAGAAATTAAGGCAGATGACCAAAAGCTTGTTTAAAGAGATAGGTTTTAAGGACCATCTTAAAGGAAGAAAGAGAGTCAGAGAGGCGTGGAGGTTTAGGGAGGGAGTTCCAAGCTTAGGGCCCAGGCAGCTGAAGACACGTCCACCGATGGTTGAGCAGTTATAATGAGGGATGTTCAAGAGGCCAGAATTTGAGGAGTGCAGATATCTTGTGGGATTGTGAGGCTGAAAAAGCTTACAGAGATCGGGAGGGGCAAGTCCACGGAGTGATTTGTAAACCAGGATGAGAATTTTGAAATCGAGGCGTTGTTTAACTGGGAGCCAATGTAGGTCAGAAAGCACAGGGGTGATGGGTGATCTTGACTTGGTGTGAGTTAGACACAGGCTGCTGAGTTTTGGATGACTTCAAGTTTACATAGTGTGGAATGTGGAAGGCCGGCCAGGAGTGAGTTGGAGTAGTCAAGTCTCGAGGTAACAAAGGCATGAATGAGGGTTTCTGCAGCAGAAGAGCTGAGGCAGGGGCAGAGGCAGGCAATGTTACGGAGGTGGAAAAAACCTTACTCATGTCACCCTACCCCTTCCCCTGCTGCTAACCACTAGTCGATTGTTTTCTATTTTGCAGATGAGGAGTCGCATATGCCACACCGTCGCAAACAAACCTCAGCCCATCGTGTGTGGATCGAAGAGAAAGAGGAAGATGAGAGGTGCGCTGAGGACCCATGGGAGGAACAACATCCTCAAGTGTTGTCAGTGGGGGTGGAGAGGGTGGTGGAGGGGGTGGAAGTGTCAGCACATGTTTTAGCTGCGGCCACAAAATTCCTCGGAGGAAGCCACATTTCCAGGCTTCGCCGTCTCCGAGGCAACTGGTCCAAGTGGTGTGCAGCAACGCCACCTCAGGGTAGAGCCATATGCCGTCTCTGCAGAAGTTGAGTCGGCAAAGCCGGTCTGCTGAAAGACAGGCAGACGCACACCTGGACATGGTGGGACTGTCAAGGGAGAGCGTCGATCAGGGTCAAGAGCTCCTCCAGGCCCTGGGTGGCATTTCCGGCAACATCACCGCACAATCTGCCAGACAAGCTGCAGACACTGAGGCTGTCAATGTCCTGCGGCAATTCATGGCCTCGACTTTTGACACTGCAGTCCCCAGTGTCATACCACCCAGACCAACAGCACCTGTCAGTGGGAAGGCTGAGCAAGAGCCTTCTGACTCAGAAGCCAAGCCTTCCTACCCCGAGCTTCTCCGGGGGGTCCAATGGCATCTCCATTGTCTCTCCCCCAACAACAGCAGCGCTCTGCACGCCTTAATGCACACTGTCTTGGTCCCAAACATGGGTAGGGGTAGGGGCAAGAAGCGAGGGTTAAGATAAGGGGGCGGAGAGGTGGCCACAGTTAAATAGAAGTTTGGTGCGGGGTGGCGGGGGGGGAGTTGTTGTTGTTGTTGTTTTGTTGCTGTTTGTTTTGATTATTTCATTAAAATTATTTCAAGTAAAAAATGTATTTAACTTTCAAATTTTACCAAGTTTTCAACAATGTACAAATGTTTCAAAAATTTAGGAATGTTTTATAAATTCTTTTGTTCAACTTAACCATTCTTGTGCAGTGTCTCATTTGTAGAATAACGGATAATAGTCAACATGGTGGGATAGAGTGGGCAGGCAATGGTGAAACGTAACTTTCACTGTTCAAGTAAAGCGATGATTTATGAGCTGCAGACGTAAGAGTTTTGCAGTGCCAATAGCTCCACAAAGCGTCCCCTGTTGTAGTGGTGGGGGTGGTGGCATAGGTTCATCACCAGCCTCCTCGTCCTCCTCGTCCTCCTCCTCCTCCACCCCTCTCTCCTCAGGTGGTCCTGCAGTCCCCAGTAGCAATTCCTGTCCCCTCACGATGGCTAAGTTGTGTAGCATGCGGCACACTACAATGAACTCAGAGACCTGCTGAGGGCAGTATTGCAGGCAGTCTCCAGAGTGGTCCAGGCATTGGAAGCACTGCTTGAGCACTCCAATTGTCTTTTCAACGATGTTGCGTGTGGCTATATGGATTTTATTGTAGCAATGCTCGGCTTCTGTCTGAGGGTTCCGGAGGGGGGTCATGAGCCAGGTGGCGAGACCGTAACCTTTGTCCCCCTGCATCCAGCTGCAGCCTTGTGGCTATGCTCAAACAGGTCAGAGACACTACTCTCAAGCAAGATGAAAGCATCATAGATGCTCCCTGGAAACTGGGCATTGACTGCCATGATGTGCTGTGTATGGTCGCAGACGTTCTGTACGTTCAGGGACTGGAATCCCTTTCGGTTTCGGTAAACCTCTGGCTCCTATAAAGGTGCTCACAGGGCAATGTGCGTACAGTCAATGGCACCCTGAACCTTGGGGAAGCCAGCAATTTGTGCAAAACCCACAGCTCTCTCATTCTGTGCCTCCCTGGTCATTGGGAAGTTTATAAAGTCCATCCTGGCGTGCGTACAGTGCAGTAGTCACCTGGCAAATGCAGTGATGTGTAGTGTGCTGCGAGATGGAGCATATGTCCCCTACTGATGCCTGAAAGGAGCCGGAGGCATAGAAGGCAAATGCTGCAGTCACCTTCACCTCAACGGGCAGTGCAATCCTCCTCCTGCTTGTAGGCTGTAGGTCTGCCTTTATGAGCTGGCATATTTCCGTGACCACCTCTTTTCGAAAGCGCAGCCTTCTAATGCACTGTGCCTCAGACAGGTATGAGCGCTATCCCCTGAAAACTTGTTCGGAGTAAGGCCTCCTCCCCATAAGTCTGCGAGCTCTATGATTACGCTCATAATGCTCATGAATAAGCATTCTTCCAGCTCTATTCTGCATTAAAAAAGTAGCCAACATTATTGGCAGAGATATTATAGGCCCCATTCTTCTAACTGTCTTCAATTGTCCTCAAATATCCTCAAATATCCTCCAATATGCTCAAATAGCCTCAAATAGCCTTAAAAACGAACTATGAACTCCTTCTCTCAAAATCCTTTTATGCACTGAACCTCTGCTCCATTTTTCAAAATGGTGTCGTTAGCGCTGGGTGCGTCGTGGGTCCAAGCAGGTAAGACTTGAGTTTTCACGGTGGATTTTTTGGCCGGCAGTAAAAATGGCGGTATCAGCAAATTTACCATCTGCAGAAATAGCGTAGCGTTGCACAGAGATTGACGTCATAAAAACGGTGATAAAAGAGGGTTGGCGATATTTTTTACCGTTGGCGGATAACCACTGGGAAATTTTCCGCCGCGGCTATAAATTTTGTGCATCGCACTTTCCACCCAAAAATGGCAGTAAAACGGCAGTAAAATGGCAGTAAATTACTTTATCCACTCAAAAACGGCGGTAAACGGCAGTAAATGTCTGTTAAATTCACAGACAGAGGATTATGATACAAAAGCATTATGCATTCTTGTGATAATGTTGCAACGTGGAATTTTGAGGCTTTAGAGTTCTGTAGCAATTCAGATAAAGGCACTTTCCTTTTAAGACAGAACATGATCAATTATTTCTCCACATGATTTGTTTTGAATCATTCTAGGAGCTCCATTTAATGATGATTTATTTTAATAAATTAAAGTTAATTTGTACAAAATGCCCGTTACATAATCCAAAACGTGTATCACACAACTATAACTCAGAGGATGTTCTGATTATCAAAGGTCACAAACCGAGTGACTCAAAATAATGGTACATAAAATAATAGATTACTCACACACTCTCGAACTGGATTCAGTGTAGGTCTTCCAATCATTAACATTTTGCTTACCAAAAAGCTCTTCTCTGTTTACCTTTCTGCTAAATGATAACCTTTTTCAAGTCAAATTTCTGATAAAAGAGTCAAAGACAAGAGCAAAGTTGTGCTGTAAAGGTCATATAGATGCTGATTCAACAGTAAATAGCCAACAAGCAAACAAAGGAAAAGAACTGGTTTACAGAGAAATTTTTAAGTGTTTCACTTGAAGTCCCAATACAAACTCATTTGTTCTGCCAGTCCTTACACAAACAAAATCTATGCCAGGAAGTTCCAGGAAGAGGAGATGAACAACTATTATTTCTAAAATCTAACTTTATTGGAATCTTTCTTTGATTCCTAATTCATTATATGAACATACTGTTCAAATGAGCATTATACTACAGGTGGAGCACTCAAAATCTAGAAACCTCAGGAACGAGGCCGTTCCGAATTTTGGATATTTCTGGATTTCGGAACGTCGTTCCGACATCCTGAATCTGGAAACGCCTGGGCCGAGGTAGGTAGTGGACCGGGGGAGGGTGGAGTCGGGCGGCTGGAGGTTGGGGAGGGGGGATGGGGCTCGGACAGCCAGAGGTCAGGGAGGAGGATGCTCAACCTGCATAAATATTACTATAATATACTGTGGCCTAGAAAATCGGCTGGACAGTTTCTGTTTTTTGGGTGCTAAACTGCCTCCTACACCTCCAATATAGCAGGCAAGAAACGTGCACACATTTCTATTTGGAAATGCTCCACACGTCCTATTGTATAAGATAGATACGCTCATGACAGGAGCGCATGTCGGGTACATTTTAACTACAAAATTGTTCATTTAAACTAGACTACTGTACACCTTTCAGGATCTATTTTGATTTTCACTCACCATGTGCTGAACTCGCACAGCACAACATGGCACTAACCAGCAGAAAAGCCCCAATGCTTTCCTGAATGTGGAATCAGGAGGAGCAGGGGCAGGAGCTCCTCCCAACCCCACATTAAAAAAGCATAGGTCACCACCGGCTGCCTACAGCTACTAGCCCACACCCCTGCCGATTGGCACCTCTACCCTCCTGCTAATCTAACGATTCCCCCAACCACCGATTGCTCACCCCCTCATCCCCCAATCTCTCCCCCCACAAGGGCCAATCACCCTCCTCCCTGAGGCCCTATCTCTGCCTCCAGACACTAATCCCTTTTCATTCTGGTGCAGGAATCGTACCCTGTGCCCCCCGCGTACCCAAAAATGGGCACTCCCATATTTCTAGGCCATCGGCTTTAAGCTATTTTTTCACAGCTACATTGGATCGGATCTTGCTGAGCAAGGCATTTCACGTTGGACTTTTTTCTGCACCTTTCAGCTCAATTTTTATTTGTCCTGTAAGTTGCTGGAAGTGTGTGTTGATAGCAATGTGGCATCTGGGACCTCAGTAAATGGCAAGCCCAAGAGTCTATCTCAACCAATGAGATTTAAGAATTCAGAAGAAAACAGGAATGATGGAGAAGGAGGGTGAATTAGAGTTAAATCAAGTATAGAAAGAAAAATAAAGAGAGGAAAAGAAAGATTAGATTAAGAGAGAGAGAGAATAAGAGACAGAAAGGAAAAGTAAGAAAAAATTTAAAATTTAAGATTTTACACTTAAAAAATCTCAAAGAAGGATTTAATAAATTCAGGAATGAAATTGGATACTTTGAATTATTCCATTTCTGGGATAGAGAGATTGATTGGCATTGCGTTAACAATGATCATGTTGTTGAAAAGGTACTTACGCTGTTAATTACCAGACTTTCTGCGGTGAGTTTAATGGAAAATTAATGTGTAAATCCAGCAAGTTCTTAAAAATAACGGGGAGGTTAAGGGTGAGGTGCCATTTGTGTGAAGCAAATGGCGACGCGGCTTAAATTGACCAGCAAGTTCTAGATATTCGCAAGTCACGGCATATCTCTTAATCCTGTGAATGTGCTGACTAATTAGCACATTAATAATGGCGTGTGTCATTAACACGCTGTAATTTTCCAGAAAGATCCGGCCCAGTATAGTTCATGTTGGCAATGATCTCAGAATATGATCAGTAATGCAAATCTATTTTTCATTCCTTCAAATCTTTCATTTCTACATGCCCATGTTTACATTAGGAACCAGGCATATCAGCTTGTAGGTTTTCTATTATTGATATGAGGAACACTCTTCTCGGCAGGGCTCCCTGGATGAGACCTGCATGAGAAATGAGAAAACTCAACCAAGTAGGTGGTCTTGGAATTACCTGCATCACATTAGACAGTATATGAGTAATTTGAGACAGATCATGTGGTAAGTGTGGCATGCTTGGGAGGAACAAGTGACTTTGGACCTGTGGTTCCCAAAGCTTTCCACCACTGAGGACTTCCCTTGTCTCATGTCTGTGTCTGTTATACAATAATTGATTCGAGATTGATTGCCATGATTAGTCATCAACTCCGGTATTGTTGTATCATGCAATTACCAGGATGATAGAAGGCAAACTAGATGGACCTTGATCTTTTTGTATCTAGCAATTCCTCTGTCTTTTCTGTTAGTTTATCTCAAAACAAAGCCCTGTTTTGATATCTGAGATTTTGTGGTGACAGATTTTGAGGTATTTATGTCTTATACGTAAAAATAGATAGAAACATAGAAACATAGAAAATAGGTGCAGGAGTAGGACATTCGGCCCTTCGAGCCTGCACCACCATTCAGTAAGATCATGGCTGATCATTCACCTCAGTACCCCTTTCCTGCTTTCTTTACATACCCCTCGATCCCTTTAGCCGTAAGGGCCATATCTAACTCCCTCTTGAATATATCCAATGAACTGGCAACAACTCTCTGCAGCAGGGAATTTCACAGGTTAACAACTCTGAGTGAAGAAGTTTCTCCTCATCTCAGTCCTAAATGGCCTACCCCGTATCCTAAGACTGTGTCCCCTGGTTCTGGACTTCCCCAACATCGGGATCATTCTTCCCGCATCTAACCTGTCCCGTCCTGTCAGAATCTTATATGTTTCTATGAGATCCCCTCTCATCCTTCTAAACTCCAGTGTATAAAGGCCCAGTTGAGCAGTCTCTCCTCATATGTCAGTACAGCCATCCCTGGAATCAGTCTGGTGAACCTTCGCTGCACTCCCTCAATAGCAAGAATGTCCTTCCTCAGATTAGGAGACCAAAACTGAACACAATATTCCAGGTGAGGCCTCACCAAGGCCCTGTACAATTGCAGTAAGACCTCCCTGCTCCTATACTCAAATCCCCTAGCTATGAAGGCCAACATGCCATTTGCCTTCTTCACCGTCTGCTGTACCTGCATGCCAACTTTCAATGACTGATGAACCATGACACCCAGGTCCCGTTGCACCTCCCCTTTTCCTAATCTGCCGCCATTCAGATAATATTCTGCCTTTATGTTTTTGCCACCAAAGTGGATAACCTCACATTTTTCCACATTGTACTGCATCTGCCATGCATTTGCCCATTCACCTAACCTG
Source organism: Pristiophorus japonicus (assembly GCF_044704955.1). Taxonomy (NCBI): domain Eukaryota; kingdom Metazoa; phylum Chordata; class Chondrichthyes; family Pristiophoridae; genus Pristiophorus; species Pristiophorus japonicus. Next base: position 294,786,056 of record NC_091979.1, on the reverse strand, counting down.
TCCAAATCACCGTGCAGCCTCTTAGCATCCTCCTCACGGCTCACACCACCACCCAGTTTAGTGCCATCTGCAAACTTGGAGATATTACACTCAATTCCTTCATCCAAATCATTAATGTATATTGTAAAGAGCTGGGGTCCCAGCACTGAGCCCTGCGGCACTCCACTAGTCACTGGCTCCCATTCCAAAAAGGACCCATTTATCCCGACTCTCTGCTTCCTGTCTGCCAACCAATTCTCTATCCACGCCAGTACATTACCCCCAATACCATGTGCTTTGATTTTGCACACCAATCTCTTATGTGGGACCTTGTCAAAAGCCTTTTGAAAGTCCAAATACACCACATCCACTGGTTTTCCCTTGTCCACTCTACTAGTCCTTGTCCATTGTCCATTGATGCTGGAAAGACACAATATTTTGTCCCCCTCCCCCTACACAAGTGGCAAGTATGGATGGAAACTGATTCCGGATTATGTTCCATCAAATCTCCACCCACACAGTTGTTTCCCGATGTTCCACAATCCCCACCACCATTAAGAGTGGTGCGAACAAGGTCCAGAAAGGAAGTGGTGACTAATGAGAGCAGATTGATGGTATGACATCACGTGTGAGATTTCCCATCATCACGCATATCCTTACATTGAGTGCAAGGCCCAACAGCACAGAACAGGCAAGCCCAGCTATCAGGATGTAAAAATGCCAAACAGGCTTCTGGAAGTTAATTAGAATTACATAGAATCTACAAAGCTAGGTGGAAAAGTAAGCTGCAAAGAGGCAGCAAAGAGTTAAGTGATTGAGCAAGAAGGTGGCAGATGGAGTATAATGTGGGGAAGTGTGAAATTATTCACTTTGGTAGCAAGAATGGAAAAGCAGAATATTCAATAAAACGTGAGAGACTAGTAAATGTTGGGATTTGGAGGGATTTGGGTGCCCTTGTACACAAAGCACAGGCAGGTGCAGTAAGCAATTAGGAAGGCAAATGGTGTGTTAGCCTTTATTGCAAGGGGGTTGGATATAAAAGTCTTGCTGCACTTGTACAGGGCTTTGGTGGGACCACAAGTGGAGTATTGTGCACAGTTTTGATCTTCTTACCTTAGGAAGACTGTACTTGCCTTAGCGGGGGTGCAACAAATGTTCACTGGATTGATTCCTGGGGTGAGAGGGCTGTCCTATGAGGAGAGATTGAGTAGAATGGGTCTATATTCTCTGGAGTATAGAAAAACGAGAGGTGATCTCATTGAAATGTGTAAAATTCTTAGAGGGCTGGACAGGGTAGAGGCTGAGAGGCTGTTTCCCCTGGCTGGAGAGTCTAGAACTAGTAGTCACAGTCTCAGGATAAGGGTTCGGCCATTTAGGACTGAGATGAGGAGGAATTTCTTCACTCAGAGGATTGCAAGAGTGGTGAGACTATGAAACTCAATGCCACATGGAATGGTTGATGTAGGCAGCATTGATGTATTTAACGGGCGGGATGGGGCTTGATGCACATGAAGGATAAAGGAATAGAGAGATACGGGGGCAGGGTGGGAAGAGGTAATTAGCTTCGGAGGAGGCTCATGTGGGGTATAAACACCAGCATAGACCAGTTGGATCGAATGGCCTATTTCTGTGTTGTAAAAGAACATGAGAAATAGGATCAGGGATAAGCCATACAGCCCCGCGAACCTGCTCCACCATTCAAAAAGATCATGGCTGAACTTCTACATCAACTCCGCTTTCCTGCCCTATCCCCCTATCCCTTGATTCCTTTAGTGTACAAAAATCTATCAATCCCAGTCTTGAATATACTCATTGACTGATTGTGTGTAGGAATTCCTCCGAAATTATTTATTTGATTTGTTAGTGACTATTTTCTATTTATATGGCCTTGTTCTGCACTCAATCTACAAGTGGAAACAATTTCTCCATATCCACCCTATCAAACTGGTTCATAACTCTAAAGACATCTATCAGGCTTCTTCTTAGTCTTCTCCTTTTCCAGATAAAAGGACCACAGCCTGCTCAGTCCTTCCTGATAGTTGTAGATCCTCAATTCTGGTAATATCCTTGTGACTCTCTTCACTTTCTCCAGTGCTTCAATATTCTTTTTGTAGTATGGATACCATAACTGCATACAGTATTCAAAGTATGGTATAACCAAGGTTCTATATAATTTTAACATTTTATATTTTATTCCACTAGAAATGAACCCTATTACTTTGTGTTCACAGTTTGGCCGGAATTTTGCCAGTGCTAAGAGGGCAGGTTCGGAGGAGTGTCCATTATCAAAATATAAAAGATTGACAGCGGATCGGTAACCTGCTGTCAAACCAGCTCCACGTCAGTTTCCCAAGTGTCGAGTCTGTCAGCACTTTCCAGACCCAACTCCAAGGGTGGGGGAGGCAATTGACATCATTAACAACTTGTTAAAAGGTATTTAAACAGCATTTTACCATGTACTTATCATTTTTCCAGTTTTGTGACGAAGTTCACGGCGCTCGGGGATCACGTCAGGTACGTAGGTTGGGTTTTCAATGAGTATACATTCACAGCTGTTCACTTTGGAATCTTAGAAGCTGGAGACTTCAGGATTTGGAATACACTTTTGAGCTGCCTGTAGGTTGTAAGTGCTTTAAGCAAACTCTCTATCCACTGTCACCTCCTTGGAGCAACTTCGCTCACCATTGTCAGATCGCTTCTGTCATCTCAACTTCAGCTGCCCTCTATTCCATCAGCAACGGTGCCCTTGAAAAAATCTAATCTTGGGGTCCTCAGAAGCCCATAATGATCAGCCCCAAACTAACATCACCAGGCACACCAGTAGCAACAACATTAACTCCACAATCACCTGATGCTACACAGGTGCAGGGCATCAGCACCTGACCATATGGCTGCCCAGGAGGCCAGGGTTGACTTCACCATGGCCAGATTTACTTCACTTCACGCTGTGTACCTTGGCTGCCACATGATGCACCAGGTTGGCACCGCCCTACACCAGCACCATAAAGCATCCCTACAATGCCCAAGCCATTCCTTTCACACTCATCTCCATTTCAGGGGATACTGTTATGTCTCACAATTCACTACAACTCAAAGTGTTGAAAATAAAGATTTAAATGTTTGACAAAACATTAGCAGAAACTTTACATGAACATTGGCTAAAAGACTCAAGTCCCTACCGTTATGTGTTGTTAGTTGGTATGATTGGACAAGGATGAGGGTGAGTGTGAGGGATAACTAGTGAGATGGGCATGTGATAATGTAGGTAGAGAGAGAGAGATGGATGGAGGTGCAAGGTAAGTTGGTGTGAGTAAGGATGTGCAGGAGTAGGGTAGCGAAGGCAGAGTGATGGGGATGTGATGAGTGGAGCAGCAGGATGAGGTTGAGTGCAGCTTTACAGTAAAATTTTGTGATTTACTGAGATCATTGAAAGGTTTACACCACTGCAGCCTGGTCCGGCTGATGACATCCCTGCTTGTGCCCTCCTGTGCAATGTGCAACCAGGCTGCGTTGGTGTCCTGGGGCAGTCCCTTCCACCATGGGTAGGGAAGAAGACCTCTCTGTGTGTTGTGACTCCCTTCATAAGCATCTGGAGGGAGTCATGAGAGAGCCTGGGTGTAGTCATGCACCTTTGTGCAGTGCTTCTCAGTGTTTGCAGCACCTCAATGCTGCAGAGCATAACTGCCAAATCAATGTGGCCATGGTCCCTTTAAGGAAACTGGCTGATGACGCATCATCAAATGACTTCATCAGACCCACTTCCTTTTCATTGGCCGGGAACCTAGCAGGGTGGGCTTAACAAGCCCTAACAACATTAAATTCTTTTCACAGAGCGGGATGGAGTCAGGAGCAGGGTCGCAGCCTGGCCACACTGGACCCGCCTTGGTAGGCACAATCGTGGCCATTGTTATAGCCAGTTAGCATTAGACTTTGAAATTTGTCTTTACTTTTTGGCATTTATTTGCGGAGACTAAAATTAGCCTCAGCACTCCTGGGCTAAGGGGGTGAAATCATTACCCAGTGCCCCAGCTCCTCTGAGACAACAACAGGTGTGTGTGTGTGTGTGTGTGAGAGAGAGAGAGAGGGAGAGAAAACAGACATGTGGAAGGCAGAGAGAAAGACAGAGATGAAGACAGAAATAATTAGAAAGTGAGTGACAAAAAGAGAATTGCAGGGAAAGAGATTAATTTTTCTACCTTGGTCACTGAGCAACACCAGGGTGATTTTTAAGAATTCTCACCATCACAGTAAAGGACACTTCATTTACAATTAACTGTCAGTGATAAATATACTCACAGCAACTTCACTTTTTTATGTTCCATTTTCAAATCAGTTTGCTCCCACAGACTATGCACAATTCCTTGGGTAAGTGCACAAACAGTTACCTCACCCAGGCATCGGCCTACACCCGACAGAGGTGTCTGAGAGAAGATCTGCCATCTGACTTTCCTTCTATCATGTGGAAAGCTGCCAGGCACCTTGTACAGAGTGACTTCCCCCTCTATGATTTCTATGCGAGATGCGAGCAAACAACGTCACTTTGCGACGTTTTTAGCACATGCATTTTCTCACGATCTGTTTTTTTCCAATTTCAAAGATCCTGAGTCAAAATTAGTGAAAACATTTTTAAAAAATCAAAAATGAACTGCCTCCACCAAGAACCAGCAATTAATGGGTTAAGCTTTTTGTATTGTAAAATACATAATGAAGCCTGTAACAAGTAGCTAATGCTATTATGTTGTTACCGTGTACTTAAATACTGTTTATTTTTCATATGTGTTAAATAACTGGTAAACATCAACATATGGCTTAAAATTTAAAATCTATGACCTGCTAATCACACTGATGCTTTGGTAATTACTGTTTTGGAAGTAAGCCAATTTCTTGTAGTGAAGCACATGATAAGGTTAATAGTTCCATACCCGCATCAGCATCATCTCTTAATATTACTGTACCCACTGAAAGTTTTATACTAAATTCTTACTATATCTGATGAATGCTATCTGATTACAACATCACATTACATTAGAGAGGTAGTCCACTTAATCCCTCATCCAGCCAGGAAACCTTCCTATTCATTTCTGTTTGAAAGAAAAACCAGACTAGCCTCACCGGAGAATCAGAAATTCATTTCCACTTAGATTTGAAACTTTATTTTTAGTTTAGATTTGCGGTCGCCCCTGGAAACATAATTCAAGCTTACTTTTGAAGCTCCTACATCGGGAGTTGTCCTGTTTTTCCTAGGAAAGGTTCACTAAAGCAGGAAACATTTAAACCATTATTAAATATGCTCAGGCTCTCCGATTACTGTTTCATCCTCCTACTCCCCATTTTTACTTCACCGACTGCTACTGTGCCTTCCTATAGCACATATTAAAATTAAAATAAACACAGCATTTTTATATATTTTAAATTAAAGATTGATCTCCAGGACACTGCTGTGAGTAACCTTGGAGAAAAATCAGAGGACCATTATAAAAATTGTGGGTTTTTAAAATTTTCTTTAACACGTTCATTTATTAGTTATAAAAGTACTGGAGGGAGGAAAAAAGATTGTTTGACTAACAATCATCCATAAAGATTCAGTTCACTTTCCAATTGTTGCGGAAAGGCAAGAGGTCATGTGATGAAACCTCCAGGAATATGTCCAACCAGAGTTGGCGATCCTTGTCCCCTGTGATAAACGCTCCATCATCCCTCCATCCAGGGTGAGATAATCTTAGGGTATTGACATTAAACATGGTGGGAACTTTAATTCCCGGGCGGGAAAATGGCCTAGTGAACATCTGGCCTGTTTGGCAGCAGCAGCAGGAGGGTCAGTTAATTTTAAAAGCTAGGCCTGATTAACATTCTGCTGTCCGACTACCCGGCCAAACCAGGAGGGAAGTGGAGGAAGGGTGGCCCGGAGGCCGTCCACGTAAGTGTGGGGATCGGGGAAGGGAACAGAGCTTTCAGAGTGGTCAGCAGTTTGGAAAGAGGGAGGGAGAGGTGTCCGAGCAGGGAAGGTCCACACTTCCCTTTTGGGACCAGGAGGAACAGGAGCACACTTCCTTTCCGCACAAAAGAAAGTTTTAAACATATCTTACAGGGCAAGGCCTCTTTGGTGGTTGAGCAAGGCACTTGCTGTTGGACCCGACGCTGTGGACACCCCACTGACTTTCTGGTTAAGGTGACGTTGGGGTCCTATTGATAAAATAGGACCTTGATTTTCATAAATGTATGAGGCTCTTGCCTGACTCAGGTGGGCATCTCTATGCCTGAAAAATCAGGCATTTTAAAATTGCAACGGATTGGGTGTAGAGCAGCTAAATCACCCACTCCATTTTAACTGCCCCCTGACCTGGTTTCTGTTGAGCGGGGAGAATTAAAATTCCCCCATTGAGCTTAGATGCTCGAAAAGCTTGAAAACAAGCTTGGGTTTCAAGAACACCTCCTCCAAAAGAGTTTTAATTTCAGTGCAATTGGGACCCTGCTACATTGGAATAATTCTAAGCCAATACGCTCTAGACCTTGAAGTAATTAGATTCAAAGATGTTTAACTGGATTTTGTTTCTTGGTGTTTCTCTCCCAAGGGGCAGGGCGGACCTGCTACTTGAGGGTAGGACCTCCAGTGGGCTCTGTGCCTCCTATGTTCTCTGCATTCCTGGGCCATCTTTTCAGTGTTGGAAGCTGAATCCTTAATAGCTTTTAAAAGGGAAGAAGATAAATATTTTTAAAAGAAAAGTTTAAGAGGCTATAGGGGAAAGGGCAAGGGAATGGCACTAAATGAATAGCTCTTACAGAGAGCCATCATGAGCATAATGGACAGAATAGCCTTTTTCTGTGCTGTAAAAGATTCCATGACTTCTCCTGCTCTACCACAATATACCAACTAAAATAGCCTCAGGCAGAACACTGCTCTCTACTATTCACTGTTCTCACTGCTGTGCTGATACTTTGAAATCTTTCACTCCATTAAGCTCACCAACACTAGCTTTGACCTGGAATAAAGTACAGTATTCACTTTCCAATGTAACTGCACAGCTCCAGAATGTTGCATGAATGTTCTCATTAATGAATTTTAACAAGTTATATTGGTTTTATATTCTAACCATTTGTTAGCGGTTGTTAAGGGATAGGAATGCTCAGATAATGTGGTCAATTTTCCATTGGTGTATTTTCCGATGTTCCACCATTATTTACTAACAGCTACCGTTTCTCCTTGATAAAGTGCAACATTCCCACCGGCATCTGGGAATCCCTGGCCAAAGACGGCCCAAAGTGGAGGAAGAGAATCCGGGAGGGCGCTGAGCACCTCGAGTCTCGTCGCCAAGAGCATGCGGAAATCAAGCGCAGACAGCAGAAGGAGCGTGCGGCAAATCCTTTCCTTCAACCACTGTCTGCCCCACCTGTGACAGAAACTGTAATTCCCACATTGAACTGTACAGCCACCTGAGAACTCACTTTTAGAGTGGGAGGGACTGCCTATGATGATGGTGATGAAGATTACTCAACACAGGAAAATCAACCTATTGAAGTTGTAATATATTTGCTTAATGGGTTCTTTGTTTAAGAATTCATAGCAACACATTGCTATGGTTTATTAACAAAGGTTTAACAATCACACTACACATTACCAATTCATCCACAAGGCTCACAACTGCATACCTCATTGTGGATGACCTAGACCCAACTGACTAGGGTTTTATTAAGTCTTGTAAACATCACGTGACTGGCTAAGCCACTCACAATGCAACAGCTCTACAACTATTTTAAATTAACAGATAAAGCCCTTATTAAAGAGGCACTAGAACCCACAAATTACCAAATTAAAATTTGTCCCTCCGATACCCACCTCTCACGGAAGACCGTGAGCGTATCAGTAGATACCGCATGCTCCATCTCCAGAGACACCCTGGCACAGAAGAGAGGCTGGCAGTCGGGCTGAATGACGACCTCCTCGATCGCCCACTGCCAGGACCTGTTAATGCTACCTTGGCCTGCAACAGTTCTACAACTCTTTTTGTAGAAAACAAAATAAACATTAAATCAAGTGGCCCCTTATTAAAAGGGGGGGAACACTCCAAACAGTTTTCAAAAGCTCTTTTTTGGGTTTTTTTTTGGTTCCAACAGCTCTACAAACCTGTGAGCATACTCACAGGTGCATACATTACAGAAGTCAAAGTAGACTTATTTCTGCATAGAGACTTATATGTCAAAAGCTTGCTTCAGCTAGAGTAAGGATCACTTTTTACATTTTTAAACATAGGAAGGCAACTTCTGGGAATTAGACTCGGGTCAGGTTGACGAGGAATGGGACAGTCCAGAGCAAAGCAGTATTGCATAGGTTGAGGCCTCAAAACAGACACTGGGCGACGAAGGCAGCACTAAACTTGGGCCTGTGTCGAACCCAGAAAAAACAGAAGCAAAAATGGAGGTAAAAACTGCTAACTCTGGGAATACAGCAAAACTCAAACCTAGGACCTCTGGCAGCAAAACGTGGACAAACTTCCAGCAGCAACTTAACCCATTTTTAGAAATTATTTAAGTTTTTATATGTTTGTTATATTATAAATTGTATCTTATAACATGTTAGACAACATAAAATCAGAATTGATTTCAAAGTAATTTGATTAGTATGTTTTGGGTAGATTGTGGTCGGTGGTGAGAGTAAAATTCTCTACTAATTCATGATTAGTAAATTTTTTGCCTTTATTTGTGTGAATCAGTGTAATTAACTTAACAAATCACATTTATTTGAGCCAATCAGCTGCAAGTGCAACACACACTTTGCGTATGTGTCACTTTCAAATGTGATATGTGCCATACATTTCCCACATACTCCAGTACATGCTATATGCAAGACTTTTAATGCAACTTAGATCAATTATGGGAAAACTGTAAATGAGCTTTTAAAGCTATACAGTTGAAAATAACACTTAGCTGTGGACATACACTTGAATCCACAGATCCATCCAAGTTGTACATCCAGTTTTTAAAAAATTGTAAGTTCTTTGACAGTCCAGCCCTTAGTCCGTGGAGAATGAGGAAGAGACGTGACAATTAAGTTATTTTTTTAAGTATTGTCAATAGAATTGTCTGATAAAATATGTGACCATCAGTTAGTACTTTCAGGTAAGTTTGAGTTGCTTTTACTATATGGGTGCTCAACATAAGCTAGTTTAGTAGCTTTAATGGAAACATTTGCCAGTTTGGTTTCCTATTATTCCTTATTCTGGAGATATGACATGAAACATAGAAACATAGAAAATGGGTGCAGGAGTAGGCCATTCGGCCCTTCGAGCCTGCACCACCGTTCAATATAATCATGGCTGATCATGCACTTCAGTACCCCATTCCTGCTTTCTCTCCATACCCCTTGATCCCTTTAGCCGTAAGGGCCACATCTAACTCCCTTTTGAATATATCTAATGAACTGGCCTCAATAACTTTCTGTGATAGAGAATTCCACATGCTCAAATTCTGTGAGTGAAGAAGTTTCTCCTCATCTCGGTCCTAAATGGCTTACCCCTTATCCTTAGACTGTGACCCCTGATTCTGGACTTCCCCAACAACGGGAACATTCTTCCTGCATCTAACCTGTCTAAACCCGTCAGAATTTTATATGTTTCTATGAGATTCCCTCTCAGTCTTCTAAATTCCAGTGAATATAAGCCTAGACAATCCAGTCTTTCTTCATAAGTCAGTCCTGTCATCCCAGGAATCAGCCTAGTGAACTTTCGCTGCACTCCCTCAATAGAAAGAATATTCTTCCTCGGATTAGGAGACTAAAACTGTACATAATATTCAAGGTATGGCTCACCAAGGCTCTGTATAACTGTAGTAAGATCTCCCTGCTCCTATACTCAAATCCCCTAGCTATGAAGGCCAACATGCCATTTGCCTTCTTCACCGCCTGCTGTACTTGTATGCTAACTTTCAATGACTGTTGTACCATGACACCCAGGTCTCGTTGCACCTCCCCTTTTCCTAATCTATCACCATTCAGATAATAATCTGCCTTCCTGTTTTTACCACCAAAGTGGATAACCTCACATTTATCTACATTATACCGCATCTGCCATATATTTGCCCACTCACGTAACCTGTCCAAGTCACCCTGCAGCCTTTTAGCATCCTCCTCACAGCTCACACTGCCACCCAGCTTAGTGTCATCTGCAAACTTGGAGATATTACATTCAATTCCTTTGTCTAAATCATTAATGTATATTGTAAATAGCTGGGGTCCCAGCACTACAGTACCCCAGTGGTCACTGCCTGCCATTCTGAAAAGGACCTGTTTATTCCTACTCTTTGCTTCCTGTCTACCAACCAGTTCTCTATCCACGTCAATACATTACCTCCAATACCATGTGCTTTAATTTTGCACACTAATCTCTTGTGTGCGACCTTGTCAAAAGCCTTTTGAAAGTCTAAATACACCACATCCACTGGCTCCCCCTTGTTCACTCTACTAGTTACATCCTCAAAAAATTCGAGAAGATTTGTCAAGTATGATTTCCCCTTCATAAATCCATGCTGACTTGGAAGATGAAAGACTGCAGGACTTTCTCCCAAACAGCAAAGAAAAGATACAGTAAAAGTTATTGTTCCATTTAAGAATCAAAAAGTGCAAGAAAATCAGATAATGTTGTAATTAAACTAGTTTGACTAAACTATTAATAAGGTCCAGGCACAAATGAAACAAAAATGAAACAGTAACATAATGATTGAATGCACATATATGGCTTACTTTCAAATTAAGTCAACTTAAGAAGTCAAAGTAGTTTTGGTTGTCCAGTTGGTACCCTAAGTCAACTTGCTGTAATAGTAAATGTTATGAATTGGTGCCCCCAGCACAGAGCTGCACACAACAGGAGTGCATGCAAAGAATTCAGCTGTGGAGATCGGCATTCCCCACACAATCTTCCTCATGAAAATAAATGGGCAGTAAATCATTAAGGGAGTGCTGACCTCCCGATATGTACTGCCATCACATGAGCAGGATTGGTAATTCATAACATCTACCCTGATAGGATGGCTCAGCGGCCCGGGGGGGGGGGGGGGGGGGAGGAAAAAGAATGGAAGAACTATAGTGGTAGGGGATTCCATAGTCAGGGGAGCAGACAGGCATTTCTGCGGCTGCCGACGTGACTCCGTATGTTGCCTCCCTGGTACCAGGGTCAAGGATGTCACTGAGTGGCTGCAGGGCATTCTGGGGGGAAAGGGTGAACAGCCAGAGGTCGTGTTCCACATCGGTACCAATGACATAGGTAGGAAGAGGGATGAGGTCCTGCAGGCAAAGTTCAGGGAGCTAGGAGAGAGATTAAAAAGCAGGACATCAAAGGTAGTAATCTCCGGATTACTCCCAGTGCCATGAGCTAGTAAGCACAGAAATAGGAAGATAGAGCAGATGAATACATGGCTGGAGAGATGGTGCAGGCGGGAGGGATTTAGATTACTGAGACATTGGGACCACTTCTGGGGGAGGTGAGACCTGTACAAGCCGGACGGTTGCACCTCAACGGAGCAGGGACTAATATCCTCGTTGGGGGGAGGGGGGGTTGCTAGTGCTATTGGGGAGAGTTTAAACTAGCTTGGCAGGAGGATGGGAACCTGAGAGTTGATTCAGTAGGGAGGGGAGAAAAGCAGAAATTAGAAAGCAAAAATAAAGAAAGTGAGTTTGAAGGAGAGAGGAAACAAGGAGGAATAAAGGATAAAAAAACAAATTTAAAGGCACTTTCTCTAAATGCACGTTGCATTTGTAACAAAATAGATGAGTTGACGGCACAAATTGAGACAAATGGGTATGATCTGATAGCCATTACAGAGACGTGGTTGCAAGGTGACCAGGACTGGGAATTAAATATTCAGGGGTATTTGACAATCCGGAAGGACAGACAGAAAGGAAAAGGAGGTGAGGTAGCTCTATTGATAAAGGATGGAATCACTGCAATAGTGAGAAATGATATATGCTCAAAGGATCAGGATGTTGAAACCATTTGGGTGGAGATAAGGAATAATAAGGGGAAAAAGTCACTGCTGGGCGTAGTATATAGGCCCCCTAACAGTAGCAACTCTGTTGGTTGGAGCATAAACCAGGGAATAGTGGGAGCTTGTAAAAAGGGAACAGCAATAATCATGGGTAATTTTAACCTCCATATTGATTGGACAAATCAAATTGGTCAGGGTAGCCTTGAGGAAGAGTTCATAAAGTGCATAAGGGACGGGTTCCTTGAGCAGTATGTAACGGAACCGACCAGGGGGCAGGCTATCCTAGATCTGGTCTTGTGTAATGAGACAGGATTAAAAAACAATCTCCTCGTAAAGGATCCCCTTGGAATGAGTGATCATAGCATGATTGAGTTTCAAATTTAGATGGAGGGTGAGAAAGTTGGATCTCCAACCAGTGTATTAAGCTTAAGTAAAGGAGACGATGAAGCGATGAGAACAGAGTTGGCTAAAGTGGACTAGGAAAACAAATTGAAGTGTGGGATGGTTGATGAACAGTGGAGTACATTTAAAGAGATATTTCACAATTCTCAAGAAAAATATATTCCAGTAAGGAGGAAAAGGTGCAAGAGAAAAGAGAGCCATCAGTGGCTAACTAAAGAAATAAAGGACGGTATCCGATTAAAAACAAGGACATACAAAGTGGCCAAAACTAGTGGGAGGACAGAAGATTGGGAAGCTTTTAAAAGCCAGCAAAGAACGACTAAAAAAATGATTAAAAAAGGGAAGGTAGACTATGAAAGTAAACTAGCACAAAATATAAAAACAGATAGCAAGAGTTTGATAAGTATATAAAAAGAAAAAGAGTGGCTAAAGTAAATGTTGGTCCCTTAGAGGACGAGACGGGGAATTAGTAATGGGGAACATGGAGATGGCAGAAACTTTAAACAAGTATTTTGTATCAGTTTTTACGGTAGAGGACACTAACAATATTCCAACAGTGGATAGTCAAGGAGGTACTTAACACAATCACAATCACTAAGGAGGCGGTGCTCAGTAAGACAATGGGACTAAAGGCTGATAAATCCTCTGGGCCTGATGGCTTGCATCCTAGGGTCTTAAGAGAAGTAGCGGAAGGAATTGTGGATGCATTGGTTGTAATTTACCAAAATTCCCTGGATTCTGGGTAGGTCCCAGCAGATTGAAAAACTGCAAATGCAATGCCCCTATTCAAAAAAGGAGTCAGACAAAAAGCAGGAAACTATAGACCAGTTAGCCTAACATCTGTGGTTGGGAAAATGTTGGAGTCCATTATTAAAGAAGCAGTAACAGGACATTAGGAAAAGCAAAATTTGGTCAGGCAAAGTCAGCATGGATTTATGAAAGGGAAGTCATGTTTGACAAATTTGCTGAATTCTTTGAGGCTGTAACGAACAGGGTGGATAAAGGGGAACCAGTGGATGCGGTGTATTTGGACTTCCAGAAGGCATTTGACAAGGTGCCACACAAAAGGTTACTGCACAAGATAAAAGTTCACAGGGTTGGGGATAATATATTAGCATGGATAGAAGATTGGCTGACAAACAAAAAACAGAGAGTCGGGATAAATGGTTAATTCTCTGGTTGGCAATCAGTAGCTAGTGGGGTGCTGCAGGGATCAGTGCAGGGACCCCAACTATTTACAATTTATATTAATGACTTGGAAGAGGGGACTGAGTGTAATGTAGCCAAGTTTGCTGATGATACAAAGATGGGAGGAAGGGCAATGTGTGAGGAGGACATAAAGAGGCTGCAGGAGAATATAGACAGGTTATGTGAGTGGGCACGAATTTGGCAGATGGTGTATAATGTTGGAAAGTGTGAGGTCATGCACGTTGGCAGAAAAAAATCAAAGAGCAAGTTATTATTTAAATGGAGAAAGATTGCAAAGTGCTACATTACAGCGTGACCTGGGGGTACTTGTGCATGAAACACAAAAGGATAGTATGCAGGTACAGCAAGTGATCAGGAAGACCAATGGAATATTGGCCTTTATTGCAAAGGGGATGGAGTATAAAAGCAGGGAAGTCTTGTTACAGCTGTACAGGGTATTGGTGAGGCCACACCTGGAATACAGTTTTGGTTTCCATATTTAAGAATGGATATACTTGCTGTGGAGGCAGTTCAGAGAAGGCTCACTCAGTTGATCCCGGGGATGAGTGGGTTGACTTATGAGGAAAGGTTGAGTAGGCTGGGCCTCTACTCATTGGAATTCAGAAGAATGAGAAGTGATCTTATAGAAACATATAAGATTATGAGGGTGCTTGACAAGGTGGATGCAGAGAGGATGTTTCCATTGGTGGGGGAGACTAGAACTAGAGGGCATGATTTTAGAATAAGGGGCTGCCCATTTAGAACTGAGATGAGGAGAAATTTCATCTCTAAGAACGTTGTGAATCTGTGGAATTCGCTGTCTCAGAGAGCTGTGGAAGCTGGGACATTGAATAAATTTAAGACAGAAATAGACAGTTTCTTAAACGATAAGGGGATAAGGGATTATGGGGAGCAGGCAGGGAAGTGGACCTGAGTCCATGATCAGATCAGCCATGATCTTATTGAATGACGGAGCAGGCTCGAGGGGCCTTATGGCCTACTCCTGCTCCTATTTCTTATGTTCTTATGAAAGTGCAAAATATATTTGAAATTCATAGCTGAAAATTTTAATCACTCTGTAATCTCCTTTTATTTTATTTACTTTTTAGTCCATTTTCTCTCCTTTAGTTGCATGAAATACGTTAGACTTTGTTTTTTTTAATTAAGAAACCAACTTGAGGGGCTAAGTAGTGTAAGGCATTGTCAAGTTGAAACGAGCAAACAGGATGAGGTAAATCAGGAAGTAGAGATTTGGTGAAACCAAAGTTTGGTTGTAAAAGTCTGAAGATTGCAGGAGCAAGGAAAAACTGAGGGAGGTAAAAACGTCCACAGTTTTAAGAGAAAGAATATGTTAGAGAGACTGTTCAATGTGTCTTGATTTCAACACAGTGAGGATATGGAAAAGAGGAAGAGCTTGTAGGAAGTTTTATTTTAGCTTAGAAGTTTAGAGGAGCACTGACCATATTAGTATTTATAAAATAGAGAAGGTCAAGGAAGGTGCAACAGAGAGAAAGGTGAGAGAGGCATCACTCATTAAACGGCAGGCTTAAAGAGAGATGCTTGATATGCCTCCCCAGATATGGAAGTTGAATTCAAGTCTTGGGCAGATTTGAGCTTTATAGTGAATCACGAGTTTATAAAGAGAAAATAAATGTTTGGCACAAAAGAGGAAACTAAGCTTCTTGGAGGCAGCTTTAGCAAATGGGGATGTGTGAGAGTTCCATTTGAGGTCAGAGGAGATAATGAGTTCAAGAATGGCAATAGATGATGAAAGACCAAGAGTGAGCCATCAAAGATAAGAGACAGATGCATGGTCAGATGTAAAGGATACATCTCAAAACTATACAACTGAAAGAAGCAAGATATGTATTCCATCATTGAAGGGTGTGGAGCCTATAGTGATCCAGCCATTGCACATAAGACAGTGAGCTGACCGAAGTTGGTGAACATAGAGTGGAATCCTCAGTAAAAGATAATGCTTGGAGGAAATCATTAATATGGAGAAGGAACAGGATGCTAGATACAACAAACTCAGCTGAATTAAAGTCAAAAGAGTCAGAGGATTAACTATAAACTGCAGTGCCGATAGAGTGATTTGAGAAGAAACTAGATGGTTATCAACACAGCTTTGGTGGAAGGCCATATGAATGTGACTTGTTAAAAGTCCACAATGCCAAAATCTATTGCCATTGCTAAAATCTGTCTCCAGGTGTTTTTGCCCCCTAGTTATAATAACACTTTAAAAAGCTTAAGCAGAAAATGAACAATCTTCAGTTTACTGACCGTTCAGAAGTTGGGAATAATGGCTGGATCAATGGGACTAGAGTTTAACAAGGAGGCTTCCTTGTTGCTGTACGTGAACCAAGTGGAGTTGTCTGACGGTCTCTTCTATGTTCCAAACAGAAAGTTTCTCCCAAACCAAAATGTGCAACTAAATAACAGAGATTTCAAGGGAAATGTTAGTGGGTACTATTTACATAAGAACATAAGAAATAGGAGCAGGAGTAGGCCATGCAGCCCCTTGAGCCTGCTCCACTACTTAATACAATCTTGGCTGATCCGATCATGGACTAAGGTCCACTTCCCTGCTCATTCCCCATAACCGCTTATTCCCTTATCGGATAAGAAACTGTCTATCTCTGTCTTAAATTTATTCAATGTCCCAGCTTCTACAGCTCTCTGAGGCAGCGAATTCCACAGATTTATAACCCTCTGAGAAAAGAAATTTCCCCTCATCTCAGTTTTAAATGGGCGGTCGCCTATTCTAATATTATGCCCCCTAGTTCTAGTCTCCCCCACCAGTGGAAACATCCTCTCTGCATACACCTTGTCAAGCCCCCTCATAATCTTATATGTTTCGATAAGATCACCTCTCAATCTTCTGAATTCCAATGAGTAGAGGCCCAACCTACTCAACCTTTCCTCATAGGTCACCCCTCATCTCCTGAATCAACCTAGTGAACCTTCTCTGAACTGCCTCCAAAGCAAGTATATACTTTAGTAAATATGGAAACCAAAACTGCACGCAGTATTCCAGGTGTGGCCTCACCAATACCCTGTATAACTGTAGCAAGACTTACCTGCTTTTATACTCCATCCCCTTTGCAATAAAGGCCAAGATTCCAATGGCCTTCCTGATCACTTGCTGTACCTGCATAGAAACATAGAAACATAGAAAATGGGTGCAGGAGTAGGCCATTCGGCCCTTCAAGCCTGCACCACCATTCAATAAGATCATGGCTGATCATTCACCTCAGTACCCCTTTCCTGCTTTCTCTCCATATCTCTTGATCCCTTTAGCCGTAACTAACTCCCTCTTGAATATATCCAATGAACTGGCATCAATAACTCTCTGCAGCAGGGAATTTCACAGGTTAACAACTCTCTGAGTGAAGAAGTTTCTCCTCATCTCAGTCCTAAATGGCCTACCCCTTATCCTAAGATTGTGTCCCCTGGTTCTGGACTTCCCCAACATCGGGAATATTCTTCCCGCATCTAACCTGTCCCGTCCTGTCAGAATCTTATATGTGTCTATGAGATCCCCTCTCATCCTTCTAAACTCCAGTGTATAAAGGCCCAGTTGATCCAGTCTCTCCTCATACGTCAGTCCAGCCACCCCTGGGATCAGTCTGGTGAACCTTCGCTGCACTCCCTCAATAGCAAGAATGTCCTTCCTCAGATTAGGAGACCAAAACTGAACACAATATTCCAGGTGAGGCCTCACCAAGGTCCTGTACAATTGCAGTAAGACCTCCCTGTTCCTACACTCATATCCCCTAGCTATGAAGGCCAACATACCATTTGCATTCTTCACCGCCTGCTGTACCTGCATGTCAACTTTCAATGACTGATGAACCATGACACCCAGGTCTCGTTGCACCTCCCCTTTTCCTAATCTGCTGCCATTTAGATAATATTCTGCCTTCATGTTATTGCCTCCAAAGTGGATAACCTCACATTTATCCACATTATACTGCATCTGCCATGCATTTGCATACTCACCTAACCTGTCCAAATCACCCTGCAGCCTCTTAGCATCCTCCTCACAGCTTACACCGCCATCCATACTAGCCTTTTGTGCTTCATGCACAAGTACCCCCAGGTCCTGTTGTACTGCAGCACTTTGCAATCTTTCTCCATTTAAATAATAACTTGCTCTTTGATTTTTTTCTGCCAAAGTGCATGACCTCACACTTTCGAACATTATACTCCATCTGCCAAATTTTCACCCACTCACTTAGCCTGTCTATGTCCTTTTGCAGATTTTTTGTGTCCTCCTCACAATTTGCTTTTCCTCCCATCTTTGTATCGTCAGCAAACTTGGCTACGTTACACTCTGTCCCTTCTTCCAAGTCATTAATATATAGATTGTAAAGAGTTGGGGTCCCAGCATTGATCCCTGTGGCACCCCACTAATTACTGATTGCCAACCCGTGAATAAACCATTTATCCTAACTCTCTGTTTTCTGTTCGTTAGCCAATCCTCTATCCATGATAATATATTACCCCCAACCCTGTGAACTTTTATCTTATGCAGTAACCTTTTATGTGGTACCTTGTCAAATGCCTTCTGGAAGTCCAAATACACCTGGTCCACTGGTTCCCCTTTATCCACACTGTTCGTTACATTCTCAAAGAATTCCAGAAAATTTGTCAAACATGACTTCCCCTTCATAAATCCATGCTGACTCTGCCTGACCGAATTATGCTTTTTCAAATATCCTGTTACTGCTTCTTTAATAATGGACTCCAACATTTTCCCAACCACAGATGTTAGGCTAACTGGTCTTATAGTTTTATGGCAGAACAAAAGGTCCCTGGCTCACTGTAAATTATGAAAGTTTGCTAATATTGAAATGAGTATTTAATAGGGGACAGAAACTCAATAAAATTAACGTAAGTAAAGTAACAGTAATGAAGAAAATAATGGCACTAAAGAATGACAAATCCCTGGGACCAGATGGTTTCCATCCCAGGGTTTTAACGGAAGGAAGTGAGCACATTGCAAATGCCTTCATTAATCTTTTAAAGTTCTCTCCATTCAGGAACTGTTCCTTTAATTTGGAAATTTGCGCATGTCACTTTGCTATTTAAGAATGAAGAGAGAGGGAAACCAGGGACCAGTTAGCCTAACATCTGTTGTTGGGAAATTTCTAAAATCTATAATTAAGGATAGGGTGACAGGCACCTCAAAAAATGTCAGTTGATCAGCGAGAGCCAGCATGGATTTGTGAAAGGTAAGTCATGCCTGACAAACCTGATTGAATTTTTTGAAGAGGTGACTAAAGTAGTGGACAGGGGAATATCTATGGGTATTATTTATATGGAATTCCAGAAGGCATTTGATAAAGTACCACATAAGAGACTATTAGCTAAGATAGAAGCCCATCGAATTGAGGGCAAATTATTGACCTGGTTAGGAAATTAGCTGAGCGGCAAGGGACAAAGAGTAGGGATAATGGTTAGGTACTCAAATTGGCAGGATGTGACAAGTGGTGTCCTACAGTGATCTGTGTTAGGGCCTCAACTACTCACAATATTTATAAACGACTTAGATGATGGTAGAGAAAGTAATTTATCCCAATTTGCCGGTGACACAAAGATAGGCGGCATTGTAGATAGTGTAGATGAAAGCATGAAATTACAATGGGATATTGATAGATTAAGTGAATGGGCAAAACTGTGGCAAATGGATTTCAATGTAAGCAAATTTGAAGTCATCCACTTTAGACCTATAAAGAATAGAACAGGGTGCTTTCTAAATGGTGAAAACCTAAAAACAGTGGAGTTCAAAAGAGACTTGGGAATCCAGGTACATAGATCATTAAAATAGCATGAACAGATACAGAAAATAATTAAAAAGCCTAATGAAATGTTTGCCTTTATATCTAGAGGACGAGAATACAAGGGAGTAGAAATTATGCTGCAGCTATACAAAACCCTGTTAACACCATTCCTTAGGAAGGATATATTGGCCTTGGAGAGAGTGCAGCATAGGTTTACCAGATGATACCCAGACTTCAGGGTTTAAGTTACAAGGAGAGATTACACAAATTAGAGTTGAATTTAGAAATTTAAGGGGTGATCTGATCGAAGTTTTCAAAATATTATGGGGAACAGATAGGATAGATATTGAGAAACTATTTCTGCTGGTTAGAGATTCCCGGAGTAGGGGGCATAGTCTGAAAATTACAGCCAGGCCTTTCAGGAGTGAAATTAGGAAAGACTTCTACACACAAAGGGTGGTAGAAGTTTTGAACTCTTTTCCGCAAATGGCAATTGATGCTAGATCAATTGTTAATTTTAAATCGGAGATTGATAGCTTTTTGTTAACCAAAGGTATTAATGGATATGAGCCAAAGGCATTGAGTTAGGTCGCAGATCAGCCATGCTCTCATTGAATGGCAGAACAGGCTCGAGGGGCTGAATGGCCTACTCCTGTTCCTATGTTCCTTTGTTTGGATTTTTTGTATATGAAACGGAATGAATAATTTGATGAATTGCAAGTTAACCTGAGAATAGTGTGGTTGTCTCGAACAATTTCCTATAATGTAAAAACAC
This sequence comes from Pristiophorus japonicus, assembly GCF_044704955.1. NCBI lineage: Eukaryota > Metazoa > Chordata > Chondrichthyes > Pristiophoridae > Pristiophorus > Pristiophorus japonicus. The sequence continues at coordinate 294,765,953 of NC_091979.1, read as the reverse complement.
CAAAGTGGCATGGATGAAGTAGCAATTTCACTGCTCCCTGGATCTCTGAAAATTTGAATTACTTACCCACCCTTAATAAGGTTAGTGGACAAGGGACTGAACGAATCTGGAATATGTGAAGCTGTTTCTCAGTTTCTCTGGTTAAGTAGTAAAACTCGTAGCATGTGGCATGATTATCGCCCTGCTAAATGAATTTTCAAAATGTTATCTAGTATCCAGTTAAGCTACGACAGTAGATCTTAACTTGTCAATAAAAAGTGCAAGTGCTGGAAATCTAAAATAAAAACAGAAATACACTGCAGCATCTGCAAATAGAGAATACGGTTGGGTGAGTACATTCACCGCAAAGTGTACGGCTTTTGCAACTAATGTCTTTTCATTCCATGTTGTAAAACTTACTTTCTATACACAGTCATTCTGGCCACAGTCGTATATTATGAAGAAAGTTGCCTATATCCCGACCAAATCATAAATTGTAACGAATAATTTTTTGAGATAATTCTGATATTTGTTTTTCGCTGCTATTGAGCACGGCCCTTTTTACAGCAGCATGTTGTAAGGATAGTGTTTAAACAAACAGTTGCGTTTCCAGTTTCTGTACACATTACTGTCAGGCGCAACATTAGTAATGGGCATTATGAAGTCCAACAACTCACTGCTAATCAGTAATCCAACATTTTGTATGAGATAACATTTGTAATTCTATTAATTTTTAACCGACAGCGGTGTACTTGCTTGTATTTATTCTAATCTTCTCCAAACACCGTTGTCCAACAGTAATCAAAAACCTTAATACATGGAACAATCTGTCTTGTAAAGGATGAACTAACATATCTCTTCAGTTAGATCATTCTTTTATTCCCGGAATGCAATCAGATTGACCGAATAGTTAATAGAACTGCAATTGTTCAAGGTCGATGACAGTGAGAGGAATGACATGGGTCGATAACAGTACTCTGAGCCAATTCAACACATCTTTTGCACAGTGTATGCCTGTTGTAGTGAATAATACAACCAGCTAGCAACCCATTTACTGTTGGAAATTACAGGATAAAATAGCCACCGACTAGCCCATTGACATTGCCTTTTCCGTATACCTGTATCTCCCCTGTCTGAAGTTGTGTGTGAATTAGGTCTGGATTTTACACGCATCTTTTATATGTGATATTCGTTTATTTTTTCAATTTATTAAAATCTAACTCGGCCAAAGAGAGACCCTTCTGAATTGACTGTAAGTAGATTTGTTTCTGTTGCAGTGGAAATGACAATCACTGGCAGGTTCATTTGACTTTCTACAAATTTGGCAAGTCTGTTTAAATAGATACAATTTAACAAAACACATTCGTCAAATGTGTTGTTTTCTGACGAAGACTGACATGTCAGAAACGTTCATTTTGTTTTTTCTTTCCACAGATGCTGCCTGGCCTGCTGAATGTTCCCACGTCATTTTAGATATATATTGTATTGCATATCGCACAGAATCTAAACACTAATTATCATTAATACGGGAACTGAAATACAGGTTACTGCGTGTGGTATCGTGGGGAGATGCGGATTACATCCTTATAATCCTTTCATTCAATTTCAGTTTGGAAAAAAAATCTAAGATACTGTGGCAATGTTCGGCTGCTGTACAGGAAACCAGAATTAAATGCTGAACTAATAGCAGACGCTCCTGTATATAGAAAGCTATTTACATCTCACCGCACAAGCTACGTAGGCCAACATCACGAATTTGTCTTCCATCAAATCTTCTATTTTTCAAAGAATCCTGATTAATAATGGCAGGTGTTAGCAAAAGAAAGAAAGCAACTGAAGGCTGACGTCACCCAAATGCTACCATAGCCAAGCTTTTTATTCAAACTGAGTAGTCGATTTTTTTTTTATGTGTTCGTTTCAAAATACTGTAATGCCATTTTAGAAATTGCCATCTAGCTGAGAGTATGGAACACCGCACGAAAATACACCAAATGGGCTGTGAAAATGACATATTGAACGGGGTGCAACGTTTGGAGAATTTGGACTCCTGGTGAATTTTGATTTTGCTGTGTTCAGTTACCATTTGGCTGTGCAAAGTTTCCAACTTGTACTCCGTGCTGCACAACATATCCATTAGTATCTGTACCTCGCACTGTATAGAATATCCATTAGTATCTGTACCTCGCACTGTATAGAATATCCATTAGTATCTGTACCTCGCACTGTATAGAATATCCATTAGTATCTGTACCTCGCACTGTATAGAATATCAACTAGTACCGTGTATGTCCTTTAGTATCTGTAGCTTGTACCTAGTGCCGTATTGTATGTCCATTAATGTTGGCTGAAACTTCGTGGAAAATCTGTGCAACCTTTTTTTTAATTCTTTGATGTTCGTAAACCGATACAAACTTTCCAAACACTGCATCATATTAAGTGTGTTACTTTCACAGCCAGTTTGGTGTATTTTCGTAGGCCAGAGTTTCAACACATTTCTGCACGATCTCTCAAAGTTGAATCAGGGAAACCACCTGCTTCTAGTTTTTTATATGTTGAACATGTTAAAGTTACTTTCAAGACACTGCCATTTAAAGCATAAGGTAGTTATTTCATAAGGTGTCCCTGAAGATGCCAGTACCTTTACTATCCGATCGAGGTATCTGTGAATCCTTTAACTCATCATTAACACAGTCCTTCTGCAGTAATATTAATATTAAGTCCTTCTGCAGTAATATTAAGTTCAAGTTTCAAGCGAAACTCCCACTAATTTATAATTTTTTACATATACAATGCCAAAGACAGAACAATCACGCGGGATATTAACAAAAAACCTAAGGAACAAAATAGTTTAACTTATAGTTATCTTCAACGAATGTCCAACATATTTGCACTTTACGGCGTTTTAAGTCCAGTGAACGTGGTGCCTGATTGTTACGGATTGTGAGAGAAGTAAAGAGCAACTCAAAATAAATGTACATATTTACAGTCATGAAAACCTGTGCACTATGCTATGTGTTTTGTTCTGTTTCAAACGCCACTGTAACTTGTTCTTCTCGCACTTATATATTAGGAAGCATTATTAATTGCCCATGTCACTGGCACTGGCAGTGCCAGAATAAGACAAGCAAAATGGGTTCTTATCAAATATCACCGCCTATTTGATATATATGTATCTAATATATATGTATATATAAAATCAAACCAAGTTTTTACCAAAGTGTTTCTGTACCCAGTAACTCATTATAATTCGAAATTTTACGTCAGATCAGAGGTTATCTGATGAATCTCGCTATCTGCACCGATTTTTAAGACTTTTTTTCCAAAGGGCAAGTTAAATTGAACATGCATTTTTCTGTCAATTTGAAAATCTGTGCTTAAAGAGTGAATACACTGATAACAATGTTGTAAATAATACCAGGGAGCTATTTAGTTTGATAGTGTATAGGAGTAGAATGAACATCAATTAATATTCATTAATCTGAGGTACTTCAGTCATTTCAACTGAGTATAGAAATATCTGAAATCTAATATATGAAAGGATATTGATTTTGATGTTCCTTTTTAAAGGAGTTAAAAGTTGTATATTTTGTTTAAAAGTAATTATAATAGAACGAAAGGCCTTTCTGAGAGATTGGTTGACATGGCGAGTTAGCACTTACCTTTTTGTGTGTCTCTTTGTGCAGTGACTCATTGTTCTTTGGAACAGACTACCAAAACATAGAATAGAGATGTATTCCCACTGTAGTACTTAAAAAGAGTGAGATGAGAAGGACATTTCCAGTTATAAAGGAACATTGTTCATCAGCTGGGATGATGAATAATGGGTTATTGGAGCTTGGCTTAGGGAGTTACAGAAGAGTTTCCCAAATTATTTCTTTAAATGGCCACTGTTTCTTTTGCCTTTCCCAGGAGATTGTGTGGTTGGAGGTGGGTAAATGGTGTATGTGGCTGTACTCTAGCTCAATGATTTTAAAGTCCTGCAGCAACATAAAGGCACATTGCAGTTTGCCTAACCATAGAACAGGAACAAGTGTCTCCAGGTTCATCAAAGTGTCCATGTATAGTCAGGGGAGTGGCAGAACACCCCTCTTTTTGGATTGGACACTGCAGATCATGTTGGACAAAATTCAGGAGAAGAGGGACATTTTGTTCCCCTCAGGTGGGTGCCATTTTCCAGAGAGCTGGAGAAGAGGCTTAACAGTTGGTCATCAACCTTGTCAATGCTGCAGCAATCCATCAGATCTGGCTGTAGGGCAGAAATAATCCAATGACCTCAACAGATTCGCTAAGGTAGGAAATCCCATTTGTATCTTTCATTGTTTCGACTGTGCAGGGCATGGCCCATACCTTTGTCTCACCTTAAACAATCATGTTGTTGCCCATTAAGAAGAAAGGAAAATTTCACAATCTCTTTTCTGCTTTTCTTTGCACTCTGAACCTCTGCCAACTCCTTTACCTGTTGTAAAAGCATGACCTGTAATCTTACACACTATGGTCAGCAGGCTAACACACATGGTGTAGGCTGAAAGCTGATTATTTATCCCTTTCTACACATCCTGCAGGAGAAGGCTGCCATTAAGAAAGATAAGTTGTATCGAAGGAAGAGCAACCCATGTTGCTGTTTCTCTGGATGAAAATAACACCAGTAACAGCAATGTCTGCACACGAGCCAGGAAATGTGCAGGGTCCAACTACCCGGCAGTCCAAAGTGCAGCAATCTGCTGCCAGGACATCTCAGATCTGTGCTCATAGGGATCAATAATCATAACCTCGCCCTCGCCACCTCAGGAGCTTTAACTAAGACATAGCAACTAGTCCCCTCTCATGCTCCACCCACTGAGAAAGAAGCACCAGATTAGGCACTGCAACAGTGCAGTCAGTGGTAGAAATCAATAGCAAGACTGAAATACAGGGCAATAAAATGAGCTGGGTCTTCATTGGCCTTGTTTCTTGGCAGTAGTGGAGTAGATGTGTGAGATGTGGAAGGTGCATCTTTGCAGGAACTGGACAAGGTGGTTACCAGGATTGTTAATGCTAGGAAGTCATTATATGAAGGACTTCTTCATTAATTAGATATTGTTGAACAGTAGTTGAGAATTGTTTCTCAGAAGAATTCTTGATAGCCTTAGTGTTGTGTATGTCTTCCCTGGCTGAAAGCTACATAAGCAGTCCTAATTCCACAGCAAAGTTGTGTGCATACAACAAATTATGATGATGCATGATACTCTGGCTGGGCTGTACTGGATCTGTCAAGATATGTGAATCAAAACCAGAAAATGCTGGAAACTCGCATCATGAGTCTGCATCTGTGGAGTTAACATATCAGAAACATGTGAGACATTTGCAAAAGCATAATTCAATCAAGCAGAGTCAGCATGGTTTTATGAAAGGGAAATCATGTTTGACAAATTTGCTGGAGTTCTTTGAGGATGGATAAGGGGAAACCAGTGGATGTGGTGTACTTGGATTTCCAGAAGACATTTGATAAGGTGCCACATAAAAGGTTACTGCACAAGATAAAAGTTCCCAGAGTTGGGGGTAATATATTAGCATGGATAGAAGATTGGCTAACTAACAGAAAACAGAGAGTTGGGATAAATGGCAAACAGTAACTAGTGGGGTGCCGCAGGGATCGATGCTGGGTCTTCAACTATTTACAATCTATATTGATTACTTGGATGAAGGGACCGAGTATAATGTAGCCAAGTTAGCTGATGATACAAAGATGGGTGGGAAAGCAAATTGTGAGGAGGACACAAAAAAAATCTGCAAAGGGATATAGACAGGCTAAGTGAATGGGCAAATAAATTTGGCAGATGGGAGTATAATGTGGGAAAATGTGAGGTTATCCACTTTGGTAGAAAAAATAGAAAAGCAAATTATAATTTAAATGGAGAAAAATTGCAAAGTGCTGTAGTACAGAGGGACCTGAGGGTTTTGGGCATGAAACACAAAGTTAGTATGCAGGTACAGCAAGTAATCAGGAAGACAAATGGAATGTTGACCTTTATTGCAAGGGTGATAGAGTATAAAAGCAGAGAAGTCCTGCTACAACTGTACAGGGTATTGGTGAGGCCACACCTGGAGTACTGCGGCAGTTTTGGTCTCCGTATTTAAGGAAGGATATACTTGCATTGAAGGCTGTTCAGAGAAGGTGCACTAGGAGATGAGGGGGTTGACTTAAGAAGATAGGTTGAGTAGGTTGGGCCTATACTCATTGGAGTTCAGAAATTTGAGAGGTGATCTTATCGAAACATATAAGATAATGAGGGGACTCAACAAGGTGGATGCAGAGAGGATATTTCCACTCATAAGGGAAAATAAAACGAGGTGACATAGTCTCAGAATTTAAAACTGAGATGAAGAGGAATTTCTTCTCTCAGAAGGTTGTAAATCTATGGCATTCTCTGCCCCAGAGAGCTGTGGAGGCTGGGTCATTGAATATAGGCGGAGATAGACATATTTTTGAGCAATAAGGGAATAAAGGGTTATGGGGAACGGGCAGGGAAGTGGAGCTGAGTCCATAATCAGATCAGCCAAATGGCGGAGCAGGCTCGAGGGACCAGGTGGCCTACTCCTGCTCCTATTTCTTATGTTCTTATGTTCACGATTCCTATAGCGTGCTTGATGAGGCTCCTATAGAAACATAGGCCTCATTGTGCCCCTGTTCAGCAGGAGTATGTGGATTTTATACGTGTGTGTTAACTAGGACTGCAATAGATAGCCTTGGTCTCCAAGGAGTCAACTTTGCACTTATTGTCCAGGGTAAAATAATGGAAGAATGGAGGACTGACATAAGAGAAAGGCATGATGGCACCTGCCACGAAAGCAAGCAGTGACCGGCCTGGACCTATGCAGATGGTGACAGGAGTGAATTTTGATGGACTGAAATACCTTGTGATTCATGAAGACTGTAGTGTTGTGGTAAGGAGCACAAAAGGCATTGTGTGCATTCTATGATGCCCTGAACTTTGAGGAATCCTGAAATCTGTGCAAGACCCTCACCTGTTGCTTCTACATGTTAATAAAAAAGTGATAACTCTGTTTGCTGTTGAAGACAAGGTATCTGTCACCTGCATGAAATCTGTATGGACTGCAGATTGGCTGATGTTACTGCTGTCTCCTTTGGCAGTCTCAAAGGTGTTGGAGACAAAATAGGTTGAGATCTTGACTGCAATAGGCAATGAGGTGCTTGCCCTGGAGATTGGCTGCAGATCAAATTGGAGCAGACAACACAAGTCTCTTATTGAGAGCCGCGTCATGAATTGCACACTCAGTTGGGAGGGTAAGGATGGGTGCGACCAATCCTTCTCTCATATCATATAGCTCAAGCAGCATCCCTGTTTCCTCCTCTGCCTCTTCCTCCAAGTAGGCCAAATATAATCCTATTCCCAGAGGGACCTCTCTATGTGCAGAGTAGGTTGCTTGCAACAATGGCCTAACCAAACCTTGCTAATGCAATTGTCCTTCTTATACCCATTCACATAAAAATGTCTAGAAAGCCGTTGTATGCAGTGAAAAAATGGATTCTAAGAACAACAACTTGTATTTATATAGCGCATTTAACATAGTAGAACATCCCAAGGTGCTTCACAGGTGCGTTATCAAACAAAAACTAACACCGAGCCACATAAGGAGATATTAGAATACCTTGGCCAAAGAGGTTGGTTTTAAGGAATGCTGTAAAGGAGAAAAGAGAGGTAGAGAGCCAGAGAGGTTTAAGGAGGGAATTCCAGAGCTTAGGGTCTCGGCAGTTGAAGGCACGGCCGCCAATGATTAAAATCAGGATGCACAAGAGGCCAGAATTGGAGGAGCGCAGATATCTCAGAGGGTTGTAGGCTGGAGGAGGTTACAGAGATGTGAAGGGGTGAGGCCATGGAGTGATTTGAAAATAAGGTTGAGAATTTTAAAATCAAGGCATTGCTTAACCGGGAGCCAATGTAGGTCAGTGAGCACAGGGGTGATGGGTGAATGGGACGGTGCGAGTTAGGATATGACAGCAGAGTTTTGGATGACCTTAAGTTTATGGAGGGTGGAAGATAGGAGTCCAGCCAGGAGTGCATTGGAATAGTCAAGTCTAGAGGTAACAAAGGTATGGCTAGGAACACAGGTAATGATGTGGAAGCATGAAGAGAAGCCATTGCAGGTGATTCTCTGGCTACGACTGGAAAGATGAGAATGGAACCAGGCAAGTGCAATCCCTGGGCATCCATGAGCTGCTATGGGCCATCAGCAGCAGCAGAATTGTATTCCACCACAATCTGTAACCTCATGGTCTGGCATATCTCTTACTGCACCATTACCATCAAGCCAGGGGACCAACCCTAGTTCAATGAGGAGTGTAGAAAAGCATGCCAGGAGCAGCACCAGTTGTACCTAAAATAAAAAAATGAGGTGCCAACCTTGGGATGCTGCAACCCAGGACTACATGCATGCTCAAAAGCAGTAGTAGCATGTCACAGGGCTAAGCGATCCCGCAATTAATAGATCAGATCAAAGCTCTACAGTCCTGCCACATCCAGTCGTGAATGGTGGTGGACCATGAAACAAATAACGGGAGGAGGAGGCTCCATGAATGTCCCCATCCTCAATGATGCTGGAGTCCAGCACGTGAGTGCAAAAGACAAGGCTGAAGCATTTGCAACCTTATTCAGCCAGAACTGCAGAATGGATGATCCATACCAGACTCTTCCTGATATCCCCTCCATCACAGAAGCCAGTCTTTAGCCAATTTGATTCACTCCACTGGACTCAGCAAAGGCCATGGGCCCCGACAACATCCCGGAAGACTTGTGCTCCAGAATTAGCCGCGCCTCTAGCCAAGCTGCTCCAGTACAGCTAAAACACTGGCATTTATCTGACAATGTGGAAAACTGCCCAGGTATGTCCTGTCCACAAAAAGCAGGACAAATCCAATCTGGCCAATTACTGCCCCATCAGTCTACTCCCAATTATCAGCAAAGTGCCATCGAAGGTGTCATCGACAGTGCTATCAAATGGCACTTACTCACCAATAACCTGCTCACCGATGCCCAGTTTGGGTTCTGCCAGGACCATTCAGCTCATTACAGCCTTGGTCCAAACATGGATACAACAGCTGACTTCCAGGGGCAAGGTGAGAGTGACTGCCCTTGACATCAAGGTAGCATTTGACCGAGTGTGGCATCAAGGAGCTCTAGTAAATCTGAAGTCAATGGGAATCGGGAGCAAAACTCTCCACTGATTGGAGTCATACCTAGCACAAAGGAAGACGGTTGTGATGGTTGGAGGTCAATCATCACAGCCCCAGGACATTGCTGCAGGAGTTCCTGACGGCAGTGTCGTAGGCCCAACCATCTTCAGCTACTTCATCAATGATCTTCCCTCCATCATAAGGTCAGAAGTGGGGATGTTCGTTGATGACTGCACAGAGCTCAGTGCCATTTGCAACTCTTCAGCAAGACCTGCATGACATTCAGGCTTTGGGCCGATAAGTGGCAAATAAAATTCAAGCTACAAAAGTGCCAGGCAATGACTATCTGCAACAAATGAGAGTCTAACTTGACATCCAACGGCATTACCATCTCTGAATCTCCCACCATCAACATCCTGGGGGTCACCATTGACCAGAAACTTAACTGGACCAGCCACATAAATACTGTGGCAATAAGAGCAGGTCAAAGGCTGAGTATTCTGCGGTAACTGTTTCACCTCCTGATCCAAAAGCCTTTCCACCATCTACAAGGCATAAGTCAGGAGTGTAATAGAATACTCTCCACTTGCCTGGATCAGTGTGGCTCCAACAATACTCAAGAAGCTCGATACCATCCAGGACAAAGCAGTCCACTTGATTGGCACCTCATCCAGCACCTAAACCAGTCACTCTCTCCACCACCGGCGTACCATGGCTGCAGTGTGTACCATCTACGAGATGCACTGCAGCAACTCGCCAAGGCTTCTTCAGCAGCACCTCCCAAACTTGCAATCTCTACCACCTAGAAGGACAAGGACAGCAGGCTCATGGGAACACCACTACCTCCACGTTCCCCTCCAAGTCACACACCATCCTGACTTGGAAGTATCATCGCTGGGTCAAAAGCCTGGAACTCCCTCCCCTTCAGCACTGTGGGAGTACCTTTGCCAATTAGGGATGGGCAATAAATGCTGGCCTTGTCAGCGGCGCCCACATTCCATGAACGAATAAAAGAAAGGCTGCTAGGCAATTAAGAAAATTCACTTTCAAGTCTGCCACCTAAATTGAAGGAATGCCCATAGTGTGTGGACAAGAGCAGAACTGGTATTGTGGAGGCATAAACAACGAGAAATTGTGTCTACATCTGAATGATGAAATGTTACCCCAATTGATAGATATTATTAGGGTTCTGGCCTGGTTATGATAGGACATATCAACTCCCATCCCAAATCCAATCCAGAAATCCAACAGAACACAAACAAGGCAGAAAACATGCGGAACAGATTTCCATCCAAATTCCTGGTCCACTACACTCTATGTTGGTTTGGGGGCATAATGGACACTAAAATAAGTCCAACTATGGAGTATTTTATCATTTCAATCTATACTTATAACCTATATTGTCCAATCCTGGTCTAAAGCAGAAAAGTTATGTTAAACTTGTATAGAAAATTGGTTAGACCACATTTGAAGTACTGTGAACAGTTCTGGTCTCCATATTATAAAAAGGACATGGAGCACTGGAGAGGGTGTAAAAAAGATTTACAAGGATGATACCAGAACTGCTTGCAAATTTTGAAGAAAGGCTGAGGAATAACCTAATAGAATTCTTTAAAATTATGAAAAGGTTTTGATTGAGTAGACACAGAGAAGTGTTTCCACTGGGGCGGGGAGAGCAAAACTAGAGACCATCAATATAAGATAGTCACCAAGAAATCAAATAGGGAATTCAGAAGAAACTTATTTACCCAGAGAGTGGTGAGAATATGCCTGCACTGGAACCCCTCCTTCTATGTGAATAAAAAGACAACAAAAAGTTACTGTTGACATAGAATACCAGTAAAAAAAAATAATGATTTTCTGTAATATGTTCAATTAAATAAATATTGACATTGAAAAAGATGATTGTAACTTTATGATGCCCAGAATAAATATAAGATGGGACTTGAATTGATACTACATTAGAATGGAGCAAACGTTTCAGATTTAAATGAATTAAATAAATTCAGATCAGTGTTTGTCTAAGAAATAGTTCTTTAATTTTGGTGAGTGAATCCTTTTCTATGATGCATGTTAATAGTCAGCTCAAATGCTCCTAACTTCTGGTCAGTTCTGAGCAGTAATAGTTCTAATTTATGAGCATCTTATCGTCATCCTGTCTGGAAACTTGTACTATATCTGTTAATAAAGAATGGAAAATGTTGAAAAGTCTAATTTTTTCTCTAGAGTGTCAGCTGTGGCTCAGTTGGTAGCATCCTTGCTTCTGAGTCAGAAGGTTGTGGGTTCAAGTCCCATTCCAGAGACTTAAACACATAAATCTCGGCTGACATTCCTGTGCCATGCTGATGGAGTGCTGCACTGTCGGAGGTGCCGTCTATCAGATGAGACATTAAACTGAGGCCCTGCCCTGTCTGCTCTCTGATGTGGATGTAAAAGATCCTATGGCACTATTTTGAAGAAGAGCAGGGGAGTTATCGGTGTCCTGGCCAATATTGATCCCTCAATCAATATAACAAAAACAGATTATCATATCGCTGCTTATGGGAGCTTCCTGTGCACAAATTGGCTGCTGCGTTTCCCACATTACAATAGTGACTCCATTCCAAAAGTACTTCATTGGCTGTAGAGCGCTTTGAGACGTCCGGTGGTCGAGAAAGGCGTTATAGAAATGCAAGTGTTTCTTTTTTTCTTTCTAAACGGAACATGAGATTTTAGCATGACATCTTACACTGTCAAAAAGAATGCTTCAGGGAAAGAGCAGACACAAATTACAGTTCACATTTTTTAAAACAGTCTCTGATCTTCGACAAACCAATAAAATAAACAATAAGTGCTGGCAATACTCAGCAGGTCGGGCAACATCTGTGGAGAGAGAATAATGTTTCAGGTCAATGATCTTTCATCTCGACCTGAAACATTGACTCTGTTTCTCTCCTGACCTGCTGAGTATTTCCAGCATTTTCTGTTTTTATTTCAGATTTCCAGCATCTGCAGTATTTTGCTTTTCTATCAAATAAACAGATCCTCCAGCTTTCCAATACATCCTTTATGAGAACAACATTCGGACTGCACTAACAATAAACGGGTATGCTGCCAACCTCCAGTGTATACAATGTAATACTATATAACCTCATCTTAACGAGCAAAAGTCAATTATTTTGCATTGCAGCAAATAAAAGTTAAAAAATACTTTTGCCTGGCCCTCTAATCCCTCTTCATTGCGATGGAATATGTAATATGTATATCATGGAATTGCCAATACTTGATGATGTGATTTCAAATCAAACCAAACCTCATTTTATTTAGATGTTGAAAGCGGACTTATGTTGAGCTACACATATGTACCGCAGATATAGTTTATCCATAGGATAAATCTGATACACCTTCTGGTCAATATTTATGCATAATTGGTAACTACTGTTAAACTGGAACAATATTAGAGGCCCTTATTAAAAATAGGAATGTGTGTGTTGATTTGTTAGATTGCCGTTCAATCCACCGCCCCAGTTAGTCTTCTACCAAATAATCTACGATTGGATCTACATACATATATATGTAAATGCTGTATAATATACCATAGTCATGTTTTATTACAAGGTATAAGATAAGAAACAGTAAGACCAAAGGCTGTATATCTGTTTGGTGATTGACACCTGCAGTAAATGTGTAAACTTGCGATAATAAAGTACACATTTGAATTGATAAGTTATTTCATGTTTTTTCTGCATTTATTAACCACGTGAGCGTATCAACAAAACATGTATTTACACAATATACACAATACTTTTGGAATATGAGGTATATAACCACTGACGAACGTTTACTGAAAGCTACTGGTCAAATACGCGGCTGCCATAGCCTTGTGTGAATGTATAAATTACTCGACTTTTTTTCCAGTCTAACAATTTCTTACAAAATGGAATATTACAACAAAAGCACGTCTGTACACACGTATTAAAACATTCGAATTTCAAAAATTATGTCCTGTACATAAATATAACACAGTGTGCTATTTTGAATTCAACACAACTCTCCATTCCATCGTCTTTAGAGATGGATAGTTTATCTGAGCCTGTTCACTAAACATTAACCCATGCAAAAAAGTTGTGAGTCTCCCACCTTATATATTCTTCCTAATGTTGTGGTTTTAGGAAATTGATCCTACCTCCCAGTCCGGTTCCCAGTAAAGTGCAAGGATAAACCACTATCCTTCCATTCTCCAACCGACTTGTGTCTCTATGTGTTTTATTATGCATTTGCAGGATATGTACTCCTGTCGTCGTCGATGTCCACCTCTTCATCGCTATCCTCTGACACTTCTGATTCATTTTGCTGAGAAGCCGGGGAGGTCGAGCAATGCGACCCATTCAATAACACCGCTTTATTCTGACCGGGACTCAAGCTGCTCTCGCGTCCCTTCTCGCACTGGCTTTCGATGGATTGATCCGAATTGTCCGATTCTTCTCTTTTGGTTCCTTGAGGATTTTCCTGTAAAAAATTGTTTTTCTATTATTACCTTAAGAATAGCAGGAGTAAGATATGCAAGATAACTACTGTGTCTGAAAGCTCGTGGTTTATTGTATTTCATACCGTTTCAAATAACCTTTCCGATTCATCATTATGGTATAAATAAATACACTTTGATGCAGCACATTGTTTGAGAATATTGACCAGTTTAAGAATTCACTGGACCTCCTTTCAAACTAGCATGTGTTTTAACACAACACACTAGAGGAGTTCAGCTAATAGTTATAGTGTGAGGACAATGCTTTTCGTTTCTAATCATGGTCTGAACATCCAAATGAGATCACTTCAGTTTTTACATTCACTTACGGATATCTCATGATGTACATTTTGATTGCAGGGTGCTTGAAAAATGCACTGATACATCCGATGTTCTTGTTAAATTACTCCCAGATAGGTGTTACTATAGGTGTTATTATAGGCCCAATTACATTGACGGTTTGCGGGCCATGCTACTGCAGAGACTGGCAGAAAGCTCTCAATAGAAACCCTTTGGTGCACTGGATGGGCAAACATAAGAACATAGAACATAAGAATTAGGAACAGGAGTAGGCCATCTAGCCCCTCGAGCCTGCTCCGCCATTCAACAAGATAATGGCTGATCTGGCCATGAACTCAGCTCCACTTACCCGCCCGCTCCCCATAACCCTTAATTCCCTTATTGGTCAAAAATCTATCTATCTGCGTTTTGAATACATTCAATGAGCTACCCTCAACTGCTTCCTTGGACAGAGAATTCCACAGATTCACAACACTCAACTCGGTTTTAAATTGGCTGCCCCATATTTTGAGGCTGTGCCTCCTAGTCCTAGTCTCCCCGACCAGTGGAAACAACCTCTCTGCCTCTATCTAGTCTATCCCTTTCATTATTTTAAATGTTTCTATAAGATCACCCCTCATCCTTCTGAACTCCAACGAGTAAAGACCCAGTCTACTCAATCTATCATCATAAGGTAACCCCCTCATCTCCGGAATCAGCCTAGTGAATCGTCTCTGTACCCCCTCCAAAGCTAGTATATCCTTCCTTAAGTAAGGTGACCAAAACTGCACGCAGTACTCCAGGTGCGACCTCATCAATACCCTGTACAGTTGCAGCAGGACCTCCCTGCTTTTGTACTCCATCCCTCTCGCAATGAAGGCCAACATTCCATTCGCCTTCCTGATTACCTGCTGCACCTGCAAACTAACTTTTTGGATTTCATGCACAAGGACCCCCAGGTCCCTCTGCACCGCAGCATGTTGTAATTTCTCCCCATTCAAATAATATTCCCTTTTACTGTTTTTTTTCCCCCAAGGTGGATGACCTCACATTTTCCGACATTGTATTCCATCTGCTAAACCTTAGCCCATTCGCTTAACCTATCTAAATCTCTTTGCAGCCTCTCTGTGTCCTCTACACAACCTGCTATCCCACTAATCTTTGAGTCATCTGAAAATTTTGTTACACTACACTCTGTCCCCTCTTCCAGGTCTATGTATATTGTAAACAGTTGTGATCCCAGCATTGATCCCTGTGGCACACCACTAACCACCGATTTCCAACTCGAAAAGGACCCATTTATCCCGACTCTCTGTTTTCTGTTAGCTAGCCAATTCTCGATCCATGCTAATACATTTCCTCTGACTCCGCGTACCTTTATCTTCTGCAATAACCTTTTGTGTGGAACCTTATCGAATGCCTTTTGGAAATCTAAATACACCACATCCATCGGTACACCTTTGATATTTCCCTGAAAAGCATTCGTGTCGGTCTGCAAATTCAACTCAAACACTCCTGCCAGTTGGGTGAAGGCAGCATACAATGTGTGTGCCCAGAATGAGTAACTAAAATGTTTCTTCTCCCCTTTGCCTGGGGAATGAACTTAGCTGGCTAGCAATCGAACTGTATAATACTTCTGCAGTCCTTGGTGAATTGACAGGAGTTGCACAAGTTAAAAGGGAATAGTTGTTATGGAACAGTTTGAAAAGCTGACCCTGCACAAATAGCTGCCGCTTGTATAGTTGCAAAGTGCAGCAAAGGTACCATAGCAAAGCGATAGAGCGAGTTCAGGCCTGATTGCTTTGCTTCCACACGCCTGCAACTCCATAATATCAAAGCAACTCTAGTCTCTACTGCATATTTTGTGGAGTTGTTCTTTTTTATTAGTTCCTCTTTGGCTAGTTGCGAATGTCATGCAAATCTGAAAGATTAATGATGGTGATGTTATCGCTGTAAGCTTATCTACAGCCACAGTTGACCACTGAGAAATCATAGTCACTTTATATTATAATTAATATTAAAAGTATACACTTCTACTTTGAGAGCAATTTCTGAGCATTAGTGTTTACCATATAATTATATTTACAGTTAAAAGATCTGGACCTCAACATATTGCTTACAACTGACTCTTATAGAACAGGAATAGCTAAACACTACTACTAATTAAATCAAAAATGGACTAGATAAAAGTATTTGTACTATATCAGGAATGTCATTGTGTAATAGACTGTTCCTGGTGTGGGCTATATCTGTGCTGTCAGCAGCGTGCGGTCCCTTTAAGAACATGTCCATTTATTTGTTTTTGATATTTAACTTAATGGCCGCCAACTTGAGACTCCAGTGAGAATGAAGAGTCCATTGGTCAGCCAATGGGATTGATCCGTTTCAATTATTAAACTTTGCCATCTTGATTCTTCTGAACTTAAAAAATAACTTTAAAAATATTAAAAGTCTAGTTGTTTAAAATGTAGTTCCGACTAGAAAGAATAAGGTTGTAAGTAGCAAACTGTCGATTTTAATCAGACAAGACTGTATGAAGTTTCCTTTTGATTTTCTTTTCAAGACTTAGGGCCACAATGCCTCGAACTTCCTTCTAAACTGGACGAAACAAAACGTTTTTAAGCTTGCAGGTAAACAAAGAAAAGTAGTGAATATATTTGTAACGAATGCATTACACTTCCTTCATGGGCTAAACTTCCAAAACGATACATGTTCGCAGTTCCTATAGTGCTCTTTGCTTTTATAGCCTGCTGCCAATGGTTAGGTGCAGCTTAATGTTTGAAGCTGAAAATATGGCAGGTGTAGTACGTAATGTCAATCATTTAATAAATGCGTTTACTCATGTGTTGTATGGATGCTGGAACAATAAATATTCTTTGAATTACATGGATACTTTGCCGACATTTACGTTGGTCTGCAAGCATTAATTGGACAAACAACATATGGGATTGCTGAAGAATTAATAGATTCCTAATGCGGGGAGCGTTAAACCGGCCAAAATAATTGGTATAGGAACTACATTAGAAGCTTTTAACATTTGTGCAGCTCCAGTGGCTCATCCTGAATTCCAGAATGACTATTTGTCTTTACAATCAAGGTAAAGAGGTTAAATAACCTTTCAAATGACTTTAGCACACAAAATATAATAGGTTCTGACATTAAAGATAAGTTCATTAGGACATTCATTACTATGACAACCAAAACCTCAGTCTCCACAGAGGGTAGATGGGACAGAATCTCCGTACCTGTTTCAGCCGCCGCCATTTAGCTCTGCGATTCTGAAACCAAGTCTTAACCTGCAAAAAAAAAGCACACTGAGATTTGTGCATGAAATGTGTACATAACATCGAGTGTAACGGCTGTTTTGAGGATTAAAGTATGGAAAACATTTTTTGAGAGTTTAAAAAAAATCTTAAATAACTTGTTACCCAGTATTAACAAAAGCTCAAAAATGAGGAGGACAAAGAGCTAATTAAATATGAAGAATTAGATATAAAGAAATATTAATCGAATAAAACACTAATAAATTGCGGCAGGGACTCATTCTTATCAAGCACTCTATAAACAGAAAGATCAGAATAAATATTATTCTAAATCATACCCGTGGAAAACACCAGTTGCGTTAATTTTGTTTTTGTGTTTTCATATATAAAAATATAAAATTTCAATTTTAAAAATATTGAACATTTTCATGATCAAACTTTTTATATATTAGGTGCAATTAGAATATATGTACCAGTGCTGGGTTTGTAAATCTCTACAGCAATAAATCTGTTGGCATGGAAAGTATTTAACACCGTACTTTCAACCATTTATCATACTTTCCATGTACCTGTCTCTCACTTAGCTGCAACATCTTGGCGAGTCTTTTTCGTTCAGGGGGTGAAAGATATTTCTGAGTCTCAAATTTTTTTTCCAGCTCAATGGTCTGGTCGTTTGAGAATCGAACTTGTCCCCCTTTTCTTTTGTGCGGCGGCCTTTGAATAAAATGGCTCCATATCAACGGTTTTCCTGTAGGAAAAGTCAGCCAAAACAATAGGAATGACAATGTGTGATCATATCACAAAGTGCTAATTATATCAAGGGATTAAACTTACATTGGAATGTTATTTCAGTAGTTCGCTATTGCAAAATCAGTCTGTCGTATAGACTTATATTCATCATATATTAAATAAAATATCTACATAAAAATAAAGCAGAAGATGGGAATCCAGAATTATTTAATCTCATTATTATTATAGAATTATATATTCACAGAGGGTTTAATTGGATCTTTTATTCGTCGATTATAAAATGTTGAGGATCTGTTCTGATTTATGTTTGATGCCCTTGATAGACTGTATTATAAAAACTCCTACAGCAAATGAGGAAAAGGACCCGGAAATAAAAGGTCCGGGGTCGCTTTTTCTTTCTCACAATGCAACATTGATTTCATGCAAGCCTTGAAGGTTTGTGTGAAACCTACCAATTCAGGACTATGGCAACATTTCCGTCAATGTGTTTCCTGTTGGTCTATCTTGCAAAAGGGCTGTTATTTCCTTCTGCTCGTTGACAAAAATGAGTCAAGGAAGCCGAGATAGACTTCTTTATGGTTTCTATGTAACAGTTCATTGTAGTAAAAGTGACCTTTAAAATACGGTATTTTCTTAAAATTCTGTAGCTGGGCTATTTACTATACACTTCTAGCGTGATGTCTGGTTGAATAGAAACTAGAAAGTAATGTAATCTTAGTTACATTCCAGCGAACTCCGAATAAATATATCATGTGCTGCTTTATGCTGATTAAATTACCTCGCATTGATTTCAGTTCTTACTGTTTTATTCCCTAAAAGTGCCCATTTGTTTGCATTAAAATAACGAAATATTCGTCCACTTTACCGAGATAATTGCCCCAACTAGAATGTTAAATTAATGCGCATTCAAAAATTTACTTTAGCCAGAATCAAACCCCAATTAAATCTTTCTAAATTCCGCGTAGTTGTTATTTTCCGCGAGTTTCGCTTGCGTCAGTCCCCACTTCAATTGCTACAAAACAGCCACAAAAATAGGAAGCAACTGGTTATTTTAGCTGCCATAAAGTCACATCCCACACAGAGGAAATGAACAATATCAGAAAAACGTATCCCGGCTATCAGAACTCGAGTGTTTCCTGTATATGTCTGTATTGAGGATGTCGATAAAATAATCAGCTGTGTGCACGACTCCCGGGGAAGAGTCTGCCTCTGACTTAGAGGAAAACATTTAACAGCTCTGTAACCAGATTTACTCCTATCGAGAACTCAAGATTTCCTGTATGAACGGAAAAAGGTCAGACTTTCAGCGCACAAGCTGTTACATTAGCCCAAGGTGCAATTTCTACAGAGTGTGACCGATCAGTGAATGGATTTTAAAAAGCGAATCTCTCTTACATTTATGGGACAATGTACTTTATTATTTTAATGGCTATTTAAAAATATGACTTGGCCACAACTTGAAAAATAAATATAATAATCTACGGCCGATGTTGGGTTTGGTGAAGATTTCTGACAATTCCCTTCTGCAAGGGAGTTTGTCGGGTAGAATTAATGTGTAAAAGAATAATCAGCACATAGAGTCCTTTCATTTTCGTTTTCGGCTCCTTAAAGCAGTATTCGGATATTCGTGCAGTATATTATTTGAAGAAAAGGACATAATGCATTTTATTTCAATGGAAAACATTTAGCTCTGTAATCGCATCACGGGATGATGTATACAAGGCAACATAGAGTTAGCTTCGGAATTTGTGCTCGAAGCTATAATTCCACAAGCTCTGGAAAAATTGTAATTGTCCCTGCAATTGAATTGCCAACTGGTGTCAATTATGGCAAACAACTTTTAAATGTTACATTTAAATCACCGAATGAAAACGGGCGATCGAATTTCGCACTATTTTTTTTAACCCTGTAAGTTCAGTGCAGCTCGAGCAATAAACCGCATTTACTCGGGATGATTATATTTTTAAACGCCCAGTTGAAATGGTGTCTGACGAAGGAAACGACTCCCTCCCGCTGCAGAATTCCCCTATCTGCTGCAGCAAAACAAAAACAGAACTGACATTAAAACTGCAGCATGTTCATCGCAATGAGAAGAAATGGGAAACCGAACTGGTTCTTACCCAGAGTGTCCTGTCTGAGGAATGCGTGCGTGTAGTCGCTAACAGTCCTGCCAAAGGGATATAGGGGTCCGGCGAAGGCGCTGCTGCCGTACGGTGTCAGAGCCGGGTGGTGGAAGGCGGGGTGGATTGGAGTTGGTTCGTAGATTGGAGTCCGGTACGGGGAAGCGATGCTGGTGAAGGACGAATTTGGAGACGGCAGAGCCGGGCCGGGGTTGACTGTAGTGGGGTGAGGAGCCCCATTGCGCCCCAGGATGTCGTCGATGTAGAACGGGGTTGGGTGCACAGCTTGCATCGGGGTGGGCGCGTACAGCGGCAGGTTGACACTCATGGCCGAGGAGCTGGCGTGCTGGTATTGCATGACGGCCGCTGTCCAGTGCTCTCCCGGGAGAACTCCTTCAGCTCAGCTCGGCTCGGCTAGTTGCTAACGAGGGAGCGGGGAGCAGATGGATACCGGTGCGGGCTCAGGGCTGGCGGACCGGACGGGAGATTCCTGCTCTGAACTTTTAAGAGCTACTTTAAACTTCGCAAAACTCCAGCCAGCCACAGATTTCTATGGGCGTGGGCGGGGCCTCTGGGTCCCTGTCAATTTCCCTTCATTAGTCGCTCGGCGATTGGCTGCAGCTCCCTAAGCTCGTGCTCAGACTTGTCGACCCGCCCCTTTGTCCGGATGGGCAGCCGCACTGTGGGAGCTCCTTGCAGGTGACAGGCAAGGGAGATGAAAATGCATTGGCCCAGGTAAACCCAGAGAGAACCAGCCGTGTAGGCAGTCAGCACATATAAAGCCTACCGTAGGACTTTGTGCGAAAACAGATACTGCGACCGTCTATTTACTGTCAATGCTGTTTATCCTATGAAATATGGATCATTTTGTAACATTCAGTATCCGCACCCAACCCCGGCAATCGTTTCATCTCAAAATAAGGTCACATTTGGAGCAAACAAAACCGGGGCTATCCAATTCACCATCGGATCGGCAGAATCCTGGCATCCTCTATTCCTGTAGATGGCGGTAGCTGTTGTGTTCAGACAGCGGTTGAGAAGGATTAAATAACAACCACATGAATTATTGGGTTCCTTTACTCTAGTTTGTGCAGAACCTCAAATTGGTTTAGTATTAGAATTGTAACACTCAAGTTATGTGGCAGGCTAATTGGGTCACAGTTCCTGTAAAATTCTCAACAGAAATTGGAACATTGTACGATTTGAAGAAACAACCTAATTTGACCCGAGGGTTTGCAAAGTTTCTGCAGTGAAATGTTGATTCCATTTACATTAGTACAGTGACCTATGTTTCATTTGGAATTTGGACAATTTGAATAAAAGTTGTAGGAAAAAATACTCGTTTGCCGCCACAAGTGGCAACTACTATTAACATCACCATTAATATTGGTGTGGCTGCTTGGAATTCAACGCAATCTTCGCTTCCATTCTGACGATTTCAGCAGACCCGATCAATAAATGCTTAAAATTGTAGGAGGAAAAATAAACCGACCGGTGCCCTGAGCAAAATAAAATATTCTGAAACTCTGATTAAATTGTTGACACTTAAAGTCATTATTTCTTTCTTTTTATGATTTGTCTAATGCCCAAACTTTTTTTAAACATAAATGGTATTGTGTGTTATTCAGTGACCATCCCATCTAACTGGGAAAAGAATACAGTTGTGTCAGAACCAAGCGTCACATCAGCAATGCTAGTTAATTGCGCAGACTTTTCAAGGATTGTGGTCAGATTCACGTTTCGCTCCTGGATACTGAACGGCCTTGCAGCTTACCGTGACAAATTGTTTTAGGGACTGAGGCATCCATTTTAAATTAGTGTTCTCACTTCTCCATTAGCGGGTTAGCAATACTTCAAGAGGAATGTGTATTACAAGGAATGTTTGTGGAATAGCGTTAAATGTATAACAAGTAGCTTCCAACACTTCGAAGTTCCAATACACATTTGTTTATTTTTTTTACTAAACACATTTGCACAAACAAAACTAACATTTTGAACATTTTGGTATCGTGCTAAATTATTGATCGGGAAAGACGTTCAAAATACTCAAGACGAGTTGTAGTATAAATACTTTTAAACATCTGGGAAACTGTGCAAATGGCAAGCGAAAAACCAAAGAGAATTATCACCCGTGGATGCTTTCCCTGTTTTATTTACATATTTCGCACGAGGAACCTGAAGATATTTTTACGTTAGTAAAGAAAAAGCGTTGAATTCCACAGCGATTCACAAAATAAAAGATTGCATACATTATCCCCTGATAAAATCACAATTGGCTAGTTTAATTAGTTCGTCATTTCTTGTAAAACGTTTCCATCAAATTCCAATAATAAATATGTTAATGGTACACGTTTATTTATCGGGCTGTATTTCAAACATTACTACGATTCTGCCGGAATGGCATTGTCCCATCACATCTTCGGGGTGGGAATTATTCTGAGCAACTACGTGTGGAAATATGCCACCTGCGCGACATGTTGGCTTTATTCAACATGTGGACGCGGTTGACAGGTAAGAATATGTAACACGCTTCAATGCACATTCTACAGGGGCACTAATGGCGTCTTTGAATTGATACGGCGCAATGTTGCTTTAACAGGACCTCGCTGTTTACAGCGTTTACTGACACTGAAAGCCGTGCAGAGACTGAATGGAAGCGAATATCATCGAAATATTATGCAGTACTGTTTGGTGGATGATACCGGCTATGTTTTTTTTAAACGATTACTTACACAATCTTGAAAAACAATTTAGTTGCCAAAATAAACTGCCCGATATTGTAACCCTTTGTATTGTCCAATACTCACCGATCCACTTGTAAATTGGAGTGTATATGATAAGAAACAAAGCAACTTGAAAAGTATAAAACTAATCTAGTTTAACATTGGACCGATTATTCTGACCCACCGTTAAACTGATGAAAATAAAGCGTTGAAACTTTTTTTTTAACTCGGCCATTGTCTTATGGTTTGATGTAGTTAATAATAATTGCCTAATCTGGTGATTATCGCCGATGGCTGTTTCTCAGTACGTGTTTTCTATAGTGATTATATTATATCAGACAATGCATTGATAAATGCAATCAAATCACTCAATTAGTCAAATGACCCAACTAATACATCAGACGATATTTGCCTTTTAGCTCATTGTTCATCTTGTGATGACAAGAGTTGTTTTTGTTAAAGGTGAATAATAATGGCTGCTAGTTTCAGCAGGCTGGAAACAGAACCGAATTACCGCAGCTACTCAGCAGTCACATGTGCTACTGGAGTGAACAGCAGCAAGAGATGCTCAAAAGTGACACAATTGGCGCAAACATTTTATGACCGATCAGAAGATTTTTAAAATTACATATTAAGCCTGATACTGAAATAAAAGACGGTATCACTATAGGTCAAGGAGAACAAGATGCTAGAGACGGGGAAATTATCAATTGCAGCTACTTTTCTTAAAAGTGAAATCATAAACGGAGATGCTGGCACTAAGTTATTGCTTGGTATATTGTTATTAAGATTCTTTCATCCATTGACTTTCCATGATTGAGACTTGCAAGCACATAAATTATGTGTTCAATTGATTTCAGCTGAGTAACTCGAGAAGCAAAAATAACAGAAGGAAATAATTTTGAAAAACTGAAAATATTAAAAAGTTATTAACTTCGGAGCACTTGGGTTGTTGCGACAGATTGGCAGTTAATGCGCCTTCCTAATATTTTCAATGAATAATCTTAACCCTCAAATAATCGCTGCATTAAAATCAGTGAAATAGTCAATTTGTGTAAATTGTAAACTGCGTTGGATTAATACTATCTGTCCCGACGCACACAGACCAGGAAGGCCTTAAAATCCATCTGTACTGATGTAAATACTATTTAGCTGGGGAAATTGTGGCGTACTACAATTGGCCTGTGTCCCAGGACTAAGCCAGATTTCTGTATTAGTGACTCCGAATGAGTCATGCTCGGGACCCTCGATAGAACAAAGTACTGTTTAGTGATATTAAGCATAAACTGGTAAATAACTGTGATCGAAAGCGGATATCGAATTCTGCTCGTTGATGCTCTGGTGAGATTGGCAACAATTTATTAATATTATACTGGGAGCGTTCACCATAACGATGTCCTTTTATGTTTTTACACTGCTGGACTTTGTAATCAGCCGGCCTTTTACGAATCTTCTCAACACTGGTCACTTCACGTCATTTGATGCTAATAAAACACAGGACAATTTATGTTATTTTGAATTTCAAATCTGGATATGGCGAATCACTTTGAAGACCTCTTTAAAACCCTACAACACTCTTAGCGTTCAATGATTCCGCCTGTTGGCGCCGTAATGGGCACCTGCCGCTAGAACGGCTCTTGACAGATAAAATAAATTATATTGAAGTCTTTCCAAATCAAAGATCTGAGAATATTCGTGCTGAAGATTCCAAGTCGGCAACAGGATGGATGATCAGGACGGCGCCACTGGTAAAACACGCCGGTGTTTAAACGAGGTTGTATCAGCCTCTTAAAGATAACTGTAATCTATTCTGAATGGAAGACTGCTGGGGGCCATATAACATGTGAAGCGTTGTAAAATGCAGAGAGGCCACGGTTATACATTGTCAACACTTAATCAGGTTTCAGTGCCCTACAAGACAAAACGTGGATCAGTAACTCCATGAAGTATTGTAATGAAATAGCCATCTGCATATGCATATAAATAAATATATATATATATTCAAATCTATAATTATTTTTGTTTAGTAATGAACAGATCCATAAGAGTGCCCAAGCTGTTGTTATGGAGGCCCCCATAGGTGCACAACGTAGGGAAGGGAGAGTATAAGGTTATATTGAATTTGCACATATCCCAAGTTGCTGATAAAAACAGATCTAGGTGTTCCGATTGAGGTTTATCCGCCAATGAAGCACAGCGCTGGAAAGAGCTCTTTCCAAATCTTAGACCCACAAAATTTCAACGGAACAAATCAGTAAAAGAGAAATTATTCGGATTGATCTGCAGGGCTTCCGGGCTGGATTGCTGGGGTTCGGGCGCATCCGAAGCGCCCGCTTGCACTCGGTCAACCAATTCAATGGAAATGAGAGACAGGAAAACAGCTCCTTTCATCAAAAGCACACTTACAAAAATCATCCAGCTCTCTGTCAAAACACCAATATATATGCAGATTAATTGATTACATTCGAGTTCCTATTTCGATGGGAACCTGAAGTGAATACACAGTGTGTCCTGGTTAACACCTCTTTTGAGGTCTAATTGCAATCCAATGCAAAGAAGAACTGTAAATTAGGACAGAAAGTGCTGGAAATCTCAGCAGGTCAGGTAGCATCTGTGGGGAGAAACAGAGTTAACGTTTCGGGGTCAGCATGTTCCGTTTATATTTCAGATTCCAGCATCCCCAGTTTTTTGCTTCTGTAAATTAGGAGTTTGTCAGAAATGTTTTTTTAAGCGCTCATTTTTGTTGCGGGACGTTATATGGTTAGTTTCCCATGAGGTAAATAAGAGAACATTTTATAAATATTATTTAATAAATATGCTTATAGATTGAAATCGAGAATGAAGATTCATTTACAAGAAAATTGGGACGGAATAATAAGATATGGTGGTAATAATCTCAAGAAGTTAGATTTTTCATGGATTAATTCCATAAATAATTGCAGCATGATTTGATGGGGTTAATTGGAACATGTTAGTCAGTCACTCCATGTATCATATTGCATCCACAAAAATCCGTCTTACTATTTACATATTCTGGGTATGAATTTATATCTGGCAAGATATAAAAGGTTAAAAGATCACGCGGTTGGGGGTAATATAGCATGGATAGAGGAGTGGCTAACGAACAGAAAACAGAGAGTGGGGATAAATGGTTCATTCTCGGGTTGGCAATCAGTAACCAGTGGGGTACCACAGGGATCAGTGCTGGGACCCCAACTATTTATAATTTATATTAACGACTTGGAGGAAGGGATTGAGTGTAACGTAGCCAAGTTTGCCGACGATACAAAGATGGGAGGAAAAGCAATGTGTGAGGAGGACACACAAAATCTGTAAAAGAACATAGACAGGCTAAGTGAGTGGGCAAAATTTTGGCAGATGGAATATAATGTTGGAAAGTGTGAGGTCATGTACTTTGGCAGAAAAAAATCAAAGAACAAGTTGTTATTTAAATGGAGAAAGATTGCAAAGTGCTGCACTACAGCAGGGCCTGGGGGCATGAAACAAAAAAGGTTAGTATGCAGGTACAGCAAGTGATCAGGAAGGCCAATGGAATGTTGGCCTTTATTGCAAAACGGATGGAGTATAAAAGCAGGAAAATCTTGCTACAGTTGTACAGGGTATTGGTGAGGCCACACCTGGATGATTGCGTGCAGTTTTGGTTTCCATATTTAAGAAAGGATATACTTGCTTTGGAGGCATCATCATCATAGGCAGTCCCTCGAAGCGAGGATGACTTGCTTCCGCGCCAAAAAGGGATGAGTTCACAGGTGTTTCAATGAAGGACCTAATATTCCAGATCCTGAACTACATCGTGAAGGGTGGAAGATGCCTGTGCTTGGATTTTTTTAACGTGTGGTGGTCGTTGCACACCAGCCACCACACGGGCTTAACAGAGTTAGATCTTGATCTAGTGGCAAAGATTACCCAAGACTAACTGAAGACCAGCTCTGCTGCACAGACCGAGCGCGCACACATATCACAGTGTGGGCTGGCCTGTGCTGCCCCTGGGCCCTAGCCTCTTCTGGGCCCCAGATTCACGCCTTTCCTAGGCTCTGGTTACTTCCCTCTACGGACTTTTGCCGCTCCTTCGCCCCTCCTGCTGTGCCTGCCCGCACTGTAATCAGCAACCTGGCTTCGTAGCCGTCGCAAGCTGCTCCCTCCAATGGCCCCGGCCTGCTGATGGTCTTGCAGGCCAGGACCGCGCCGATTGGAAGCAGTTCAGAGAAGGTTCACTAGGTTGATTCCCTAGGAGATGAGGGGGTTGACTTATGAGGAAAGGTTGAGTAGGTTGGGCTTCTACTCATTGGAATTTAGAAGAATGAGAGGTGATCTTATCGAAACGTATAAGATTATGAGGGGGCTTGACAAGGTGGGTGCAGAGAGGATGTTTCTGCTGATAGGGGAGACTAGAATTAGAGGGCATAATCTTAGAATAAGATTTAAAACTGAGATGAGGAGAAATTTCTTCTCTCAGAGGGTTGTAAAGCTGTGGAATTCGCTGCCTCAGAGAGCTGTGGAAGCTGGGACATTGAATAAATTTAAGACAGAAATAGACAGTCTCTTAAACGATAAGGGAATAAGGGGTTATGGGGAACGGGCAGGGAAGTGGACCTGAGTCCATGATCGGATTAGCCATGATCGGATTAAATGGCGGAGCAGGCTGGAGGGGCCGTATGGCCTTCTCCTGCTCCTATTTCTTATGTTCTTATGTAAGATGTCCCTGTTATCGGAGATCAGTTGTTCATCAGCAATACCTCGTGGTAATATTGTGCATTTAATGACAGACCTTCAATGATTCGGGATTGCAGTGAACTATAAAATGCGCACATATTAAACAACGGATTTAACCATGTCTAATATGAACACACGTAAAACACCTATGATCGGAACCATGTTTCCAAATAAGAATTCTGCATTGTGTTGTATCCATAGCTCAATGTCACATCGACCGTACACACAGGAAGAGGCTTTGCTGTGCTCATTTTATCAATCAAGACCTTGCTAATTATTTAAAGCGACATCGCTTCAACCTCCTCCCATAATAAAATCCATCCAGAATAATTGCCCTTCTTTTAAGCCATTGGCGCAAGTCGTAAACCCCAAGCAATTCTATTCAAAACAGGCAATTAAAATAACACCCAAATTAGTTGAATACTTCATATAGTTTTAAATCCTCCGCCCGCTTTTGAAATTGTTTTACATTTGTCATCACTCCCACTGTACAATGGAATTACATATAAAATGCCGCATAATTTATGAACGAAATCTTCAGTCAATATTTTTTCTTGGGGAGTTTTAAGAAATCGGAAATTAATCTAGTGTCAACTGTGACTCAGTGGGTAGCACTCTGGTCTTTGAATCAGAAGGTTGTGGGTTGCTAGTGCGCAAATTGGGCTGCTGTGTTTCCTCCATTACAACAGTCCAAACGTACTACATTGGCTGCAAAGCGCTTTGAGATGTCCGGTGGTCGTGAAAGGTCTATATAAATCCAAGTCTTTTCTTTCTAATGATATACCTATCATCAAACTAACAGAAACCTGCGTTCCTTTACACTTGGCACTTCCTCTAGCACCAGTTCTTCTGTAGCAGTGCGATTATTAGACAATAAACAGATTGAGAATCATTGGATTTGAGGAAACAAGCCTGGGCCACTTGACGGGTAGCACAAGGCCGTCAAGTGAAGAGAAGAGCAGCCATACATTCAGTTCAGAAAGATAAATGTCAAATAACCAATATTTACAAGTAGCAGATCGATGAGTTTATCAGGGACCCGTGCAAGGAAATCGCGTGGGTGGCGTCCGTCTCGCTGGCGGCAAGTTTCCAGCAAATATCTGAATATTGTAACAGCATGTTACTTACCCCCTCAGCGATTGATGGACAAAATGTCATTCATCCCAGTATAATGAGGTAAATTAATTAAGATTGCGTTCATATTCCACAGGGGTTTTAAGATTGCTTTTATCGGTCACCACACTTTAAAAAAAAAAGCCTTTTTTCCGTTTCGTTTCTATCGATTTTATCTTCACTTTTGAACACTATTTTATGCTATGCTCAATACAGCAACCTTGATGATTTGGCTCAAATGACCATTCTTTTAAGTGTGTATTGGTCCATGATGTACTTAACCACAGCACTCATGTTTTCCTCAGTCGCCACTCCGCCCCGCCAACCACACAACCCCGTCTCATATTTTAAGAAACTGATTATACATACAAAATAAATATAGATGAAGTCCAGTGGAAGATAAATATAAACATATCTTCCAACCCAGCAAGAACCTTACTAGGTAGGAAAATCGAAATAATTCAAGAGCACTCATTGTTGCTCTAGATAACTCCCTTAACTCAGTCTAGATCAAAGAACAAACCTAGAACCTCTAGTCTCAATGCATCACATGGTGCTTTAATCCACTGTGATATCAAAGACAACAAAGATTGGAAACTTGGGCCATAATTTCCTTAGAAATGCACAGAATTCTGGCAATACATGAACTACATTGATGAAATAATCAAACAGCAAGTCATCAAGAGTTTTGCCACTTGTGAACAGGGAATGCATTCATGAGAGAGGACAACTCTCCAAACACAAGAACAGAACATAATAGGAGCAGGAGTAGGCCATTTGGCCCCTCAAGCCTGCTCAGCCATTCTATAAGATCATGATCTGATTTGGCCTCAATGCCACTTCCCTGCCCACTCCCCTAACTCTTGACTCCCTTATCCTTCAAAAATCTGTCTAATTCCACCTTAAATATATTCAATGGCCCAGCCTCCGCAGCTCTCTGGGATAGCGAATTCCAAAGAATAATGACCCTCGGAGAAGAAATTCTTCCTCATTTCCGTTTTCAATGGGTGACCCCTTATTCTGAGACTATACCCTCGTTCTAGATTCCCCCACAAGAGAAAACATCCTCTCTGCATCTACCCTGTCCAGTCCCCCTCAGAATCTTATACATTAAGATCACCTCAGTCTTCTAAACTCTGAGTATAGGCCCAACCTGCTCAAGCTTTCTTCATATGACAACCCCTTCATCTCAGGAATCAACCTCGTGAATCTTCTCTGAACTGCCTCCAATGCAAGTATATCCCTCCTTAAATACAGAGGCCAATACTGTATGCAGTACTCTAGGTGTGGCCTCACCAACACCCTGTACAGTTGCAGCAAGACTTCCTTACTTGGACACTCCACCCCCCTTGTAATAAAGGCCAACATTCCATTTTCTTTCCTAATTACTTGCTGTACCTGCATGCTAACTTTGAGTTTCATGTACAAGGACCCTCACAATCCCTCTACCACAGCAATTTGTAATCTCCCTATTTAAATAATAATTTGTTTTTTTATTTTTCCTAACTCACATTTCCCACATTATACTCCAGCTGCCACTCACTTAGCCTATCTATATCCCTTTGCAGATTCTTTGCGTCCTCCTCATAACTTGCTATCCCACCTATATTTGTATCAGCAGCAAATTTGACTACATTACACTCGGTCCCTTCATCCAAGTAATTAATATAGATTGTAAATCATTAAGGCCCCAGCACAGATCTCTGACATCCCACTAGTTAAAATTTGCCCATCTGAAAATAACCCATTTATCCAGACTCTGTTTTCTGTTAGTTAGCCAATCCTCTATCCATGCTAATATGTTACATCCAACCCAGAGAACTTTTATCTTGTGCAGTAACCTTTTATGTGGCACCTTATCGAATGCTTTCTGGCAATCCAAATACACATCTACTGGCTCCCCTTTATCCACCCTGTTCATTACATCCTCAAATGACTCCAGCAAATTTGTCAAACATTATTTCCCTTTCATAAAACCATGCTGACACTGCTTGATTGAATTATGTTTTTCGAAATGTCCTGCTACTACTTCCTTAATATTGGACTCCAACATTTTCCCCAACCACAGATGTTAGGCTAACTGGTCCATAGTTTCCTGCTTTCTGTCTCCCTCCTTTCTTAAATAGGGGAGTTACATTTGCTGTTTTCCAATCTGCTGGAACCTCTCCAGAATCCAGGGAATTTTGGTAGATTACAACCAATGCATTCACTATCTCTCCTGCCATTTCTTTTAAGACCCTAAGATACAGGCCATCAGGTCCAAGGAACTTGTTCCCCTTTAGTCCCATTAGTATGCCTAGTACTTTTTATTTAGTGATCGTTTTAAGTTCAGGATACTAGTTTGAGACCTAGCTTTCTCACTCCCATCCTAGCTCTCCACGCATTATGAGGCTTGACCATCATGACCTTCAATCCTTTGAAATTGTTCTAAGAGTTATGTCTCTGCTTTAAGCAGCAAATTGGTGCAACACACCGACATTTTACACGTTTCTTCGGTGTATATCATAGTATGATAGACCACTCGGCCCATCATGCCTGTGCCAGTTCTTTGAAAGAGCAATCAAATTAGTCTCACTCCCCTGCTCTTGCCCTGGAGTAGACCTGAAAAGTATTCCCCTACAAGTATTTATCCAATTCCCTTTGAAAGGTACTATTGAATCTGCTTCCACCACTCGCTCTGGCAGTACATTCTAGATCATAATTCACAAGTAAAAAATTCTCATCTTGTCTCTTTTTTTGCCAATTGCCTTAAATCTGTGTCCCCTGGTTACTGATCCTGTTGCTCATTATTTACTCCATTAAAATCATTCACGATTTTGAACACATCTATCAAATCTCCCCTCAACCTTCCCTGCTCCAAGGAGAATAAACCCAGCTTATGTAGTCTCCCCACATAACTGAAGTCCCACATCCCTGG
This sequence comes from Pristiophorus japonicus, assembly GCF_044704955.1. Lineage (NCBI taxonomy): Eukaryota > Metazoa > Chordata > Chondrichthyes > Pristiophoridae > Pristiophorus > Pristiophorus japonicus. Next base: position 294,734,399 of record NC_091979.1, on the reverse strand, counting down.
TACCATTCTAGTAAATCTCCTCTGCAACCTCTCGAACATCTCAGCATCCTTCCTTAAGCTGCTTCTGGAGGGCAGGTGAGAAAGTTGGACAAGACTGTTTGTGAACCTTTGGGATGCTTTGTTTGTTGCATGTTTATTGTTGTATGTTTAACAAAAAAAACTACACTTCTAAAGGAGGGGATCTACTGTATGCCATTTGCACCTTTACATAAAATATTTTTTGAATCAGTATTTAAGCTTTTATTTTTTTCTATTAAGAAATAAGTATATACAACCAAATACATTGGGATTAAGATATAATCTTATATCTTATAAGCCTATACAATGTTTTATGATTATCCAGCATAAGATTTACATATATTGTAAATGCAGGGCATATAAAGTTTTTAAACAATATTAAGAAAGGAAAATATGGAACATTATTTGAATGAAACTTTGAAATGATTCAGTGTACAAGAAAAAGGGAATGATCGGGTAACACAATACTTCGAACATTGGAATTTTGAGGCAGTGAAAAACCAAAATAGACAGCAAAATACATGAAAGCATAAAAACCCTGGTGTAGAAGATGTAATTAAAGTTACATAGCAATATTACTTCTGAACTCTGAGTGGCAACTTAGATTTTGATACTTGACTGTCTTCCACAGACTTTAACTTGTCAAAATTGACAGCAGTTTTATTTTCTTTGTCCTTTTTGTGGCTTTTCTTGTGCTAAAAAAAATTAAATAAAGCAATGATTACCAACATATCGTATACTAACAGATTGCATACATCAAGTGAACAGGTTATTTTGGAACTAAAAAAGCTAGCCGTTAATTATTCACTGCAGACAAAGATTTGCTTCAAAGATATTGCAGTCTATTTATATAAATTCAAGCAAAAAAAATTATGTTCACTTTTAACTTGCTAATGAAGTACAGTATCTTATTTAATGTACAGCACTGAAAGATTCAAGATCCAATTAGCACATCATGGAGTGCTACTTGGATATTAGGCTATGAGGTAATAAATCGCATAATTTTGGGGTGTAAATGGCTATTTCACCTATGAAAATCAAAACTATTTTACATATACATGAATGAGATAAACCATCAGGATCTGAGATTCAGTATTAATTTGAGATTATCAGAGCTTCCCCATATAGTTTTGATCCCACAATATTTGAACCTCAAATTCACTTATCTGATGGTCTTTATACTTATCACATTGTGTACCACATTATAGCATTGAGGTTTCATGGTCAATTTAAAAATTATTCACCTACAACACCTCAAGCATCTTGATCGGAGAGTTTCAAATGCTGGCTACAATATATTTATTTAAATTCTTTCAAGACTATAACATAGTTTCTTCTGAACATATTTTCAAAGTCCACAGTATTGATATTTCTGAAAAAATTACATGGGGTAGAGTTTCCGTTCTTTTCAGCCCAATTTCCCCAAAATCAGCCAACCCAGACAAAAGATGAGGAATTTCAAGTGCAAATTACATCTATCCAAACAGAATTTCCATAATCTTTTGTGCTGGTGTAAAAAACATGCTGCTGCAAGCTGGCCCCATCTTCAAAGCTGGCCACACCCCCAGTTCAAATTAATCACCATGCCAAGTTTTCGCTAAATGCCACACCCCCAGTTCAAATTAATCACCATGCCAAGTTTTCGCTAAATGCTGTCGTTTGAGGGCCTTCGAAGAGGCTCTTAAAATTAAGCTGATTTCTCTAGGTGCTAGGGAACGAATTGACCCCTTTTAAGAATAGTTTTTAATTTAGCAAGAAACTCACTTCTATACACCAATGCAACTAGTGAATAAGAACATAAGAAATAGGAGCAGTAGGCGGCAATTTGGCCCCTCGAGCCTGCTGCGCCATTCAATAAGATCATGGCTGATCTGATCATGGACTCAGCTCTACTTCCCTACCCACTCCCCATGACCCTTATCCTCAAAAATCTATCTATCTCTACCGTAAACATATTCAATGACTCAGCCTCCACAGCTCTCTGGGGCAGATAATTCCATAGATTTACAAACCTCAGAAGAAATTCCTCCTCATCTCAGTTTTAAATGGGCGGCCCCTTATTCTGAGACTGTTTTTCCTAGTTTTAGTTTCCCCTACGAGTGGAAATATCCTCTCTGCATCCACCTTGTCGAGCTCCCTCATTATCTTGTATGTTTCAATAAGATCATCGCTCATTCTTCTGAACTCCAATGAGTATAGGCCCAACCTACTCAACCTATCTTCATAGGATAATCCCCTCATCTCCGGAATCAACATCGATTCCAGCACCAATCCCTGCGGCACCCCATTAGTTACTGTTTGCCAACCAGAAAATGACCCATTTATCCCGACTCTGTTTTCTGTTAGTTAGCCAATCCTCTATCCATGCTAATATATTACCCCCAACCCCATGAACTTTTATCTTGTGTGGCACCTTGTCAAATGCCTTCTGGAAATCCAAATACACCACATCCACTGGTTCCCCCTTATCCACTCTGCTCGTTACATCCTCAACGAACTCCAGAAAATTTGTCAAACATGATTTTCCTTTCATAAAACCATGCGGACTCTGCTTGATTGAATCATGCTTTTCCAAATGTCCTGCTACTGCTTCCTTAATAATGGACTCCAGCATTTTCCCCAACTACGGATGTTAAGCTAACTGGTCTATAGAGTCCTGCTTTTTGTCTGCCTCCTTTTTGAAATGGTTCTGTATAGTTTTCTTAATCATTTTCAGTTATATAAAATTGGGTTAATCACAGGTAGTGGACTAGACACTGAAACCCATTTCCAATTGTAGTAATAAAACTACCAGATTACCACTCTTAAATGTATCAAGGAATATTTTTTAAATGCAAACATAAGTTTAAAAAAAAATTACATTCTAAAACACTGCCTGATGGCACAGGTTCATTGAAGATTTTACATTCAGCGATATGCAAATATGTTTGAGCAGAAACTTGTGCAAAGGAATTCACTTCTGAAAACTAGTGCAATTTGCGCCCGGATCACTGATTGCACACAAAGCATTTGTTTATAGCATTCCAGGTGTCTAGTTCTGAGATCAGCACAAGATTTTATAAAGTTTCTGCGATAAAATAGTTGTCCACACTGCACTATTTTCACTTCTCACAATTCACCTATTTTACACTAATGAAAATGAACCCACCAACTCAAGTTTAATGGCACAACTTCGATTTACCTTGAAGAATGGGGTGCCGCCACTACTACTAAGGTAGAAATCTTCTTCAGTACTCATTTTCTCACTGGCAATACTGTCAGTATTGGTGCTTACTTGATCATTTTCCACAGAGTCCTGAAATCAACCACAATGTGATTTCCTAAATAGCAGATTGTAAAGAAAGGTAAATGCAGCAACCAAGTTGCACACAGCAAAATCCCACAAACAGCAGTGAAATGAATGACCAGTTAATCTGTTTTGGTATTGGCCAAGGAAAGATTGTTGGCACAGGACACAAGAACTCCTTGCTCATCTTCAAAAAGTGCCATGGGTTCTTTAACATCCACCTGAACAAATGGGCAGGGCCTCAGTTGAAAAACTCACCTGAAAGACGGCATCTTGAACAGTGCAACACTTCTGTCGTACCAGAGTGAAATATTGCTCTCGATTAGGTGCTCAGGTCCTGTAGTAGGACTTGATCCTACAACCTTAAGACTCAGATGACAGCCAAAGAGTACAAACTTCCCACAATATTTAAAATTAAACACCCGATCAAAATATTATGAACCACTACGATTTTCAACTCCCTCCCATATTGAAGGGTTCCTGTATCTGCTTAGGATACACAGGCAAATTTCAATAATTCAGTTCCTCTCAATGTACCAAAAGCTGCTGAAGGAATTGACTATTGCTATCAAATAGGATGGTCATATGCTTGAGGTGTAGAATTTTGGCAAATTCAACATCTCGAAATTTGAGGGAGAAATCCTGACCCAGCATGCTTGACTTTGCGCTGGTCCGGAGGAGGAGCTTTCACACCAGAATGGTTTTTTGTTCAAGGAATGGGCTAATATTGAAAACATCTGCCAGTTCCAAATGGATCAGAAAGTTCAATTCTTCAGGTTCCATATCACAGAGAAGAAAGTGGCCTTTAGGACAGAAATTAACACAGCTATCACCTTTCCCAGTTCCTTACCTCAATATGACATTACTTACCTTTGATGATCTAGCTAAAAATATAAATTTTTTTCTCTCACTCCACACCCCTTGCTCTCCCTTCATGTTCTCTTGAAAGTGATGACAAGTTGGGATACAGTTCTAGATCTTGGTAGCAGGCACTTCTCACCCAAGTGGCCATTTTGCAAGCAAAAGCCTGGGGCATCACCCAGAAGTTCAATCCTGTCCTCACCGGATATTCACACACATGCACCTTCTAACCATGGTGAGAGGCAGGAAGCCAGATTGTTTTGTTGTCATCTACCCCCACCCCAAGCCTGGTGACATGGAAGCCAACTATTGCACCCAATTACTTCCCCAGTTAATATCAGTTAGCACAGCACAGACCAGCAATTGAACCTGGAGCCTTCACAGTCTATATAGCTCAGCATCACATCACGCTCTATGGTTAATGTATTTATCGACTGAGCGATTACAGAACACTCAATATTCGTTTTCTACTTATCCAAGGATGTAACACTAGATGATGTATAAACTCATTATCTCGTCCAAGACAAGTCAGGTCAACATTCAGTCCTGGGACTTGCAATATTTAACACCCTAATTAGCATCATTCAAAGCTGCAACTGAATGGAAAGTACAGGTACCATCAGCCATGATCACTGGGGCAAAAGTTAGAGCCTTCCTGCAATGTTCAGAAGTGGAAATTCATAAAGCTTGAATCTTTCTAGAAATGGTCAGGCATACTAAAGACTTCACAAATATGATCTTGCAGGGACAAGCACCTGAAACGTCAAGAGTACATTCATGCTGGATCATTGATGGTCGCGCCCGCCTGCAAGACCATCAGCAGGCCGTGGCCATTAGAGGGAGCAGCGTGCGGCAGCATACCACTTCAGGGAGCAGCGTGTGCTGCTGCAGGAGGGCGACGGCTGACTGCAGTGCGGGCACGTACAGCAGGAGCGGTGAGGTCGGGGCGAATGAACGGCAAAAGTTCGTAGAGGGATGTGATCGGGGCCCAGGAGAGGGTCGAGTTTGGGGCCCAGAAGAGCACAGGCCAGCTCACAGTGTGATGTGTGCACACACTAGGTCCGTGCAGCAGAGCTAGTCTACAGTCATCTTGGTTAATCCATGCCACTGGACCAAGACCAAGCTCGGTCAAGCCCATGGCTGGTGTGCAACGGCCACCATACGATAAAAATTCCATGTACAGGCATCTTCCACCCTTCAAGATGCAGTTCGGGATCTGGAATATTAGGTCCTTCATTGAAACACCTGTGAACTCATCACTTTTCGGTGTGGAAGCAGGTCATCCTCATTTCGAGGGACTGCCTACGACGATGATGCAGGATCATTACTCATAGTATGATCAAAACAAATTGATAATCCAGTAGTGTTTTACCAGTCATACATCACAAGATTGCACCAGTGTTCACTTTAGCTAACTACAACAAAAAAAGTTACAGCAACACTTCAGCAACCCATACCCAAAGCTGCTTATGCTTATAAAAGGTTTTTGGCTCCAACAACCAAGAATGGCCCCCTCAAAAAAAAATAATTAATTTTTATTCTTGGAAAAATAGTTCCCAATAGCAAATAGATCTGAGCCATATAGACCAGCTGATCTTAACTAGGATGGCAGTTGGAACATTACAATTGGCCTCAGAGTCCTTATGGGAGCAAATTCAGCAAAAAGCAGCCAGCTCCGATTTCTATTTAATGGGGGGTGGGGTGGTGACAGACGGACTCTAGAAAAAAGGATAGCCAGTTTCCCAGCCTTGATTTCTATTCCCATACTAGATAGAAATCCGGCATGTGCTTCAAGTGCACACCTGGTCAAAGATCCTGCCAACACTCAAGGCTTACACAGGAGGAAGATTAAGAAGGTCATTGCCCCAACCCTCTTCTCAATCTTCCTCACCGCCATGCTCCACCTCAGTCAATAAGCTCCCCGCTGGAGTGGAACTAAACTACAGAACCAGTGGGAACCTGTTCAACCTTCGCTGTCTCCAGGCCAGGTCCAAGACCACCCCAACCTCTGTCATTGAGCTACAGTAGTCAACGTATTCACTGAGGTGTACAAAAGAATGGGCCTTACGCTAAACATCCGTAAGACTAAGGTCCTCCACCAGCCTGTCCTCGCTGCACAGCACTGCCCCCCAGTCATCAAGATCCATGGCATGGCCCTGGACAACGTGGACCACTTCCCCTATCTCAAGAGCCTCCCATCAAGAGCAGGCATTGACGACGAGATCCAACACCGCCTCCAGTGCACCAGTGCTGCCTTTGGCCGCCTGAGGAAAAGTGTGTTTGAAGACTAGGCCCTCAAAACTGCCACCAACTCATGGTCTACGGGGCTGTAGAAATACCCGCCCTCCTGTATGGCTCAGAGACATGGGACCATGTACAGTAGACACCTCAAGTCGCTGGAGAAATACCAACGATGTCTCTGCAAGATCCTACAAATCCCGTGAGGACAGACGCACCAACATTAGCGTCCTCAGCATTGAAGCACTGACCACACTTGATCAGCTCCGGTGGGAAGTTCACATGCTAGACATAAAACTCCCAAAGCAAGTGCTCTACGCGGATCTCCTGCACGGCAAACAAGCCAAAGGTGGGCAGCGGAAGCATTACAAGGACACCCTCAAAGCCTCCCTGATAAAGTGCAACATCCCCACTGACACCTGGGAGTCCCTGGCCAAAGACCGCCCTAAGTGGAGGAAGTGCATCCGGGAAGGCGTTGAGCACCTCGAGTCTCGTCGCTGAGAGTGTGCAGAAATCAAGCACAGGAAGCGGAAAGAGCGTGCGGCAAACTTGTCCCACCCACCCTTTCCCTATACGACTAACTGTCCCGCCTGTGACAGGGACTGTGGTTCTCATATTGGATTGTTCAGCTACCTCAGGACTCGTTTAAAGAGTGGAAGCAAGTCTTCCTCGATTCCAAGGGACTGCCGATGATGACACAGGAACAACAGCTACTTGGCATGGTTCTGTAAGGCACTCAGTACTCAATAAATCATTGCCTAGCAAGGAATTAGCACCTTCAGGGATAAAAGAGCATTGGCAGGAAAAACTTACTTTCTGTTTGTTACAAACACAAAAAGGGAGAAAAATAGGTTTGGTTATTAGTTTTGTTCGATTTGCCACTGCCCAACAATCAATACCACAATGGATCCAGTCAGATTCCCTTCTCAAAGAGGAAGATAATAGAAAGTTTGTTAAATGTAGAAAAGGCAGCTATAGCATTTAAACCAGCTGGATCTTAACCCAAGGTGAAAACACTAATTTCCCATTAGACCCCTAACTTTTGAAGCACTACCAGATGCATGCAAAAGAAAGTATTTTAATTTAAAATCTAATGTGTCACTAACATGCAACTTGTGCGCAGTGTAAAGAGATAGGTTTAGGGCGTGTCACAAACTATATTAACATTTTCTATAATATTTACCTGCTCAATGACCGGTTCCTCTTGGATGGATAGGACAGCATCCAGAAAACCTTGCAATTCCTGCTGCTGAGTTTTGTGCTGAACAACCAAGACATCACGTGGCTCAGTTCTCGAGAGGGTTCGCGGATGAGGATATTCTCTGCGTTGTGGAGTGGTACCTAAAAATCAAAGTGCAATTATCACAAACGAGTAGAACCATTCCAGCTCCTTCTGAATAAAATGCTTTCCTCCGCTTACAATTTCATCATTGGGGTACGAGGCCAAAACCAGTCGACAATCTCTTACCATTATTTGGACAGACGGACACAAGCACACATAAAAAGTGAACATTCCAGTGCAATACTGCATTGCCAGCTGATTTTCGAATGAGAAATTAAACCGTCTAATTGGATGGTCTGGGTGGTGTAAAGATACCAGAGCAATATTGTAGAAGAACAGAGTTCTCCTGGTGACCTAGCCTCTGCCAAAGCAAACAGAAACAGGCAAACTGATCATTCATCTCTAATATGTGTGTGATCTTGCTGTGCCTGTATTCAAAGTAATTCAGATTGAGATAAGCCACTATACAAATGCAAGCCTTTAACATTGCTACTGAGTTGAGAAAAGTTATTCCAATTAGTTACTGCGCCACAGTAACATATTTTATTAATTTGGGAGTGCAATTTAGACATCCTGCACGTGGAAGTCCTTCCCCTTCTTTTAATAGCTATTGAGATATAACTTATTTCTACACTAGATTGCAAGTTTAATTGAAGGCAGTGCTGTTCATAAGCAGTTAGTCCCTTCATTGATTGACTTGTACATTTCCTATTCCCACTGTTCTTATTAACAACCTCAAATATCTGGATTTAATCATCCTAGTCACTTCTTTTTATTAAAGGGATTGATCATACCTGTGGGGGTGTCCTGTTGGAGTTCATTTAAGAAGTTAAAAACCTTATTTAGTCCTGCCTGCGATCGTTCAGTTAGCTCTTTTATGTGCTGCGTCATCTCCCCTTTATCATCATTAACCTGTTCACATATGGTGGAGAGCGCAGATTCCTCTGCATCGCACGTTCCTTTCAACTGTTCTGTGACCTTGGTGACTAGAGAGTCACAATTCTCATTGGCAGCCTATTTTTTTTTTTTAAAAAGAGAAAAAAATGTAATTAACATCGAACTGTTCTTGAATGTTGAAAACACTGCATAGATGGATTTACATAGAAACATAGAAAATAGGTGCAGGAGTAGGCCATTCTGACCTTCGAGCCTGCACCGCCATTCAATATCATGGCTGATCATTCACCTCAGTCCCCCTTTCTTGCTTTCTCTCCATACCCCTTGATCCCCTTAGCCCTAAGGGCCATATCTAACTCCCTCTTGAATATATCCAATGAACTGGCATCAACAACACTCTGCAGCAGGGAATTCCACAGGTTAACAACTCTGTGAAGAAGTTTCTCCTCATCTCAGTCCTAAATGGCCTACCCCTTATCCTAAGACTATGTCCCCTGGTTCTGGACTTCCCCCAACATCGGGAACATTCTTCCCGCATCTAACCTGTCCAGTCTCGTCAGAATCTTATATGTTTCTATGAGATCCCCTCTCATCCTTCTAAACTCCAGTGAATAAAGGCTCAGTTGATCCAGTGCCAGTCCAGCCATCCCTGGAATTAGTCTGGTGAACCTTCGCTGCACTCCCTCAATAGCAAGAACATCCTTCTCCAGATTAGGAAACCAAAACTGAACACAATATTCCAAGTGAGGCCTCACTAAGGCCCTGTACAACTGCAGTAAGACCTCTCTGCTCCTATACTCAAATCCCCTAGCTATGAAGGCCAACATGCCATTTGCCTTCTTCACCGCCTGCTGTACCTGCATGCCAACCTTCAATGACTGATAAACCATGACACCCAGGTCTTGTTGCACCTCCCCTTTTTCCTAATCTGCCGCCATTCAGATAATATTCTGCCTTCATGCTTTTGCCCCCAAAATGGATAACATTTATCCACATTATACTGCATCTGCCATGAATTTGCCCATTCACCTAACCTGTCCAAGTCACCCTGCAGCCTCTTAGCGTCGCCCTCACAGCTCACACCGCCGCCCAGTTTAGTGTCATCTGCAAACTTGGACATATTACACTCAATTCCTTCATCTAAATCGTTAATGTATATTGTAAAGAGCTGGGGTCCCAGCACTGAGCCCTGCGGCACTCCACTAGTCACTGCCTTCCATTCTGAAAAGGACCAGTTTATCCTGACTCGCTGCTTCCTGTCTGCCAACCAGTTCTCTATCCACGTCAGTACATTACCCCCAATACCATGCACTTTGATTTTGCACACCAATCTCTTGTGCGGGACCTTGTCAAAAGCCTTTTGAAAGTCAAAATACACCACATCCACTGGTTCTCCCTTGTCCACTCTGCTAGTTACATCCTCAAAAAATTCCAGAAGATTCGTCAATCATGCTGACTTGGACTGATCCTGTCACTGCTTTCCAAATGCGCTGCTATTTCATCCTTAATAATTGATTCCAACATTTTCCCCACTACTGATATCAGGCTATCCGGTCTATAATTACCTGTTTTTTCTCTCCCTCCTTTTTTTAAAAAAGTGGGGTTACATTAGCTACCCTCCAGTCCATAGGAACTGATCCAGAGTCGATACTGTTGGAAAATGATCACTAATGCACCCACTATTTCTAGGGCCACATCCTTAAGTACTCTGGGATGCAGACTATCAGGCCCCGGGGATTTATCGGCCTTCAATCCCATCAATTTCCCCCTTCAGTTCTTCCTTCTCATTAGACCTACTATTACCGAGTACATTCAGAAGATTATTTGTGTCCTCCTTCGTGAAGACAGAACCAAAGTATTTGTTCAATTGGTCTGCCATTTCTTTGTTCCCCATTATAAATTCACCTGAATCTGACTGCAAGTTTGTCTTCACTAATCTTTTTCTCTTCACATTTATAGATGCTTTTGCCGTCAGTTTTTATGTTTCCTGCAAGCTTCCTCTCGTACTCTATTTTCCCCCTCTTAATTAAACCCCTAGCCCTCCTTTGTTGAATTCTAAATTTCTCCCAGTCCTCAGGTTTGTTGCTTTTTCTAGCCAAATTATATGCCTCTTCCTTGGTTTTAACACCATCCTTAATTTCCCTTGTTAGCCACGGTTGAGCCATCTTCATCGTTTTATTTTTACTCCAGACAGGGATGTACAATTTGAAGTTCGTCCATGTGATCTTTAAATGTTTGCCATTGCTTATCCACCGTCAACCCTTTAAGTGTCATTTGCCAGTCTATTCTAGCCAATTCACGCCTCATACCGTCGAAGTTACCTTTCCTTAAGTTCAGGACCCTAGTTTCCAAATTAACTGTGTCACTCTCCATCTTAATAAAGAATTCTACCATATTATGGTCACTCTTCCCCAAGGGGCCTCGCACAAGATTGCTAATTGGTCCCTTCGCATTACACATCACCCAGTCTAGGATGGCCAGCTCTCTGGTTGGTTCCTCGACATATTGGTCGAGAAAACCATCCCTTATACACTCCAGGAAATCCTCCTCCACCGCATTGCTACCAGTTTGGTTAGTCCAATCAATATGTAGATTAAAGTTGCCCATAACTGCTGTATCTTTATTGCACACATCCCTTATTTCTTGTTTGATGCTGTCCCCAACCTCACTACTACTGTTTGGTGGTCTGCACACAACTCCCACTAGCGTTTTCTGCCCTTTGGTATTCCGCAGCTCCACCCGTACCGATTCCACATCATCTAGGCTAATGTCCCTCCTTACTATTGCATTAATTTCCTCTTTAACCAGCAACGCCACCCCGCCGCCTTTTTCTCTCTGCCTATCCTTCCTAAATGTTGAATAGAAAAATGTCAACCCATTCTTTATAAATTAAAAAACTGCTGCATTATTCATTGGTGATACCCAGAATGAGAATGAAGATATTTACAAAAATAAGATTTATGGAGCTTAGATTGTACTGGTTTTTGCAGATTTCATTTCCCAGAGAGTTCTGTGCACTACATGTTTTGCATTTGACTCAATCTTCCAATTTACCTGAAACGTTCTGAATGGGATCACTACTCCTTTTATTTATACAAATATGGAATTCTCAGCAGTTCTATTTAAGAGAATGTTACTGGAAATTGAGAGTTACTTGCTCTAATCCGACCAGCGCTGCGGACTTCTAATTTCCTGGGGCAACAAAAATGAGCACTCTTCCCTGCTCTCCACCAGTCAGTTCCATGGACAGGAATTCTCAATAATCTCAAAACTATTGAGAATTTCTGCCAATAGCATTCTTCAGAGCAGAAGGTAGTATGTGAAAGAGAGAGAGAGAGAGAGAGAGAGAGAGAGAGAGAGAGAGAAAGAAAAACACATGAACAGAGGAGTAGGAGAAGATGATCAGAGAGGGAGGATGCATGAACTGAGAAGCAAAAGGCAGCAGCTCTATGGAATGGGATGGAAAGGAGAGAAAGAAGCCAAGATGAATGCTTCTGTATCAACAATGACAACGGTCAAAGCATTTGTAATGGAGAAGACTAATCCATATTTGCAATTTCTCGAAGTAGTGAGGGAAAAATCATCACAATCTTTCACTATTACAAGTGATGGAACGCTGGATGAACCAACAGGCTAAGTTATGTCTAATCCGTGTCCAGTACACCCAGTGTAATTGCATGTCAGACATTTACATTCAGGGCTGTTGGAATGCCCAGGTTTTTGTGGGGTAGTATTAACTTTTTTTGGGAGAGCCTTGCGTTCCTTTTCCGGATTGTTACGCATGTTGTTACGTATGCTGCTGCCTCGTTCCAGCACCTCAGGTACTACAAGTGGGAATTCCTAATCTCATAATTAACCATCCCCATTTGTCATTCCATATTGGGGCAGGATCACCCACTAGGGGCTATAGTTAGGACCAGCAGAAAGGAGCATATGAACGAGAACAAGTGGCTCTTTGAATTGAGGAAGGGGAGAGCATCTCGGAGCCAGGAAATTAAGAGAGTGCACTTCCGAAGGGCAGGAGGGGTGTTCTAGAAAGTTTCCCGCATATTGGAAGGTAGCCAATGTAACCCCGCTATTTAAGAAAGGAGGGAGAGCGAAAACAGGGAACTACAGAACAGTTAGCTTGACATCAGTAGTAGGGAAAATGCTAGAATCTATTATTAAGGACGTGGTAATAGGGCACTTAGAAAATAATAGGATTGGGCAAAGTCAACACGGATTTATGAAAGGAAAATAATATTTGACAAATCAGTTAGAGCTTTATGAGGTTGCAACAAGCAGAATCGGTAAGGGGGGGGACCAGTGAAGGTGATGTATTTGGATTTTCAGAAGGCATTCGATAAGGTGCCACACAAGAGGTTATTAGACAAAATTAGGGCTCATGGGATTGGGGGTAATATACTATATATGAGCATGATTTGAGGATTGGTTAATGGACAGAAAACAGTAGAAATAAACGGGCCATTTTCGAGTTGGCA